>NW_006399769.1:663383-687636 GCF_000299155.1 Elephantulus edwardii | reverse complement strand
GAACCCTTATTCACTGTTGGTGGGAGTGTAAAATGGTGCAACCACTGTGGAAAGCAATGTGGCGCTTTCTCAAAATGTTGCAAATAGAGATACCACTTGACCCAGCAATTCCACTAGTGGGAATATACCCTAAAGAGACCATAAATGCCACCCAAGTAGATATATGCATAGCCATGATTATTGCGACTTTGTTTACAATAGCAAGGAGTTGGAAACAACCCAAATGCCCATGAACAAACGAGTGGGTAGAGATGCTGTGGTATATTCCCACAATGGAATATTATGCTGCATTGAAAAACAAGGAACTCATGCAGCATAATATTCCTGGAGGACATTATGATGAGTGAGGTATCTCAGTCACAGAGGGACAAATGCTATATGGTGCCACTGTTGTAGAATGAGGCTGACATCGGGATGGGGTAAGACTGAGAAAAACTGGATGAAAATATGTTTACGGCATTGAAGTCTTTGGGGGAGAGAATATTTTATATTTTAGGGCATTATGTTTATCTTTAGAGTACGGGATGAGGGTTGCAGAGTGGATTATATTTGGGGGTTGGGCGATGTGTGTGGGGGATTGAGTACCAATGAGGGAGTTTTTCTTTTGCCTTTGAAGGAGAGGAGCAAACGGGGGTGGAGGTGGGCGGGGCGGGGAGAGGGGTGCAACAATGAATGAATGGAATTCCAAAATCTCTGTAGATGTTCATTGAAATGAAAAATAAAGAAATTTTAAAAAAATCAACGGGACTCATTATTCATCTGCATTATGCAGATGACACAAACTTCCTTGCTGAAAGTAAGGAGAATTTCAAGCACTTACTGCAGGAGATCAAAAATACAGCTTTCAATACGAATTGTGTCTCAATGTCAAAACAAATAGTGTTACCACTGGACCGATAGGCAATATCATGAATGATGGAGAAAAGATTGAAACTGTCAACAATTTCATCTTTTGAATCTATAATGAACACCCTTGGTTCCGTTGTTGTTGTTTCTATGTGCCTTCTAGTTGGTTCTGAGTCATAGCGACCCTATGTAAAACAGCTCTCAACCCTGCTTTATCTTGAGGCAATTTCATGGTCTCTGGCACAACTATCCCATGACCCTAGTCCCTGAGTCTATTCATCTCATTCAGGATCTTTGTATCCTGAGCAGTCCTTCCACCCTCCCAAGCATGACGTCCCACTCTAAAATTGGTCCCTCCTTGCAACATGTCCAACATATGTCAGATGAACCTTCAAAATCCATGCTTCCAAGGAGCAGCCTTGTTTTATCATCTCCAGAATGGAACTGTTTATTATCATAGCAGTCTATTTTCCCAACGCAATTTGTATTTTGATTTCCTTTGTACTAGCAGTCAGGAAATCAGGTCATGTATTGCACTGAGAAAGTCTCCATTTGGGGAACTCTCCAAATTATTGAGGATTAACGAAGCCAGTTTGAGGACAAAGGTGTGCCTGATTCAAGTCATAATCTTTCTGATTACATGTTATATATCTTAGAGCTGCACAATGAATAAGTATGACACAAGAAAAATTGAAGCTTTTGAGCTATGAGATTGGAGAAGATTGCTAAACTTCTATGGACGACCAAAGGAACAAGCAAATATATCTTGGAGAGGGTGTAGCCAGAGTGCTTTTTGGAAGCAAAGATGATAAGGCTTTGCCTCACATACTTTGAGTTTGTTGTTAGGAAAGGCTGTTCCTTAGAGAAGCACATAAGGTTTGAAAAGGTAGATGGTTGGCAAAGGAAAGGGAGTCCCTTGGTCATGTGGATTGTCATGATAACTGTCACAACGGGCTCTAATATTTCAGAAAGTGTGAGAATGACACAAGATAGGACAGGGTTCAGATCTCTTGTCCATAGACACGCTATGGGTCACACTCGACTCAATGGCACATAACAACAATAATAATTCATTCTAACAGATCTACTGGAATGTTACTCTATCCAATAACAAATCAGAATTTTTTTAACTCTATCCTTTGAATTTAGACAGCAATAAATATGAAATAAAGATCATGATTATTCTGTTTTCTCTTTTCTCAGCCATTTCCTTTGTTCCTCAGTGAGAAGGGATCTCCACACACAGTAATTCAGGAACTTGTCAGCAACCCATGACCTCAAAAAGAACTGATGTAGTCAATCAGCTGTGGCTTGCATTCTTGTCATTACTGTGTGGTGTCCTTTAAATAATTTAAAAGTAAACATATTCCTCTCAATTTAAATCTTGACATATTCTTTTATGAATATGCAAATCAATGAAAGTCTACATGATTAAATATAGATACGTCTGTGCTACATGAACATCATCCCACGACCAGCACCCTCACCCCACCTGGTACACACACAAGCCTTGAGAACACAGCCATCTCACCATGGACTGGAGCTGGAGAAATCATCTTCTTCATCACAGCAGCTACAGGTCAGGGAGTCCCTAGTCCCTGGGAGGAGGACAAGATTGTGAATATCCAGAAGGAATTTCATTGAACCCTTCTGTTTATCAATAGGTGTTCACTCCGAGGTACAATTGGTGCAGTCTGGACCTGAGATATCCAAGCCTGGGACATCAGTGAAAATCTCCTGCAAGGCTTCTGGATACACCTTCACAAGCTATGAATTGCACTGGGTGCAGAAATCCCCAGGACAAAGGTTAGAGTGGATAGGATACATTAATCCTAGTAATGGTGGAACAGGCTACGCACAAAAGTTCCAGGGCAGAGTCACCATGACCACAGACACATCCACAAGCACAGGCTACATGGAGCTGAGAAATCTGAGCCCTGACGACATGGCCACCTATTACTGTGCAAGAGACACTGTGAAAACCACACCCCGAGTGTGGCAAAAACGCTGACTGAGGATGCAGCTGTGTTGGCAGAAGAGGGGACAATAGTACGTAGACTGCCGGTTGTCTTACTTTGGGGTTGAGTAGTTTTAAAAAGGAAGAATTGCAATGTGTATTAATTCTAGTTAGATGTTGTTGTTATTGTTGTTGTATACCATCAAGTTGAAGTTGACCCATTGCGGCCTCTCCAGCAGGTTTTCACAGAGTGTAAATTGTATGAGTGGAGATTGCCTTTCTTTCTCCTGTGAAGTGGCTGGTGGATTCAAACAGCACATCTTTGTGTTGGTAGTGAAATTCTTACCATAAGGCTAATAGAGAGGGTTTCAAATACACAAATTTTTCAAGAGGAAAATTTAGGTGTGTGGTGGGATCATTTGCAATAAAGTCTTCCCATTTATTTTAATCCTAGTTGTAAAACAAGATATGAATTGAGTTGTCAGCCTTGATAGATGGTAAAGTTAGGATGTTTGGCAGGATTTCTCTCACTGACCTGCTGAGGTCTGTTCTTATGGAAAACTCCTTTAAGTCATGCAGATTTGGCTTGTGCATGGAGCCTTGAGAAGGAAAGAGAGTTAGCTCCTATAGGTGGTGACAAGGATGGAATATTCTCCACCACCGAACAGAAAAAAAAAATTCACTTCTTTTTAAGGTCAAAGACACAGTTGACTTTGTACGTCAATCTGAACTCAAAATGTTCAAATTCATGAACTCACTTATATTTGCATGGGTTTTTGTTGTGGCTTTTTTTATATATAGGCAGATACATCATTGACTTTATTCTGTAATCTACTTGTAATTCATCACAGTACATAGAATCCACACAGTTTTTAAAAGGAGAAACTGATACAAAAGTAGTAACATGTTACAAATGATACTGATCTGATGAAAACATGTGCTTGAATCATGGTCTCCCTCATGGAGGTGAGAACTGGAGGGGGAAAATGTGCTTTCAACTGCATGAAAAACAGTTCAATTCCGTGGTGCCAGTCCCTTCTTTGCAAACTGAGTGTTCTGTCATCCTCTGAAGCCTCTGCTTCCATCCCACAAGCCCTGGAATCCTTGACCACCTTCCCTTGGCCTCCTGAAGAGTTGACATTCTCTCCACATCCCTCCATCTTTGGCAAGTCAGTCACCATAGAGAGATGTCAGTGCCAAGAGTCATGTCCTTTCCCCCCATATTTCTGTTGTTACTGCAGTAGGGACATCCAACTTTCCTTTGAGGAAGACCATCGCCTCTGTTTTGGAATCAGTATCTTTTCCCAGCTGCTCTTTAAGCTCTTTCCAAACACAGGTGATGTTTAAAATTTCAATTAGGCACTCTAAGTTTATGACCACAAAGCCCACATCCACACTAACCAAGCAGCACTTTTTGATCATTGTAGCTTTTGAAATGGGGGTTAGTGCTTCCACCAGAGCTTCCAGAGATCATTCTCATTGATGAATTTCTCAGCTGATGGCTGAAAGTGACTTATGGCTTAGGAGGCACAGAATCCGAATATCTGATGGCACCTTTGTCAGAAGCTTTTATTATTTCTGTTGCAGAAGATAAACTTATTTAAACGTAACTCCCACCTTTTTGCTTTATGTGTGCCAGTTAATGTTCTTCCTTGTACTGATAAAAGCAGATACAAACTCCTGTCCTTCCAGCTCTACCTGCTCACAAAGAACAATGAATGTAGGACTTCACATCCTTTGGTGGAGAGCTTTTTCTAATCAGATCAGCTTCAAGGACATTGGTTGCAACCAAAAATGCCAAGATCACCATTTTTAAAACCTTTCAGGGTGATTTCCCTTTGCTTCTGTGGATTGTCTCCATGCAATGACTAGAAACTCTGCTTGTTGGATGCTTCCAGGGACAGTTATTAAGCTTCCATCTTGGCTTCATAGAAGATAATCTTGTGCCCATGATAACCACCTTACACCTGGATAGCATCTCCAATATCCTCTGCCCTAAGAGTCCAATGGTCCTTGATAACCAGATGCTGCACAGTTATGGCCGTTTTCTGAGTCTCTTTACCAAGCAGGTCCACCTACCTATATGTAGGTTTCATGTATTTCTCAGCAACATTAAATCCTCAATGTATTTAAAAGCAAGTTGCAGAATAAGTGATGATTGGGGATTGTGTTTTGAATCTTTCTTGTATGTCACTTTCTCTCCTGCAGATCTCCCTGAAGTCTCTCTGTCAAGGGGATGGCAAAGGAGAATGTCTTTCAAATTCCAGTCTGTGCCTCTGCAATTAAGTCTTTCCCACCACAGACCTGATGAACCATCCTTACTTGTAAAGGAAATAGAAAGTTCACTGCTCAGATGTTGAGAAGTTCAAGAGTCACTTCAGAGACAGGAAAATAGAATAAGCTCCTCCTTTTTGTTGCACTGGTATTTCCTGTTGCAGTTCGCTGTTACTGTCTTCACATGTGGATTCACAGGTGTTAGGGGCAGTTTCAGAATGAGGGAGTCTCTCCATTCATTGCCTTTTTTTCATTATTTTCTTAGATTTAGATGCACGCATTTCGTCTCAGAAGTTTTTTCATTTTTTGTTCTTTTTTTAAAGTTTTAAAATATTTAAAAAAGAAGCAACTTTATCTTCAAATGATACTTTCTATTTTTTACACTTTTGATTTTAGGAGTTATACTGCCATATTGAGATCGCTCCTCTTATATGTTATTTTTTTAGATTTGGCATAATTAATTTCATCTCAAGAAGGCTCTGCTTTCTTTTTCATCTTTTAAAGTTTGGGAGAAATAAAGTCTTCTTTCTCTTCTAGTAGATATTCAGTCTTAGTAGATTTTTACTTCTCTTTCTTAGCTTTCTTCTCATTGTGTTTTCTCTACGTCTCAAATTTTCTCATGGCCACATCTCATTCCAAAGTGGCGTCAGTAAAGAGTTTCTCCAGCCTCACTCAGTGCCATCTTGGGAACATTACCCAGCTCTTCAACTATGTGAAGAAGAAGTGATAAGATTTACATTTTCATTTTTCTTTCTAATAAATTCTCTGTGACAAATTTCACAAGATCTGTTAATGACATGCTCCATTTGTCTTTCAGAACATATATTAACCAATTCCCCCCCCCCCCTTGGCACTGGGAAGTCAAAGTAAGGAGCATTTTGTGTCTGTTGCCATCATTATTTACACACACACACACACACACACACACGCGCTCGCACGCGCGTGCAGGAAGACACATTTTTTTTGTTGTTACCTGTTATATCTCAAAGCAAATCATTACAGTACAGAATTACTTTACAGGCTTTTCAAGGCTGATTTTTATCATTTATTTTTTTATTTTTACAAAAACTGATTGCTAGCCTAGCAATTGCCAATGGGGTCACCAGAGCTATTATATCATATTTTTACTATTATTGTTTGTACCTGTCTGACATCTACCTCTCCAGTGCATTTTATGGTCAGTAAAACTCATGGGAGGAGATTACCGATCTTTCTTCCACAGAGCACCTCGTGGATTTGAACTGGGTGCCTTCATCTTGACAGCACAGATTCTTATTACTAGACAACAAGAGCTCCCTGAATGACATTGCTGTTGTTGTTGTTGTCGTCTACCATCAATTCAGAACTGACACATAGCTGACCCTTCAGTGCGTTTTAAGGGACAGGCAATCATAGAGGAGAGATTGCCTATCCTTTTCCGTCTGAGTAGCTGGTTAACCCAATTGCGTGCCTTTGGGATTGGAGTGCAGTATTTTGCCAGTAGACCACCAGAACTCCTTGAGTTTAGAAATGAAACAATAAGAATAATGTGGGACACCTTCAGAGAAATAACATGCACCTCATTGGAATCCCAGAAAAGGAAGAAACAAATAAAGGCACTGAAAAAATTGTAGAAGAATTACTACATGAAAACTTGCCAGCCATAATGAAGAATGAGAGAATATATATTCAGGAAGCTCAGCGAACACCATATAGATTCGACCCCAAAAGAAAAACATCAAGGCATATCATAGTTAAATTTGCCAGAACCCAAGATAAGGAGAGAATCTTTTAAGCAGCAAAGGAGAAACAAAGAGTAACTCATAAGGGAGAACAGATAAGATTCAGTGCCGATCTCTCAGCAGAAACTCTGCAAGCAAGAAGAAAGTGGAAGGACATATATCAAACACTCAAAAACACAACTGTCAATCAAGTGTACCCAGCAAAATTATCCATCAAATATGAAAGAGGTATCAAGATATTCCCAGAAAAGCAGAACCTTAGAGAGTTTGTAAAAACAAAACCAGCATTGTAGGAAAGACTCAGAGATGTCCATTTTACAGACATACCACAGAAGGCTGCATGGTCCAAAGTAACAAGCAACAACACCAAAAAGAACTCAACACAATGCTGGGAATAAAACCTAGCCTCTCAATAGTCACACTATGTGAATGGTTTAAATGCACAGCTGAAGAGAAAAAGAGTAGCAGATTGGATATAAAACAAAAATCCATCAATATGTTGTATACAAGAGACACACCTGAAAAATGAAGATAAAGAAAGACTAAAAATAAAAGGGTGGGGAAAAATATACCAAGCAAATGGTAACCAGAAAAAAGCAGGAGTAGCTTTCTCTGATAGAATAAATGTTGTTGTTGTTGTTGTTGTTGTTGTTGTTGTTAAGTGTCGTCGAGTCGCAGGTGACTCATAATGACCCTATAAACGAGAGTCCTCAATGCTTGGGTTTCTCTCATCCTCTCTCCAGGTTCATAGGGTTTCCTGAGGCAAGCTATTATGGAAGTAGATGTCACTCCTCCTTCCAAGCTTGTTTTAATCAAGGAGCTCCAACCCACACTCTGTCTGCATTGGGTAACCAGCCATTAACATATTTGACACATCAGTGTCACAGTGTTCAGCCTCACAGCCACAACAGGTGACCACTGTATGGCAACTTGTACACCAGGGCTATACGACCTTGTGGAATGTCTGAAGAAAAACAATGAAAGAATGACACGAGGGCCGCCGATTAAAAGTCACCCATCTTCGGCTTCATCACCTTCTATCCACTGGGCCAGCTGATCTCTCTCTCTATCTTGATGCTGTTGTTAGTGCCTTTGAATTGCAGGCAACTCATAGCGACTCTATGAAAGAGAGTCCTCAACACTTGGATATCTCTCATCCTCTCTCCAGGTTCATAGGGTTTTCGGAGGCAAGCTATTATGGAAGTGGATGAAGCTATTACGGAAGCTAGATTGACACAGTGGCTGTGGCAGTAGGTTCTTGTATATCAGGGAAGTGGATGGCTCCTGATATGGAAGAGTCCATGACTCCTGTTTATAGGCTCAGTAAGAACACTTGATCGTTCTAATGCAAAACCTATACTTGGACCAAGAGGAAATCATCAGAACAGAGCAGGGAAACACTGCATGGTCCAAAACTGGGAAAGGTGTACACCAGGGATATGTCCTGTCTCAATACCTTTTCAACCTGTATGCAGAACAGATTATCTGAGAGGCTGGGTTCTATGAGGATAAGTGTGACATCAGGATTGGTGGAAGATCTATTAACAATCTGGGTTATGCAGATGACAAAACCCTTCTTGCTGAAACTGAGGAGGACCTGATGCACACTTGCTACAGAGGGTCAACGCCTGCAGGCTTCAGTATGGATTGAGGCTCACTGTCAAAAAGGCAAAAATTCTCGCCACTGGATCAATTGACAGTGTCAGGATGGATGGTGAAGAGATTGAGATTGTTAACAACTTTAGTGTACTTGGCTCCGTGGTCAACACTCTTGGCACCAGTTGCCAGGAAATAAAAAGAACATATTGTGATGGTAAGGTGCTGTTAGAATTCTCTCCAGGGTACTGAAGAACAATGGTGTCACTCTGGAGACTAAGGTGCATCTGATACAGACTATGGTCTTTGTAATCACTTGTTATGCATCAGAGAGTTGGACAATGACTAGGGAAGATAGAAGGAGAATTGATGCCTTTGAGGTGTGGTGCTGGAGAAGAGTATTGAATGTACCATGGACTGCCAAGAAAACAAACAGATTCAATCTGGAGAGAGTTAAACCATGATGCTCCTTGGAGGCAAGGATTCTGGGGCTTTGTCTGATATACTTTGGACATGTTGCAAGGCAGGATGGATCCTTGGAGAGGGACATCATGCTTGGGAGGGTGGAGGGACGGCGCAAGAGGGGAAGACCGAGTATGAGGTGGATTGATTCAGTGACTAGAGTAATCGGCATAGGTGTGTCAAAGGGAGTGTGATTGGCATAGGGTAGAGCAGGGTTTAGGGCTGTTGTACATATGAGTCGCAAGCGACTTGGTGGCACATAACAAGAACAGCAACAAGAGTCATGGTCAATTTGTGGTCAACTAAAACAAAAATTCCAGCAACAGTCTGAGGTAACGCTGCTGGGATCTGGGGTGGGGGGCAAGCTGGCCTCAGTAGGGTCTCTTAAACTCTTCTGTGCAGTCCCTCTGGATTCACATATAGTAGGTATTACATGACCTAGATTTGCCAGGCTATAAGAAATTAGCTGGACTATTGGGACTGAAGCTCAGCTAACAATGAGTAGTGGTAGCACATACTCTGCAGACTCTGTGAAGAGTCAATTCAGTCTCCATACACAGGGCCAAGAAAAAGCTACACCTGCAGATGTGCATTCTGAGAACCAAAGACACCATCCTTCCTGTATAACTGGGCAAGAGACAGAGTGAGGGGAAGACAGTGTGAGCTCAGCCACAAACCTTCCTGGAGAAAGGGCCAAGATCACAGGACTAAGACCCAAAAGCAGGTTTATGTTATTTTAAGGCCTGGTTTCCTATTGTGGTCTATGGATTCTTCTCTATCTTGTAGCCCCCAGAAAAATCTTACTTTATCCATGATTCTACACTGACTTCTAATATTGCCTAATTAAAATGTCATACTTTAGGGAGAAACATTCTTTCATGCAGAAAAGTAGGATTTGGAGTGTGTGGGGAAAGCTTATGGAAAAGGTTGTGGATCAAAACTGACTCTGCCAGAATCCTTAGCCTCAACGTTTGATGAAGGTGAGGGATATCTTAGAGTTCTTTTCCAGTCAGAACCTAGGAAGACGGAGTCTCTGGTTAGTTAAAAGGATGCTTGTTTGAACCTATCCAGTGAGTCTTGGGAGAGAGACTTAGTGATTTGTTCATGAAATGTCAGACTCAGGATAGACATCTCAGTGAAATTTTCAATTAGGATAATCTTGGAGATTATCAACAAGGATGCATGTAGGTCATGGTCACTACCATCTAAAAGAAGGGGGGAGATCACAACTGACCCTCTTCCTCCCAAGAACTGCTTTAATTTCCTCCTATTGCATTTTGTTTTCTTCTTCTCTAGTTCTAACAATTTCCCATCAATTTTCCATAATGTGGTGACCTATCTGTTGCTGTGCTTTAGGAAACCATGTCACCAGTATTGGAAATACCAGCAAAGTCATCTGTAGTAGATGACTTTCAGCATAAGTTCAAGACTATAGAACCTAAAAATCAAGACTGTTCTTTCTGAAGTAATGTCAGTTTAAAGACTAAGGCTAGCATGTCACCAAACATGGAATTTTAATGACTCCATATGCACATGAGAGATGGGCAATTAATAAGTAAGAATCAGGTGGAATCAATGTTTTGGGTCGTGATGTCAATGAAAAATTGAGTATATGATTGACTTCAAAAAGTAATAATAAATTTGTCTTCAAATAAATAAAATCAGGGTTCTCCTTAGAAGCAAGTATGGTAAGACTTCACCTCACATCCTTTGGGCCTGTTGTCAGGTAGGGTCAGTCATTTGAAACAAGGACATTTTGCTTGATCAGAAAAAGACCAGCCAAAGAAAGGAAGTGTCCTTATCTGACTCCTACATTAGACTCCAGAGTGACTCAGCAATGGGTTTTAGTACAACAGAAATTGTGTGGATGGTGCAGGATCAGGCAAGGTTTCTTTCTGCTCTACTTACTCTATTATGGATTGGATACACCTTGATACCATCTAACTATAAAATGTGTTTAACTGTGTAATAATATTAGACTTAATGTCTATAAGCCTTTGATTATTATAATGTTCGCACGTTTTTATGCATGGTTCTCCTGTGTTAATGTATGTATGGTTGTCAGAAAATTTGATTAGTATAGATTTGCAATCATGTATATGTGTATGAGTATGTGTATGTGGAAAGTTTCCCTAATTTTTTCCTATTATAAGTAGGATTTTATGTTTATGTATGATTTTTACTAAATTAATATTAAAAGATAACCATTAGATTGATTTTGTTAAATTTCCCTCCAAGAATTCATTTATTTTATTTTTTGTTTGCTTTACAAAGTTCATATACATTGTCATTCACACTATTATTCATTCACGTTGTGTTTCATACACTTATTCTCATTCATTATGTTTTAAAAAATTAATCATTGTTAGATTATGCAAACTAATACCTTGTCTTTTCTAGTCCCCATCAGATCATTTCCATTTCCTTTACCTCCTCCCTCTACCTACCAAATTGTGCAAACCTGTGTATTTTGCCCCTACCCGTCCTCACCCCTCTAGTCAAACACCTTCCCTCCCTTAGATCCCCATACTTTACTAATCATCTTTTTATTTTTACAATACATTCTTAGGCAGTATATCCTTATGAAACTGAGTTAGTGACTCAGCATCATTCTTTTCAGTCTCTCCAAAGTTATGTAGTATTTTTCCCAATCATTGCTCCTGAGTTCTGCATAATATTCCATTGTTTGATAGTACCACAATTTCTCAAGCCATTCACCTTGGTTGGACATTTGAACTATTTACACATTCTTGTGATGGATGATAACACTGCTATGAACATTGGTGTACAAATCTCTATGCCTCAGTTCTAATTTCCTTGGAGTAAACTGTTGGTATTGGAATAATTGGGTCATAAGGAGTTTCAATGCTAAAGTTTGTTGAGGAAATGCCAAATCGCCTTCCAGAATGGTTGCACCATTTTATAATCCCTCCAACAATATAAGAGTTCCTATCTCTCCAATTCTCTCTAACATGTATTCATTTACACTGCTGAACTTTGCCATTGTTACTGGTGTAAGACGGTATCTCATTGTGGTTTTGATTTCTACCTCTTATTCCCAGTGATTTTGAGCATTTCTGCATGTGTCTGTTGATCATCCAGATGTCTTCTTCTGTCAAAAGTCTTTCCATGTCTTTAGGCCGTTGTGTAACTGAGTTATCAGTCTTTTTCTTGTAAAGGCACAGGAACATTCTGTAAACTATTGTTATGGGAGCCTTGTCTGAGATGGTATTGCCAAAATATTTTTTTGTTTTGTTTTGTTTTTTCTCCAGTTGGTACATTTTCTTTTCACTCTATTATGAAAAGTTTTTGACAAGTACAGGGATTTAACCTTTAGAAGACCTCATTCATCAATTTTGACCTCTTCAGATTGTGCATTTCTGACTGTATTTGTCAGCCTCATTATACCATAGGCTGGGCTTTCTAAGCTGTACCCAGTTTGTCTCTTATAAACTTTATGATTTTGGCCATTACTAACAAATCTCTGATCCATGTTTAGCTGATTTTTGTGTACAGATTATCTGCTTCTTTTAGTTCACTCCCAAGTTTCTCGGTATATGGTTGGCTATTTAAAAGTCGGTTGGGTATGAGGGTTTAGTTTTACTTTATTTTGGAGAAACATTCTTCTAGGTTGTACAGCACTCCTCTGTCAATTTGCTGCACTGAGGTAATATGGATTAACTGTGATACTGAACCTTGTGCCATTGGGGCGTCAAATGTCATAATGGTTGCCCATGGGTGGAGCTCCCAGGTTAAGATAGGTTTGGAAGCAGGAATGGCATCCACTTACTAAACCACAGGCATCTGGAAACTTTATGAAGTTTGAGAAATGATGGTAGTTATAGAAAGGCTTCAGGCCTTTTGTTTGTTAATAGGGTCACTATGAGTCATGCTCAACTCGACTGCAATAAAAAAAATAATTTTAAATAGTATTGTTTCTTGGTTCTTCTCTGAGTTCTCTTTGTTACTGCAGAGGTCTTCCACTGACTTGCTGATATACTGACACCCTATCAAATGTTTTCATTAGCTCTAGCAATTTGCTGCTGTTGTTGAGTCCTTGGGCTTTCCTGCAGATACTATCTTATCATCTGTATGTGGTGACACCTTAACCATTCTTTTGCCTATAGGGATGCCTTTAATTTCCTTCTCTTGTCAGATTGCCTTAGCAAATACTTCCAGTATAATATTGAATAGAAGTGGTGACAGTGAACATCCTTGTCCCTGTTCACAGGAAAATGTTTTTAGTCTTTCTTTATTGAGAATGATATTGGCTCTTGGTTTTGCATATATACTTTCCATTGTGTTGAGGAAATTGTCTTATATTCTTATTTTGCTGTGTGTCTTAATCAGGTGTTGGATTTTGTCAATATCCTTTACTGTACCAATTGTTCATATCATAGACTTCTTGTTATTTGCTTTGTAATTTGAAATATCTTGTTTTTCTTATGTTAAACTATCCTTGTATATCTATTATGAATCCTATTTTTCATGATGAATTACTTTTTTAATTTACTGTTGGATTTTATTGGTGAGGTTTTTGCTTATGATTCTTACATCTATGTTCATGAGAGATATTGGTTTGTAGTTTTCTTTTTTTGGTAACATCTTGCCTGGTTTTAGTATAGTGGTTAGGCTCATTTCTCCATGAATTCTTAATGCTTTAAAGTTATTAACTCCTCTAGAAGTTTAAACACAGTAAGTACAAGATTCACTCTTTTAGTTTTCTCCAAGGTTTTTTTTTAGTCATTTAAATATTCATTGATATTTGGATATTTTAATATTATTACTTTTAAAATTTACATTAGTCTCACCTTTGAAATATAAGTAATATGTATAAATAGAATTTTATGGTACAATTTAAAAAATTATTTTAAAATAGTTTTTATTATATTTTAAAATATAATCCCAGCCAGTTTTCTGCTCACAAAGGATGGAGTACAGGTATGTTATCTTCTCAGCAAGAGCAGGGAATATTACATCAAGGACATTTACTCTAGCTCATACGGAAATCATTTCAACAATGAATTGGGTTTGAGTTTTTTTTTTTTTGTTGTTGTTGTTGTTTGTTTTTTTGTTTGTTTTTACTCATAACCATTTTCTCTGTGTCTGGGAGGAAAAGAATCCCTAAATTGCCACGTGATTCCTCAGTACTTGTTTCATCAATAGTTAATGAAGGTGACTTTAAGCCTGTTGATAGGATTGTCATGCTATTTATTTCTGATCTGGACTTGGAACACTACTTTCAACAACTTGTTAATATGCAAATATTTGAAGCCCTATAGAAAGTTGTTCTTTCATTATTCTTAGTATTTTGAAGACCTGTTGTTGCCAAAAGTAGTTGGGCAAACCTCCTTTTTAGTCTGACTTCATTTGTACTCTGTAGATAATAACACATTAAGGATAACACTGATTAAATGAGAAACTCAAGACACTTATTTGTGTTCATGCAAATTTTAAATATATACTGAGAAGCAGTTGTCCAAAAGTAATATGTGAACACTGCATGGTTTAAAAGTTGTAACCTTTTTCCAAAGTATAAATTGTGTATATTTAACTTATAATATGAGAAGCTAGAAATAGAAAGAAGATGCATCACTACTGAAGCAAGTCCCATCAACAACCTGTGTTATACAGATAAGCCAACTTTGCTTGAATAAGAGGATTTGAAACCCTTTCTGTAGAAAACGAAGCACTATAACCTCCAGTATGGATTACATCTGAAGATCAAGAAAGCAAAGATCCTCAGCACTGGACAAGTACGCAGCATCGTAAGTCATGGAGAAAAGAAGTTGTCAAGAACGTTAGGGTACTTGGATCCATTATCAATATTTGTGTTAACAGTAGTGACAAAATCAATATTGCTTTGGGAAATTTTGTTGTCAAGGATCTCTCTAACATCTAAATAGCAAGGATGTCAGTATAAAGAATAAGGTGCCCCTGATCCAACACACAGTCTTTTCAATTTCTTCCTACACATATGAAAGTTGGAAAATGAATAAGGATAACAGAATAAAAAAATTATTCCATTGCATTGTGATGTTACAGAAGAATACAGAATTTTCCATTGACTTCCATAACAACAAAGATGTCTGTCTTAAAGCAACCAGGTTGCTTCTTAGAGGCTAGGATGGTGAATGTGATAGATGCATTAAAACAATCACAATGTATGTAACTGCTTCTGTTTTGCAAAGTGATGTGACTATGGAGCTCTTCTCAGAGAAATATTAATGTATTTCCATCTGATGTCTGGCCATTCAAATGGAACGTGTTTCTCTGTCTCGTTTATATCTGGAGGTCAAAATATACTTTTAGTACCTTCATTTTTCTTTCTTTTTCTCTCCTTTTGATACACGCTTTCTTCTCCTCACCAGGCCCATCCAGCAATGCAAACCTTGCTCCTGAATGATATCATACATATAATGCTTAAGTATATTTACCTTTAGACCATTTTTTTATCATAATCTGTTCTACTACAGTGTTCATTATCTATCTACTCTTTGTTTTCTAATTATCTGCCCATCCCACCCTCATCTGTCCTTTTTTTTTATCTGTCCTTTTTATAATAGTAATGTTATGCAATACTTGACCTTTTGTGACTGGAGTATTTCACAGAGCATAATGTCCTCCAGACTCGCCCATGTTGTGTAATGCTTTATGAGTTTGTTCTTTTTCACTGTTGCATAATATTCTAGTGTGAACACACCATCTTTTTTTATACATTTGGGTTTCTTTTTAGCATTTGGATTTTTTCCATTCTGGAATTTTCTTTTGAATGATCAATGTGTGAATGAGATTCCTACATGCAACCCTGGCTTTTCTGCCATAATTTACCTCACTGTGTAACCTCTGCCCTACATAGTAATACCCTTCTCCTTTCAGATCATGTATGCACCTGAGTGGTCTTTCATGATTAAACATTTGATGGAAGGAATTGAGTCTTTCTCATTTTTTTTTCTCTCTCTCTCTTCTTTCTTAATGTCATTTGAGAGTCCTGGTCACATTCCCCACATTGGCTCACCAACCTTTAGAGTGAGCTATCAGGAAACACCTGCTTAAAGATATAATGATAACACTCATTCCTCTTAGAGTTAGGATTAAGGAGCCTTGTGCTACTGTCATGGAACAAGAGCAGGATATAGCTGAGGCCCCCCAAGTGGCACAACCAGAGCTCAGGAAAGGACTTCCTTGCAGAGTAATGAGCAACCAGGAAGGGGAGCTCAGGGCCCAGAGAGCACATGGTGGCCCAAAAGAAACAGAAGGGATGAAGGGTGTTTCCTGTAGGGTCTGGCTTTCTTCCTGGGGCTCAACATAATCTTCTCTTTTATGTGCTAACTTTTAGGCCAAAACCTTTTTCTGTGAGTACAGGCCACATATACCTCACATGACCTCTCTATACAGACAGAGAGAAAACTACATCTGAACATGTATGATTTCCTTTTGCTTGTCAAGATGCCCAGTGAGTCCCTAAGAGCTTTGGTGTACTATGTAAATTATGTAGGAAGTATTTCCTTAAATCCAAAAAGAAAGAATTATAAGGCCTACTGAAGCGGTCCTATAAATAAATACTGGCAGTCTATATCCATCCATTGAAGAATGACATTGTAACTTAAATAATTTTCTTTTGTATGAGTTCTAAACAATATTATGGAGTATAACCTATTGATATTTTTTGCAGCTGAGAGACACAGTCTTTTTTTTTCTGGAAGTCTGAACTTTCATAAGTTGAGGGATTAAAAACTGTGATTGTTCAGCAGATTATGCATTTTTTGTCAAAATATTAAACCTAAAACTCTGTCCAAACCTAATAAAAAAAACCCAAGACTTGTGTGATTTCACCACTACTCATCCTCATTCCTCTGCTCCCACTCCTTGCCCCGTGGATCCTCACATGTTTTGCTAGTTTTCTTTCTACTTTTTTTTTTAAATTTAGGTTGTTTGTTTTTCATTTCAATGAACATCTACAGAGATTTTTGGATTCCATTCATTCATTGTTGCACCCTTCTCCCTGCACAAACCCCTCCCCCCTCCCCCCCATTTGCTCCTCTCCTTGAAAAGCAAAAGAAAAACTCCCTCATTTTTCTTTCTACTTTTACAATGTAAAGGAAAAGGAAAAATGCGGTGAGGACCTGAAAATACAGTAATGATGGGCCTGGTTCAATGGAGATTAAACACAATGAATGAGAATAATTGCATGAAACACACTGTGAATGAAGAATAATGTAAAAGACAGTGTATACAAAGAGTGTAAACAATTAAATATATTTTAAAATGCAGCAAAACAACAATTACCTAACTCAAGTTATGGGTAACATTGTAAGGATTGAGAATCCCAGAGCAGGTCATTGTGCTTCTGAGAAACCTATTCATTCATGGGAGGCTGTGTTGAGAACAGAGCAAGAGAACATAGCATGGTTTAAAATTAAGAAGGTAGTGTGTCAGAGTTGTAGTCTTTCTCCAAACTATTTCAATTTATATGTTAAGCATATTATTTGAGAAGCTCAAATCCATGAAGAGGAATGTGGCATTAGGATCAAAGTGAGACTCATTAATCATCTGCATTATGCAGATGACACAACCTTCCTTGCGAATGTGAGAAGGATTTCTAGCACTTGTTGCAGAAGATCAAAAATAGAGCTTTCAATATGGATTGTGTCTCAGTGTGAAGAAAACAAAGATTCTTACCCCTGGACTGATAGACAACATCATGGTTGGTGGAGAAAACATTGAAACTGTCAGCAATTTCATCTTATTTGAATCTATAATCAATACTCTTGGTTCTGTTGTTGTTGTTTCTATGTGCCTTTGAGTTGGCTCTGACTCATAGCGACCCTATGTGCAACAACTCTGAGCCCTGCCTATGTTGAGCCAATTTCACGGTCTCTGGCACAACTATCCCCATTGCCCCAGTCCCTGAGTCTACTCATCTCATCAGGATCTTCCTCTCCTACGCTGTCCCTCCACCCTCCCAAGCGTGAAGTCCTTCTCTAAAAACTGGTCCCTCCTTGCAACATGCCCAAAATATGTCAGATGAAGTTTCAAAATCCTTGCCTCTAAGGAGCAGCCTGGTTTTATCATTTCCAGAATGGAACTGTTAATTATCATAGCAGTCTATTTTCCCAATGCAATTTGTATTTTGATTTCCTTTGTACTAGCAGTCAGGAAATCAGGTTACGTATTGTACTGGGAAAGTCAGCAATTAGAGAACCCTCCAAATTATTGAGGATTAAGGAAGCCAGTTTGAGGATGAAGCTGTGTGCCTGATTCAAGTCATGATATTTCTGATTACATGTAATACATCTGAGAGCTGGACAATGAATAAGGATGACAGAAAAAAAATGAAACTTTTGGGCTATGAGACTGGAGAAGAATGCTGAACATCTATGGACAACCAAAGGAACCAGCAAATTGTCTTGGAGAGGATGCAGCCAGAGTACTCTTCGGAAGCAAAGATGATAAGCCTTTGCCTCATGTGCTTTGAGTTTGTTGTTAGGAAAGGCTATGAGCAACCGCATATGGTGATGAAGGAGGAAGTTCAAGTTGCTCTGAAGGAACGGGGAAAAAGCAAGACTCCAGGAGTTGATGGCATACCAATTGATTTATTTTGAGAAATAGACGCTGCCCTGGATGTGCTCACTAAGTTGTGCCAGGAAATCTGGAGGACAGCTAGCTGGCTAACTGACAGGAAGAGATCGGTATTTGTTCCCATTCCAAAAAAGGTGACCCAACGGAATGTATCGAACAATATCATTGATATCACATGCAAGCAAGGTTCTGCTGAAAATTATCCAAAAACATTTGGAACAATATGTCAACAGAGAAATGCCAGATGTGCAGGCTTGATTTAGAAGATGTCATGGTACTAGGGATATTATAGCTAATGTAAGATGGATCTTGGCAGAAAGCAGAGAATACCTGAAGAATGTCTATCAGTGTTTCATTGACTATGCAAAGGCTTTTGACTGTGGGGATCACAACAAGCTATGGCTGATTGTGAGAAGAATGGGAATCCCAGAACATTTGATTGTGCTAATGCAAAACCTATACTTGGACCAAGAGGCAGTCGTCAGAACAGAGCAAGGAGACACTGGATGGTTCAAAATCAAGAAAGGGGTCCATCAGGGATGTATTTTGTTTCCATACCTTTTCAATCTGCATGCAGAACAGATGATCCGAGACACTGGGCTGTATGAGGAGGAATGTGGCATCAAGATTGGTGGAAGAATCATCAACAACCTACATTATGCGGATGACACAACCTTGCTTGCTGAAACGGAGGAGGACCTGAAGCACTTGCTACAGAAGGTCAAGGACTGCAGTTTTCAATAGGGATTGGAGCTCAACATCAAGAAAACAATGATCCTCACCACTGGACCATTTGGCAACATCAGTATGGATGATGAAGAGATTGAGATAGTTAACAGTTTTAGCTTGCTTGTTTCCACAGTCAACGCTCTTGGTAACAGCAGCTAGGAAATTAGGAGACAAATTGCATTGGGAAAGTCAGCTGTGAGGGACCTCTCAAGAGTACTGAAAATTGACGACATCAGGCTGGAGACTAATGTGCTCCTGATCTGGGCTGTAGTCTTTGCAATTACGTGCTATGCATCAGAGAGTTGGACAGTGAATAGGAATGAGAGAAAGAGAATTGATGCCTTTGAGCTGTGGTACTGGAGAAGAGTGTTGAATATACCATGGACTGCTAGGAGAACAAACATGTGTGTCCTGGAGAGGATGAAGCCAGAATGTTCCCTGGAGTCAAGGATTCTGAAGCTTCATCTGACATAGTTTGGGCAGGTTGCAAGGAGGGACTGGTCCTTGGAGAGGGACATCATATTTGGGAGAATGGAAAGACGGCTCAGGAGAGGAAGACCCTTGATGAGATGGATTGATTCTGTGAGTGGAGTGGTAGGATGAGTGTGTCTGAGATGGTGAGGCAGGCACAGGATAGAACGGCGTTTAGGGCTCTTGTACATAGCGTAGCTATGAGTCGCAAGCGACTCGATGGCAAATAACATTCCTTACAGAGGAGCATTGGATTGAAAAGGTAAATGGTTGTCAAAGGAAAGGAATTCCCTTGGCCAGGTGTATTGTTCTGATAACTGTGACAATGGACTCAAATGTGTCTGAAAGTGTGAGAATGACACAGGGTAGAAGAGCGTTCAGATCTCTTGTTCATAGGCTCATTATGGGCCGCTCTGGACTCAATGGAATCTAACAACAACAATAATGATAATTCATTCTAACAGATCTACTGGGGTGTTATTCTATCCTATAAAAAATGAGAATTTTTTGAACTCTAAACTTTGTTTTCTCTTTCCCCAACCATTTTCTATGTTCCTCAGTGAGAAGGGATCTCCACACACCATAATTCAGGAACTTGTCAGGAACCCACGACCTCAAATAGAACTGATGTAATCAATCAACTGAGGCTTGCATTCTTGCCATTTCTGTGTGGTGTCATTTAAATAATTTTGAAGTAAACATATTCCTCTCAATTTAAATATTGACTTATTCTTTTATGAATATACAAATAAATGAGTCTACAAGCTTAAATACAGTTATGTCTGTGCCCCAAGAACATCCCCGCACGATTGGCCTCCTCACCCCACCCCATACACACACAAGCCTCGAGATCACAGCTCTCTCACCATGGATTGAAGCTGGAGAATCATCTTCTTCATCACAGCAGCTACAGGTCAGGGGGTCCCTAGTCCCTGGGAGGAGGACAAGATTGTGAATATCCAGAAGGAATTTCATTAAAACCTTTTGTGTTATCATTAGGTGTCCACTCCGAGGTACAATTGGTGCAGTCTGGACCCGAGATGTCCAAGCCTGGGACATCAGGGAAAATCTCCTGCAAGGCTTCTGGATACACCTTCACAAGCTATGAATTGCACTGGGTGCAGCAAACCCCAGGACGAAGGTTAGAGTGGATAGGATACATTTATCCTGGTAATGGGGGTACAAGCTACGCACAAAAGTTCCAGGGCAGAGTCATCATGACCACAGACATATCCACAAGCACAGACTACATGGAGCTGAGGAATCTGAGCCCTGATGACACGGCCACCTATTTCTTTGCAAAACATACAGTGTCAAAACCAGTCCACGAGTATGATAAAAACTCTGACTGAGGATGCAGCTGTGTGTGCAGAGGAGGGGACAATGATACGTAGACTGCAGGTTGACTTAAGTTGGGTTTGAGTAGTTTTAAAAATGGAAGAATGGCAATGTGTATTAATTCCAGTTAGATGTTGTTGTTACTGTTGTTGTGTACCATCAAGTACCATAGCAGTCTCTCCACCATGTTTTCAGAGACAGTAAATTGTTTGAGAGGTATTCGCCTTCTTCCTCCTGTGAAGCGGCTGGTGGATTCAAACAGCACATCTTTGGATTGGCAGTGAAATTTCTTACCCTGAGGCTAGCAGAGAGGATTTCAAATACACAAATTTCTAAAGATGAAATTTTAAGTGTGTGGTGAGATCATTTGCAATAAAGTCTTCCCATTTATTTTATTCCTAGTTGTAAAACAAGATATGAATTGAGTTTTCAGCACTGATAGGTAGTAAAGTTAGGATGTTTGGCAGGATTTCTCTTACTGACCTGCTGAGGTCTGCTCTTGCGGAAAACTCCTTTAAGTCATGCAGATTTGGCTTGTGCATGGAGCCTTGAGAAGCAAAGAGAGCTCCTATAGGTGGTAACAAGGATGGAATATTCTTCATCACCCAACAGAAAAAAACATTATTTTTTTATAGTCAAAGACACAGTTGACTTTGTACATCATTATGAACTCAAAATGTTCAAATTCATGAACTCACATATATTTGCATGGTTTTTTGTTGTGTTTTTTTTAGTATATAGACAGATTCATCATTGACTTTGTCCTGTAATCTACAGATAATTCATTACAGTACATTGAATCCATACCGGTTTTCAAAGGATAAACTGATACAAAAGTAGTAGCATGTTACAAATGATGATCTGATGAAAACATGTGCTTGAAGCATGGTCTCCCTCATGGAGGTGAGAACTGGGGAAAAAGAAATGTGCTTTCAACTGCATGAAAAACACTTCAATTGCATGGTGCCAGTCCCTTCTTTGGCCTCTGTTTTGGAAGTGGTTTTTTCTGTTTCCTCCTCCAAGTTGTGAACCACTGATGCCTTCTATGATTCAGTCCTGTCATCCTCTGAAGTCTCTGCTTCCATCCCACAAGTCCTGGAATCCTTGACCACCTTCCCTTGGCCCCGTGGAGCATTGAAGCTCTTCTTCACGTCCCTACAGCATTGGCTGCTCAGTGGCCATAGAGAGATAGATGCCAGTGCCAAGACTCATGCCATTCCCCCCTCCATATTTTTATGTGCAGTAAGGACATCCAAACTTCCTTTGAGGAAGATCATCCCCTCCATTTTGGAATCAGTGTCTGTGCCCAGCTGCTCTTCATGCTCTTTCTAAACACAGCTGGTGTTTAAAATTTCAATTAAGCATTCTAAGTTCAAGGCCATAAAGCCCACATCCCCGCTGACCAAGCAGCACTGTTCGATCATTGTAGCTTTTGAAATGGGGGTTAGTGCTTCCACCAGGGCCTACAGAGATCATTCTCATTGAGGAGTTTCTCAACTGATGGCTTAAAGTGACTTATGGCTTAGGAGGCACGGAATCCGAATACCTGATGGCACCTTCGTTGGAAGCTTTAATTATTTTTGTTGTTGTTATCTGCCATAGAGTCGTTTGCTACTCATAGCGACCCTGTGTGCAAGAGCTCTAAACGCTATTCTATCCTGTGCCAACCTAGCCATCTCAAACACACTTATTCCCACCACTCCAGTCATAGAATTGATCCATCTCATCGAAGGTCTTCCTCTCTTTCTCTGCCCCTTCACTCTGTTAAACATGATGTCCTTCTCCAAGGACCAGTCCCTCCTTGCAACATGCCCAAAGTATGTCAGATGAAGCTTCAGAATCCTTTACTCCAAGGAGCATTCCGGCTGCACCTTCTCCAGGACAAACCTGTTTGTTCTCCTAGCAGTCCATGGCATATTCAACACTCTTCTCCAGCACCAGAGCTCAAAGACATCAGTTCTCTTTCTATCAACCCTAGTCACTGTCCAACTCTCTGATCCATAGCACATAACTGCGAAGACTATAGCCTGGATCAGGTGCACCTTAGTCTCCAGCCTGATGTCGTTGCTTCTCAGTACTCTTGAGAGGTCCCTCACAGCTGACTCTCCCAATGCAATTTGTCTCCTGATTCCCTGGTTGCTGTTACCAAGAGTTGATTGTGGAGCCAAGCAAACTAAACCTATTAACTATCTTAATCTCTTCACTATCCATAGTGATGCTGCCAATTGCCTGAGTGGTGAGAATCTTTGTTTTCTTGAGGTTAAGCTTCAATCCATATTGAAGGCTGCAATCCTTGACCTTCTGCACCAAGTGCTTTAGGTCCTCCTCAGTTTCAGCAAGTAGGGTTGTGTCATCTGCATAATGCAGGTTGTTGATGACTTTTCCACCAAGCCTGATGTCGCATTCCTTTTTGTACAGCCCAGCGTCCTGGATGATCTGTTCTGCATACAGATTGAAAAAATATGGAGACAGAATACATCTCTGGCGGAGCCCCTTTTTGATTTTTGAACCATGTAGTATCTCCTTGCTCTGTTCTAACGACTGCCTCTTGGTCCAAGTATAGGTTTCGCATTAGCACAATCAAATGTTCTGGGATTCCAGATAAACTTATTCATTTAAATTTAACTCATACCTGTTTGCTTCATGTGTGTCATACAATTATTCTCATGCATTGCATTTCACAAATTTAATCATCATTAGATGATACAAACTATTACCCTGTCTTTTCAGGTCCCCATCAGATCTTTTCCATTTCCTTTACCTCCTACCTCTACCTACCAAATTGTCCAAACCTGTAATTTTTGCCCCTACCCATTCTCGCCCCTCTAGTCTAATCCCTTCTCCACTTGAACCTCCGTACTTTAGGAATCATTCTTTTATTTTTACAAAAACTGTCTTAGGCAGTAATATACTTATGAAACCAAGTTAGTGACTCGGCATAATTCTTTTCGGTCTCTCTCAAGTTATGTAATATTTTTCAAGAAGTGGCGTAGGCTCAAGCCGAGACCAGGCAACACAGAGGACTTCCACAATAGCTTCTGACACACCTCCAGGTAACAAGACCCAAGGCAGAGCCTAAACCGGTTGGGTCCGAGGGCCAGCGGCCCGAGGGCCAAGAAGAAAAACACAATCTATACAGGAGTTCTACAGGACACATCGCCATCCCTTCGGAGACAGTACAAGTAAACTTAAGAGACACTGGACACAGGAAGAAGAAGAAAAAAAGAATCTCTCTGACAAGCTGTCAGGTCATGGGTCAGACAATGGGAGATTAATT
>NW_006399769.1:648152-660398 GCF_000299155.1 Elephantulus edwardii | reverse complement strand
CATCTGACATACTTTGGACATGGTGTAAGGAGAGACAGGTCTTTGGAGAGGGACATCATGCTGGGTAGAGTAGAGGGACAGCGCAGGAGGGGAAGACCCTTTATGAGGTGGATTGATTCAGTGACTGGGGTAATCGGGATGGATGTGTCAGAGTCAATGAGATTGGCACAGGATAGAGCACGGTTTAGGGCTGTTGTACATGGAGTCGCTATGAGTCGCAAACGACTCGACGGCACATAACAACAACAACAACAACAACATTGCTCCTGAGTTCTCAATAATATTCCATTGTGTGACTGGACCACAATTTCTCAAGCCATTCTGTTGTGGTTAGACATTTGAGCTATTTATATGTTCTTGCGATGATGAATAATGTTACTATGAGCATTGGCTTACAAATCTGTTTGAGTCTCAGTTCTAATTTCCTTGGGATATATTCCTGGTAGTGGAATAGTTGGGTCATACAGAGTTTCAATGTTCAAGTTTGTTGAGAAAATGCCAAATTGCCTTCCAGAATGGTTGCACCATTTTATAATCCCTCCAACAATATAAGAGTTCCTACTTCTCCATATCCTTTCTAATATTTATTGGTCTTGCCCTGCTAAACTTTGTCATTGTTACTGATGTAAGATGGTATATCATTGTAGTTTTGATTTCTATCTCTTATTTCCAGTGATTTTGAGCATTTCTCTATGTGTCTGTTTTCCATCCAAATGTCTTCCTCTGTGAAAAGTCTTTTCATGTTTTTAGTCCATTTTGTAACTGAGTTATGAGTCTTATTTTCCAAGGGGCCCCGAAGTATTCCGTAAACTATTGTTTTGAGAGCCTTGCCTGAGATAGTATTATCAAATGTTTTTTGTTTTGTTTTTTCCCCAGCTGGTACATTTTCAGTTCACTCTCTTGGGAAAAGTTTTGATGAACACAGGAATTTACCTATCATATTATATTATATATTACCTATTCATCAATTTCATCCTCTTCAAATCGTGCATTTCTGGCTGTATTTTTCAGCTTCTTCATACCATAGACTGGGCTTTCTAAGCTTGTACAGTTTATCTCTTATAAACTTTATGGTCTTCGCCTTTACTAACAAATCTCTGATCCATGTTTAGTTGATTTTTGTGGACAGATCTTCTGTCTTCTAGTAAGGTTCACTCCCAAGTATCTAGGTATAAGGTTGACTATTTAAAAGTTGGTTGGGCCTGAGGGTCGAATGTTTTTTTTATTCTGAAGAAACTTTCTTCTAAGTTGTGCAGCACTCCTCTGTCAATTTACTGCACTAAGATAATCTGGGTTTACTGTGATGATCAACCTTGTGCCACTGGGGGGTCAAATATCATAATGGCTGCCCATGGTGGACAGTGTTTATTGGAGCTCACAGTTCACGACAGGCTTGGAAGCAGGAATGACAGCCACTTCCTAAACCACATGCAACTGGAGACTTTGTGAATTTTGATAAACAATAAGAGTTATAGAAATGCTTCAGGCCTTTTTTTCATAGGGTTGCTATGAGTCATACTTAACTCCACAGCAATCAACAAAACAATTTTAAAGAGTATTGTTTCTTGGTTTCCTTCTCTGAGTTCTTTTCTTTACTCACCCTAATAAATTTTTTCTATAGCTTTAGTGATTTGTTGTTGTGGAGTCCTTTTCTGCATAGACTATCATAGCATCTGTATGTACTGACAGCTTAACCATCTCTTTGCCTATCTGGATTTCTTCAATTTCCTTCTCTTGTCATATTGCCTTAGCAAGTACTTCCAGTACAATATTGAATAGACGTGCTGACAGTGAGCACCCTTGTCTGGTCCCTGTTCGAAGAAAAATGTTTTTGGTTTTTCTTTATTGAGAATGATATTGGCTCTTGGTTTTGCATATGTACTTTCCATCATGCTGAGGAAATTATCTTATATTCTTATTTTGCTCTGTGCCTTAATCAAGAAGGCGTGTTGGATTTTGTCTAAATCCTTTACTGCATCAATTGCTCCTATCAAAGAGTTCTTGTTATTTGTTTTGCAATGTGAATGACTTTGTTTTTCTTAAGTTGAACTATCTTGGATATCTGTTACGAATCCCACTGCTCATAAGGATTCCTTTTTATCATTTGCTGTTGGATTCTATTGGTGAAGATCTTGCTAGCGATTTTTGTATCTATGTTCATGGGAGATATTGATTTGTAGTTTTCTTTTTTTGGTAACATCTTGCCTGTTTTTCGTATTTTGATTATGCTTGTTTCCTCCATGAATTCTATTTTTTTAAAATTTTTATTGGGAAAAGACAAATTGGGGGTACAAGGAGGTGAGTGTTGGGGGCAGAAGGGTGAGGACAGGCAGGGATGCCGTTGCAGAGCTGCAGAAATTGGTTGGTGGGGGGAGCAGGTGAAGGAAATGAAAGTGATCCAGTGGGGACCAGACGCTAAAGGAAAATGACAAGCATTTTCCAATGGTAGTTAAATCAACTGTCTTACTGATTTGGGAACTGGATGCCAACTCTCTGGCTTCTTCATGCTGAACAGGGGCGTTGATGTGAAGGGGGAAAGGGAGGACACTTTATCACCTTATTGGTGATCTTGGTTTAAGGCTGCTTGCCTTCTTATTCTATTAGAAGATATTTTCCTGTCATTTGCTCCCCTCTGGACTGCAAAGTGTTTTCCCAGGTGGGTCCAGTGGGGATGGCTGGTTGAACCCAGAGGCTCCATCCTCCTTTGCTTCCTTACCTGTCAGTTGTATTTCCTTTTTGTCACTGGCACTGGGTTTGGGGTCAGGTCTGAAGTAAAACTCAGTGGTAAGGTTACCTGTAGGAAAGGGAGCAAACCTAGAGAGAACAAACTTGTGAGTTACAAATAGAAGGGCTTTGAGGGTGTTGCTTTCAGGTTTACTGGGGGAGAGGGTGGCAGAAAATAGCCTAGACAAAATTCTCTGGATACCCTAGGCATTTTGTTTTTCCTACCCAGGCGTCAGATGGCACAATCTGAGAACTGAGGAGCTCACCCTGAGGGCCTTGATGGCTCGCCTCGAGCCGAAGGCCAAAGACAGCCTGCCACGGTAGAGGGCCGTGACAGCTCATCCCGAGCCGAGGGCCGAGGACAGCCCGCCCTGGGCAGAGGTCCATGATGGCTCACCCCGAGCTCAGGGCCAAAGACAACCCATCGCGAGCAGGGCATCACCCCCCATGGGCTGGCTGGTGCACTCCCCTCTACTTGCCCCCACACTAATCTGGTCCCCTCACCTGACCGAGGAGTGTGTGGCCAGGGACAGCATCTCCAATTCCAGCACCACCACTTTTACCCCCCCATAAGTGGTCGTACTATAATTTGAATTTGAAGTAGGTGTCACTTCCCTCCCCCTTTATAAATGGCAAAGGGAACCTGAAAATTGTGAACAGGCTCCCTCCAGGTCTAAACATCTTTTGGCAGAAGCATTCAACAGATCAAAATATGTGGTACATTTATGATGTTGGTCCTCTTGGACATGCTGTCACTGTAAGTGTCATCAAGTAGACAACTCACAGTGACTTTCAACAATCCATTGTATAGGTGATCATCTTCTCTGGTTTTCCAAGGAAAGTCAAACCTGCAGGTGGTGGGGCACACGTCCCCACTATGGGTGGCGGGGCGCGTGTCATCTTTTCTGTGCCGCCGGTTGGCAGGGGCACACCATCCCCTAGCGCAGGTGTCTGGCTGGTGCTCGCCATCTCCCACACAGGCGGCACGTCTTGTGCACGGGCGACCCGCGAGAGTGCTTACTCTCTCGGTGGGCATGCATCATCTTGTGCGCAGGCAGCTGGTGGGGGTAGGTGCGCGTCATCCCCCAGCACGGGCAGCTGGCGGGACGTCATCCCACTCGTGGGCGACCAGAGGGCTCACATCATCTCTTCACATCATCTCTCGGTGGGTGTGCATCATCACTCAGAGTGCTCGTGTCTTCTTGTGTGCAGGCAGCCATTGGGCCAGCAGGCATGCACCATCCCCCACACAGGCGACTGGCAGGCGCCTGCGATTTTTTTGTGTGGGTGGCTGCCAGGCGTGTGCCATCTTCCTCGTGGGTGGCTGGTGGGCGCAAGCCATCTCCCAAGTATCATTTCCCATACAGACAACTAGCCGGCGCAGGCGCGTGTCATCTCTTGGCAGGTGGGAGCCATCTTGTGCATGGGCAGCTGGTGGGGGTGGGTGCTCGCCATCCCTCCACGCAGCTGGGCGGTGGGCATACTTCATCTCTCTGTGTGCACGCACCATCTCCTGCACAGGCAGCCAGCGGGTGGGTGCGCATCATCCCCCAGCGTGGGGCGGCCAGCAGGCGTGCGCCATCTCCCACACAGTCCGTGCCATTCCCCATTGCGGGCCACTGGTGGGCTTGCACCATCTCCCGCATGGGCGGCTGGTGGCATGCGCCACCCCACTGTGCGGGCGACTGCTGGGCGAGTGCCATCTTCCATGTGGGTGGCCAGCAAGCGCAAGCCATCTCCAGCAGGTCATCAGCCACAGGGGAGGCTGGCGGTTGCGCTTCATCTCACACGCGGGAGGCCAGTGTCCACCCGCTTCCCCTGCCACCATGATCTTGTCTCCAAGAATTCTCCTCGGAACAAGTACACTTTGCTACAGTGTGGCGGCTCCACCGCACCAGTCCTGGGGAGGCCCAGAGCCCACCCTCCGTCCTGGGCAACGTATTCCATAGGCTCCAGCTGTGGGAGCTTCATGGAGCTGTGGCTGCAGTGCGGGCTCTGTGGGAGGGGGTTGGGAGCTGTGACACTCACCCATTCTTCCTTGGAAATCCTTGAATTCCTGTTGTTGAGACTCAGTCCTCACTGAAGACCAGTCATCAACTGTTTAGCTGTTCAATTATTAATAAGCAGAAGTCCGTAGAGGGTCATAACGGTCCTTTTCCAAGTGGTCCACTGCTCCCGCAGCTCACCGCATTGTCTCTGCCTCCGCCGTCATCTTGGATCTCCCCCTCCATGAATTCGTAATGTTTTAAGGTTATTAGTTTCTCTAGAATTTTAAACACAGTAAGTACAACATTCGCTTAGTTTCCTTCTATTTTTTTTAGTCATTTAAATATTCGTTGAAAATTGGATTTTTTAATATTGTTATTTTTAACATTTACATTAGGCTCACCTTTGAAATATCATTAATATGTTTAAATAGAATTTTATGATACAATTTAAAAATTATTTTAAAATATAATTGAAACCGGTTTTGTTATATTTTATAACCTAGGGTAAAATTCACTTTATACTTCTAGTCAATATTTTTTCCCCACAAAGGATGGAACACAGGTATCTTATCTTCTAGGGAAGAGCAGGGAATATTTCATCATAAAATAATTTCATAATTTTTTTTATTTTACTCTACACTTGTTCATCGTAGCAATTTGCTCCTAGTCTGAGAGGAAAAGAATCCCCAAATTTCTATGTGATTCCTCAGTACTTGTTTCATCAATAGTGAAGGTGACTGTAATCCTGTTGATCGGATTGTCATACTATTTATTTCTGATCTGGACCCGGAACAGCACTTTCAACATCTTGCATCAGATGGAAATACCAGAAGCCCTGTAGAAAGTTGTTCTCTCATTATTCTTAGTATTTCGAAGACCTATTCTTGCCAGAAGTAGTTGGGCACAACTCCTTTTTAGTCTGACTTTATTTATACTCTGTGAATAATAACAAACTAAGTATAAAATTGATTAAATTAGGAATCCTAAGACTTTCTTTAGTGTTCATGCAAATTCTAAATATAAACTGAGAAGCAGTTGTAGGAACTAATACAGTAACACAGCATGGTTTAAAATCAGGAAAAGTTGTAACCTTTTCCCAAACTATAAACTGTGCATATTTAACTTATGAGAAGCTGGACAATATAAAGAAGGTGCATCTCTACTGTAGGAAGTCCCATCAACAACCTGTGTTATACAGAGAATCCAAATTTGCTTGAATAAAGGAGACTTGAAGCACTTTCTGTAGAAAATTAAAGACCATACCTTCAGTATGGATTACATCTGAACATCAAGAAACCAAAGATCCTCAGCACTGGAGAAGTAGGCAGCATCATGAGACGTGGAGAAAAGAAGTTGTCAAGAATTTTGGTTGACTTGGATCCATAATCAAAATATGAAGTAACAGCAGTGCAGAAATCAAAATCATGTATTGCTTTGGGAAATTTTGCTGTCAAGGATCTCTCCAACTTCTAAATAACAAGGATGTCAGTGTAAAGACTAAGGTGCACCTGATCCAAGACATGGTTTTTTCAGGTACTTCCTATACATCTGAAAGTTGGAAAATGACTAAGGATAACAGAAGAAATAGTGATTCCATTGCATTGTGGTGTTAGAGAAGAATACTGAATTTTCCACTAACTTCCACAACAAGAAAGAAGTCTGTCTTAAAGCAACCAGGTTGCTTCTTAGAGGCTAGGATAATGCATGTGATAGACCCATTAAAACAATCACAATGTATGTAACGGATTCTCTTTTGGAAAGTGACGTGACTATGGAGCTCTTTCCAGAGAAATATGAAATTGATGTATTTACATATGATGTTTAACCATTCACACGGAATGTCTCTCTCTTTGATGTTTGTACCTGGAGGTCTAAATATGCTTTTAGTACTTTCATTTTTCTTTTTTTATTCTCCCTTTTGATACTCGCTTTCTTCTCCCAACCTGACCCATCCAGCTATGCAACCGTTTTTACTGAACGTTGTCATACATTTAACGTTTAATCATACTTTCCTATAGAATATTTCTTCCCATAATCTACTACAGTGTTAATTATCTATCTACTCTTTCCCCATTCTCTATCCATCCTACCCTCATCTGTCCTCTTTTATTACAATGATGTTATACAACATTTGACCTTTTGTGACTGGAGTATTTCACTGAGCATATGTCCTCCAGACTCTCCCATGCTGTGTAATGCCTTAAGAATTTGTTATATTTCACTGTTGCATAATACTTCATTGTGAACGCACCATAGTTTTTCTATCCATTCTTTTGTTGTTGGGCATTTGGGTTGTTTGCACTCTGGAATTTTCTCTTGAATGATCAATGTGTGAATGTGGATTCTTACATGTAAAGCTGACTTTTCTGCCATGATTTACCTCACTGAGTGACCTGTCTCCTATGTAGTAATACCCTTGTCTTTTCAGATCATTTACACACCTGAATGGTCTTTGATCATTAAATATTTGACAAAAGGAATTGAGTTTTCTCATTTATTTATGTTAATTTATTTTCCATCTCTTTTGAGATTCTTGGTCATATTCTCAATATTGGTACACCAAATTTTTCAGTCAGCCATTAGGAAACACCTATATAAAGACATAACGACAAGACTGATTCCTCTTAGAAGCTAGCATTATTGAGCCTTGTGCTACTGTCATGGAACAATAAGAGGACTATAGTTGTGTCTCCCCAGAGGTGCACAACCAAAGCTGGAGCTCAGAACAGGACTCCCTTGCAGAGCAGTGAGCAGCCAGCAGGGGGAGCTCAGGGCCCGCAGAGCACATGGTGGCCACAAAACAAACTGAAGGGATGAAGGAAGGTGTTTCCTGTAAGGTCAGGCTTTCTTCCTGGGGTTCAACATAATCTTCTCTTCTATGTGCTAACTTTTAGGACAAAAATTTGTTCTGTGGGTACAGCCCATATATACCCCACATGACCTCTCTATACAAAGAGAAAAACATATCAGAACATGTATGATTTCCTTTTGCCTGTCAAGATGCCCAGTGAGTCCATGAAAGCTTTGGTCTATTATCTAAATATTTATGAAATATTTATGTATGATATATGTATGAATATGAAAAACATGAGTATATTTTTATTATATATTATAATATGAAAAAATATGTATGAAATATTTCCTTGAATTAAAAAAGAAAGAATTATAAGGCCTAGTGCAGCTGGAGTATAGATAAATACTGGGCAATCTATATCTGTCCATTGAAGAAGGCCATTGCAACTTAAATAATTTACTTTTTTTTTGGTTATAAAAAATATTACAAAGTCTAACCGATAGATGTTTTTGCTGCTCAGAGACAAAGTTATGGTGTGTTTTTTTTCTAGGAAAAGTGAATTTTAATAAATTGAGGGATTAAAAATTGTGATTGTTCCACAAATACTTATTTTTTTGTCTAACTTCAAAAACCCAAGAACCTTGTCAAAACAAACAAAACAAATGACCTCTGTGATTTCACTTCTACCCACCCTCACCCCTCTGCTCCCACTCCTTCTCCCCGGATCCTCATACTTGGTTTGCTGGTTATCTCTTTAATTTTACAATGTAAAGGAAATAGAAATGATCCGCTGAGGACCTAAAAAGACAGATTAATTGTGATCATGGTTTAATGGTTATTAATTTTATAAAACATAATGAATGAGAATGATTGCATGAAACAGTGTGAATTAAGAATACTGTGATAGACACTGTATACAAAACGTGTAAGCAAATAAATATAACATAAATTTTAAAAATTAAACAAAACAAAAATGACCTACTTCCACTTATGGCTAACAATGAAAGGAATGGGAATCCCAGATCACTTAATCGTGCTCGTGAGGAACCTATACCTTAATTGGAGGCAGTTATGAGAACAGAGTAAGGGAACAGAGCATGGTTTAAAATTCAGAAATTTGTGTGTCAGGGTTGTAGTATTTCTCCATACCTATTTAACGTGTATGCTAAGCAACTTATTCTAGAAGCTCAACTCTATGAACAGGAATGTGGCATCAGGATCAGAGGGAGAGTCATTAATAACTTGCATTAAGCAGATGACACACCTTCCTTGAGGAAAGTGAGGAAGAGTTCAAGCACTTGTTGCTGAAGATCAAAGAATAGAGCTTTTACTATGGATTGTATTTCAATGTCAAGAAAACAAAGATTATTATCACTGGACTGATGGACAACATCATGGTTGGTGGAGAAAAATTTGAAACTGTCAACAATTTCATCTTATTTGAGTCTATAATCAATACCCTTGGTTCTGTTGTTGTCTTTATGTGCCTTCTAGTCTGCTCTGACTCATAGCGATCCTATGTGCAACACCTGTCAACCCTGTTCTATTTGGAGCCAATTTAACTGTCTCTGACACACCCTATCCCATTACCCCAGTCACTGAGTCAATTTATCTCATCCAGGATCTTCCTCTCTTGCGCTATCCCTGCAACCTTCCAAGCATGATGTCTCTCTCTAAAAACTAGTCCCTCCTTGCAACATGCCCAAAGTATGTCAGATGCATCTTGCCTCCAAGGAGCAGCCTGGTTTTTTTCATCTGCAGAATGGAATTGTTTGTTATTATAGGGGTCTATTTTTCCAATGCAATTTGTCTTTTCATTTCCTTTGTACCAGCAGCCAGGAAATCAGGTGATATATAGCGCTGAGGAAGTCTACAATTAGGAACCTCTCCAAATGATTGAGAAGTAACAATGCCAGTTTGAGAACAAAGGTACATCTGATTCAGGATATGATTTTTCTGATTACATACTGTACATCTGAGAGCAGGACAATGAATAAGGATGACAGAAGAAAAATTGAAGCTTTTGGGCTATGAAGTCAGAGAAGAGCGCTGAACATGTATGGATGGCCAAAAGAACAAGCAAATATGTCTTGGAGATGATACAGCTGGAGGGCTTTTCAGAGGCAAAAATGATAAGGCTTTGCCTTACATACTTTGGGTGTGTTGCTAAGAAAGGCTGTTCCTTAGAGAGGAACACAATGCTTAGAAAGGTAGAGGTTTGGTGAAGGAAAGGAAGACCCTTGGTCAGGTGGATTGACATGATAACTGTCATTTTGGACTCTAATGTGTCAGAAAGTTTGAGAATGACACAGGATAGGACAGGGCTCAGATCTGTTGTCCATACTACTCACTATGGATTGCACTCGACTCAATGACACATAACAACAGTAATAATTCATTCTAAAAGATCCACTGGGATGTTATTCTATCCAATAACAAATCAGAATTTTTTACCTCTAACCATTGCCTACGCCTTACATCCAGACATAAATAAGTATGGGATCAAGATCACAATTATTCTGTTTTCTCCTTTCTCAATCACTTTCTGTGTTCCTCAGTGAGACAGGATCTCTACACAAAGTAATTGAGGAACTTTTCAGCAACCCACGACCTCAAATAGAACTGATGTCATCATTCAGGTGTGGCTTGCACACTTGGCTTATTGTGTGGTGTCATTTAAATAATTTTAATGTAATCATACTCCTCTCAACTTAAATCTTGACATATTCTTTTATGAATATGCAAATAAATGAAGGTCTACAAGGTTAAATACAGATATGCCACCCCATACACACACAAGCCTTGAGGTCACAGCTATCTAACCATGGACTGGAGCTGGAGAATCATCTTCTTCATCACAGCAGCTACAGGTCAGGGGGTCCCTAGTGTCTGGGAGGAGGACTAGATTGTGAATATTCAGAGGGAATTTCATTAATCCCTTTTGTGTTATCAATAGGTGTCCAGTCCCAGGTACAATTGGTGCAGTCTGGACCTGAGATGTCCAAGCCTGGGGCATCAGTGAAAATCTCCTGCAAGGCTTCTGGATACACCTTCACAAGCTATGGTTTGCACTGGGTGCAACAAAACCCAGGACAAAGGGTAGAATGGATAGGATACATTAATCCTGGTAATGGTGCAACAAGCTACGCACAAAAATTCCAGGGCAGAGTCTCCATGACCAGAGACACATCCATAAGCACAGGCTACATGGAGCTGAGAAATCTGAGCCCTGAAGACACGGCCACTTATTTCTGTACAGTAGACACAGTGTGAAAACCTCACCCTGAGTGTGGCAAAAACTCTGAGGATGCAGCTGTGTTAGCAGAAGAGGGGACAATTATACGTAGACTACAGGTTGTTTTACTTTGGGGTTGAGGAGTTGGAAAAAAGTGACAATAGTAATGTGTATTAGTCCAGTTAGATGTTGTTGTTATTGTTGTTTTGTATCATCAAGTTGGAATTGACCCATAGGAGCCTCTCCAGCAGGATTCCAGAGAGTGTAAATGGTTTGAGACAAGATTGCTTTTCTTTTTCCTGTGAAGTGACTGGTGGATTCAAACAACACAACGTTGGGTTGGCAGTGAAGTTCCTTACCATGAGACTACCAGAGAGGTCTTCAAATATACAAATTTCTCAGAAGGAAAATTTACATGTATGGTGGGATCATTTGCAATAATGCTTACTCATTTATTTTTATTCCTAGTTGTAAAACAAGATAAGAATTGAGTTGTCAGCCTTGATAGATGGTAAAGTTATGATGTTTGACTGACAGGATTTCTCTTACTGACCTGCTGAGGTATCTTCTTACTGAAAACTCCTTGAAGTCATGCAGGTTTTGGTTTGTGGGTTGTTCTTTGAGATGTAAAGATAGTTTGTATCCTTGAGGCAGTGACAAGGATGGAATATTCTTCATCACCCAGAAGAAAATAATTTCAATTCTGATTAAGGTCTAAGACACAGTAATCTTTGAACATCAACCAGCACTCATAATGTTCAAATTCATGAACTCACTATATTTGCACTGTTTTTTTGTGTGTCTTTTTATATGCCTAGACATATATATCATTGACTTTGTCCTATAATATACTGACAATTCTTTGCAATAAGAGAATCCATACAGCTTTTTGAAAATACAACCTGATACAAAGTAGTAACACGTTATAAATGGTGAAACATGAGGACTAGGGAAGCCCATGTGCTTTTAACTGCCTGGAAATCACTGTTCAGTTCATGAACGCTTTGCTCTACGGTCAACAGTCTTGGCGCCATCAGCCATGAAATAAAAAAACATATTCCGACGGAAAAGTCTGCTGTTAGGGACCTCTCTAAAGTACTCAAGAGCAACGGTGTCTGTTTGGAGATGAAGGTGTGCCTGATACAGGCCATGGTTTTTGCAATCACTTGTTATGCATCAGAAAGCTGGACAATGACTAGGGAGGACAGAAGGAGAATTGACGAATTTGAGCTGTGGTGCTGGAGAAGAGTATTGAATGTATCATGGACTGCCAAGAAAACAAACAGATTCATCCTAGAGAGGGTTAAATCAGGTCACTCCTTGGAGGCAAAGATTCTGGGGCTTCGTCTGACATACTTTGGACATGTTGCAAGGAGACACAGGTCTTTGGAGAGGGACATTAGGCTGAGTAGAGTAGAGGGACAGCGCAGGAGGGGAAGACCCTCTATGAGGTGGATTGATTCAGTGACTGGGGTAATTGGGATGGGTGTGTCAGAGGCAATGCG
>NW_006399769.1:637876-647892 GCF_000299155.1 Elephantulus edwardii | reverse complement strand
ATCATATACACACATTCATATATACACACACACATATATACATATTTACACATATGTTGTTGTTGTTGTTTGTTGCCATCGAGTCAAAGTCGACTCATAGCGACCCTATGAACGAATGGCCTGAGCAGTTTTCGTACATAGAGTTTCCAGTGGCAAGCCATTTCAGAAGTGGATGCTGCTTCTGCTTCCAGGCTTGATTTAGTCGGGAAGCTCCAGCCAGCACTGTCCACCGTGGGTACCCATTACCACGATTGGCACATCACTGTCAGAGTCTTCAGCATCACAGCAACCAGAGTTACCTCTGTACAGCAACGCACAGACCAGTGCTATACCACCTAGAAGAATATTTGACAGGAAAACAATTTGAACCTAGCCGAGGGCCGCAGATGAAAATCACCCACCTTTGGCTTGGTAGCATAGTTTCCTTTCCACTAGGCCAACGTAGCTCTAAATTTGTCATCATCATTGTTATTGTTGTTTGATGCCATTGAGTCGTAGATGACTCATAGCCACCCGATGAACGAATGGCCTGAGTACTGTTCCTACATAGAGTTTCCAGAGGCAAGCCATTTCGGAAGTGGATGCTGCTCCTGCATACATACATACATACGTATGTACTTACACACACACACACACACACACACACACACATTAAGGGGTCTGGACTGAATTGTCCTTGTTGCTATTTGAAAGATCTTTTTATGGAAATCAAGTGTATGTGAGCATGAATTAATGAGAGAAACAATGGAAAAATGGTTACGTGTATCAGTTTTCCTGACTAGAATTTCTTGCAGGTGTCCTGTATGAGGGTAGCAAATTATGGCTAACATTGAGAAGTATGCGGTTCCCACTCATACAAAATACACTCATGCAAAACCTATACCTCAACCAAAATATTGTTATTCAAACCGAAGAAAGGAATACTACATGGTTTAAAATTAAGAAAGTTGTGTACCTGGGTTATATTTGCTCTCTATGTATATTCCATTTTTATGCTGAATAAATTATATGAGAAGCTGGATGCTGTGAAGAAGAATGTGACATAAGAATTGAAGGAAGGCTCATCAAAACTTTCTGTAGGCAGATGACACAACCTTGATTGCTGAAAGGAGGACAACTTGAAGCACTTGCTACAGAAGATCAAAGAATACTGCCTTCAATATGGATTGCATCTCAATATCAAGAAAACAGAAATGTCACCATTGGACCAAAAGGTAACATCATGATTTTGTTGTTATTTGCTGTCAAGTTGCTGGTGACTCATAGTGACCCTGTGTACCACAGTTCTAAGTTTTCTGTATCCTGAGCCAACCTTATTTTCTCTGACACACTGATCGATCGGTATTACTGTAGTAACTGAATCAATCCATCCCATCAAGGGTCTTCCATTCCTGTGCTGTCTCTCCACCCTACCAAATATAATCTCCCTCACCAAGAACTGGTGCCTCCTTGCAACATGCCCTAATATGTCAGACGGAGTTTCTAAATCCATGCCTCCAAGAAGTAGTCTGGTTTCACCCACCCCAGGACGAACCTGTTTCTTCTATGTCCATGGCATATTCAGCATTTTCTTCAGCACCACAGCCGCTATCATCCATAGTCATTGTCCAGACTTCTGATGCATAGCAAGTAACTGCAAAGACTATGGCCTGGATCAGGCTCACCTTATTCTCAAGACTGACATTGTTGATCTTCAGTACTCTGGAGATGTCCTTGGCTCTGGAGACCTTCCCAATGCAAATCGCCTTTTGATGTCCTTACTGCTAGTACTAAGAGTGTGGATTGTGGAGCAAAGCAAACTAAAATTGTTAACATTCTCAATCCCCTCATCATTTATCATAATGCTGCCAATTGGCCCAGTGGTAAGAATCTCTGTTTTCTTGATGTTGAGCTTCAATCCATATTGAAGGCTTCAGGTCTTGACCCTCTACAGCAAGTTCTTCAGGTACTAATCAGTTTTTGCAAGCAATGTTGTGCCACCTACATAATGCACGTTGTTGATTACCCTTTCTGAATCCTGATGCTGTATTCCATGATAGATGGGGTAAATGATCAATGATGTCAACTTACTTGGATCCACAGTCAATACCCTATATACCAGCAATCTGAAGGGCAGGAGACATAATGCACTGGTAACTCCACCATGAGTTTCTCCTCTCCAAATTGTTGAGGAGTAGTGATGTCCATTTGAGGACTAATGTGCTGATTCAAGCCATGATCTTTTCAGTCACTTGCTATTGATTTGAAAGCTGATCAATTAATGTTTCCAGGAGAATTGATGTCTTTGAACTATGATGTTGGATAACAGTATTGGGCATCTGATGGTCTCCAAAAGCACAAAGAGATGTCCTGGAGAATGTGCAGGTAGAGTGCTCCTTGGAGACAAAGATGACAAAGCTTCATCTTACGTACTCGGGGTATGTTGTGAGGAGAAGTTTTTACTTAGAGCGGGACAATATGATTTTAATGGTGGAGGTTTAACTAAAGAGAGAAAGACCCTCAACCAGATGTATTGGCAAAATGCCTGGAATAGTGGTCTCAAATGTGTCAAAGGTCTTGAGGATGGCACAGGATAGGTCAGGGTTCAGATTTATTATCTAAAGGGTCACTCTGGGTCATACTGTTCTGAATCCTGTTCTATCCTGTACCATCTTCACACTTCCTGACACACAGAACTCACTGCAGCAGTTACTCTGTTAATGCACCTGGTCGAGGGTCTTCCTCTCCTTCACCAAACCTATACCCTCCCTAGCATCATGTACCTCTCCAAGGAATAGCCCCTTCTGGCAAAATGGCCAAAGTATGTGAGGCAAAGTCTCATCATTCTTGCCTCTTAAGAGCACTCTGGCTGCACCCTTCTTAAGACAAATCTGTTTGTTCTTTTGGCCATCCATGAGATGTTCAGTGCTTTTGTACAACATCATGACTTCATCAATTCTTCTGCCATCCTTACTCATTGTCCAGCTCTCAGATGCATAGCAAGTTATCGGAAAGACCATAGTCTGAATTTGAAACACCCTAGTCCTCCAGTTGACATCATTACTCTTCAAAAATTTGGAGAGGTCCTTAACTGCAGATTTTCCCAATGGAAAGAGTCTCCTTATTTCCTGACTGCTGGTACCTAGGGTTTTAATTGTGGACACAAAGAAGACGAAACTGCTCAGGATCTGAACAGGGTTCAGGTCATTTATTCATAGTGTTGCTGGGTCATACTTGAATGAACAGCACCTAACAACAACATCAGTCATACTAGAGAACACTAGTGACCTAGTGGCAAGAAGCTGTCCTGCAATCCTGATGGCTTCTGGCTTGAATCCATCAGCTTATATGCAGAGGAAAGATGGACAATCTTCTCCTGCGCAATTAACTGTCTTTGAAAATTGCCTGGAGTGTCAGCTATGGGTCATTTCAACTGAAAGGTACACAGCAAAATAAGAAATACTTGGCTAGATGACACCTACCAAAAAATTCACACACACACACACACACACACACACACTCTGAAAAAAGCCCACAAACACAACACAACAAAAGAATGTCACACCCCACAAGCAGAATGCGAGAGTATGAGAATCTTATAATGCTTAGTAGTGCTAGTATTAAATCTAAACATAGACCTGCTGCCTATTATCTGATAAGAACCAGGGAACCATGCTTGACTTAAAATTGAAAAAAAATATTGTGCTTATGAGTTATATCCTTCTCTATATGTATCCATTCTGAACACAAAGAAAATTATTAGGAAGCTGGATTTTATGATTAGATTGAGGAAGACTCGGCAACAATCTTCTGCTTGCTGAAAGCCAGAAGAATCTGTGTTTATTGAAGATCAAAGATTACAGTCTCCAGCATGGATTACACCAGAAATTCAGGAAACATGAATCCTCACCACTTGGATAATAGACAGCATCATGATAGATGGAAAACCAATTGAAGTGGCTTAACAATTCCACCTAGCTTGGATCCACAATCAATATCTTTTGCAATAGCAGTTAAGAAATTTTTGAAAAAAAAAAACAAGCTTCACTGGGGAAATCTGTTTTCAAAAACATCACCAAGGTGCCAAAATGACATAAACTTCAAGACTGATTCAAGGCATGGTCTTTTCAGTTATTTACTATGCATTTGAGTGCTGAAAAATGACTAAGAATGATGGGAAAAGAATTTATGGCTTTATGTTTTGTAGATTGAGAAAAATATTGAGTATTCCATGAATAACCAAAGGTTTCCTTAAAGGCAAGGATGATGAAACTTCCTATCACACATTTTGGGCATGTTGTTAGAAGGAGTCATTGCTTGAAAAGAACAAGATGGTTGGAAAGGTGAAGGTTCAGCTAAAGAAAGAGCGAGCCTCAATGAGATGGCTTGAGAAAGTGAGTTGACAATGGCTTCAAGTATGTCAGGGATGGTGAAGATGGCTTGTGATAGGGCTGGGTTCAGTTCTTCTGTTTTCAGTTTTCAGTGAGCCATTTTTGACATCAGGACACCTAACAAAAACAACAGTGTGAGGCTAAGCTGCTAGGATATAGAGAAGGCATGAGGAGGGTGTCTGAGGTGACCTGGGTCGGGATCTCTGATACTCTTCTATGCAGCCTCTGGATTCATTGATAGTAGCTATTGCATGACTTGGGTCAACCATGCTACAGGGAATTAGCTTTAGACCCAGTGATTAGTGGTAGCACATATTATGCAGACTGTGAAGAGTTGATTTCACCATCAACAGCGACAAGGCCAAGAAGAAACTATATTTGCAGATGGACAGAACCAATGACACATTGTTATATTATTGTGCAAGAGACATAGTGTAGGAAGTTAGTATGAGCTCACAGACAAACCTTTCTTTAGAAAGAACCAAAATATTGTGGTATTTAGACTTGATAGCAAGTGTAAATATTGTTTTAAAGATTGGTTTCCTGGTGTAGTCTGTGGATTTTTCTCTATGTTGCAGACCCACAGAGAATCTCATATTTTTGAGATTCTTAGGCTATTTCTAATATCTCCTAATTCATTGTACTCTTAATTGATATTAGGGAAAACATTTTGTCATGATAAAGGCAGATTTATCTTGTTCTTGTTATGAGCTGTTTTATCACCTCTAATTCATAGTGACCTTATGTACAACAGTCCTAAACCCTGCTCTATCCAAATCTCATTGTCTCTGATATTTCTATCCCTATTACATCAGTGACTGAATCAATCCACCTCATCGACGGTCTTCCTCTCCTGCACTGTACCTCCACCCTCCCAAGAATTACATCCCTTTCCAAGGACCGATCTCGCCTTGCAATATGTCCATCCAAAGTATGTCTGACAAAGCTTCAGAATCCTTACCTCCAAAAAGCAGCCTGATTTCACTCTCTCCAGGATGAACTTGTTTGTTCTCCTAGCAGGATGCTTATTTGAACCCATCCAATGATGTCTTGGGAGAGAGATTTAGTGATTTGCTCCTGAAATGTCAGACTCCAGATAGACATCTAAGTGAAATATTTCAATTAGGATAATGTTGGAGATTATCAACAAGGAGGCATGTAGGTCATGGTCACTAACATCTAAAAGAACGGGGGAAATCACATCTGACCCTTTTCCTTCCAAAGATTTTTATGTTTCACTGTTAGAACAGGTTTCATTTCCTTCTAATACATTTTATTTTTTTCTCTAGTTTCAACATATTCCCATCAATTTCCCATATTGTGGTGGACTATGTGATGCTGTGATGCAGGAAGCTGTGCCACCAGTATTGGAAATACCAGCAAGGTTGTCCGTAGGAGATAACTTCCAGCACAGCTTCAAGACTATAAAAATTAAAAAAATCAATATTATTCATTTTAAAATTTTTTATTATTAAATTTTATTAATTCTAATGAACACTTACAGAGATTTTGGGTTTTCATTCATTCATTGTTGCACTATTTTCTCTACCTTCCTCCCCAGTTTATTCTTCTTTCCCCCCCTCTTGAAAGTCTGTTTTAATTGTCCAATTGCCACAGTGCTTGTCAAAGTCAGTTCTAATTAATCTCCTTTGTCAGTGTGTCCTTTGCCATTCACTATCACTCCTCCCTGAGAGAGACTTCACCCTGATTCATAAGGAAAAGAGGATGGCGTAGTCTCTCAGCTACTTCCTGCTGAAAAGGGATGCTGTGGATTTCCAGGTGAAGATATTCTCTCACTTCTCTAAAGGGTTCCTTTGGATCACATAGACTATTACGGAGATTGATTTTGGAATTTAGATGCACTGTTACCAATTGTGCTTAGTCATATATGTTCATATCCTTGAAGATGTATCATGGAAGTGTTGCAGCCTAGAAGACACAAATTTGACTAAGAAGTTAAAAGTACGTGAGTAAAAAATTAAATATTCCAAGTAGAGGCTCTAATAGTGGCACAAATCAAGTTACTGAGGGAATGTAGTTCTTACAATAAAAGACCTATAGACTAGCACTTTGTCTGTTATAGTATAAAGGTTAGGAACCACAAGATGTACAGGCTCAACTATGTAATTTATTGTTCTTAAGTCCTGGAGCGAATTCCATCTACCACTGGGTTGCTTTTTTGGTTTTTTTTGTTGTTGTTGTTGTTTTGTTTTTTTTAGAAAGGTGAATATTTATTAGTGCTTAATTGACTATGCAAAGACATTTGGCTGTGTACATCACAACAAATTATGACTATCATTGAGAAGAATGAGTATCCCAGAACACTTATTTATGCTTATAATTATGCTCATAAGAAACCTAGACCAAGAAGCTATTGTCTAAACAGAACAAGGGAACACTTATTGGTATAGAATTAATGAAAGTGTGCATTAGGGTTGTTTCCTTTCTCCACTCCTATTCAATGTATGTGCTGAGAAAATCATTTGAGAATCTGGACTGTATGAAGTAGAATGTGGCATTAATGAGAGGAAGACTTATGAACAGCCTGAGGTATGCAGTTAACACAACCACTGGGTTGTTTTACAACTCGGAAGTCTGCGTGCAAGGCAGAGGTGAAGTAAGGAACTGCTTATGAGGTTTTCTGTCAATTCCAACAACTAAGAAATAGTGAGAAGAGTTGGGACCTCAGAAGGCTTTTAGGACCAAATAGTAGGCTCTTGTGTCCAGGAGAAAACGAGTATACTTACCAGTAATGTAATGCTCACCCACAGCTCTACTGGGAGGATCTTAATCGTTGAAGTATTCTCCTTTGTTTCCAGCTGGGATCTGGGGCCTGTCAGTCCTGTCAGCCATGAGGACCTGATGTAGGCCACCCTTGGCCAAGTGTCCTTCAGATCCACACTTAAAGCAAGTGAGTGGGAGCTTCCTCCCTACTCCCTTGTCTATCTGTGGCTCGTGTCTGTGATACTGTCTACTGAAATGGCCCAGATTTTCCATAGTGGAAACAATTCTGACCTCCTTTATTACCTTTGGGCAGCACTGTTTATGAGTAAGACTTCCTTTTCCTGACACAGGCCCTAAACTGGCAGCAATAGCTGCCCCAATAATTTTGGCCATTCTCTGGTCTTATCTCTTCCCTCTAGATCCCAGTTGTTAAAAGAGGGGAAAATTTAAACAAATGTATAACAAATAATTTTGAACATTATAATCTTTTAAGCTTAAGGCTAGAAATATTAACAATATCATCATTTCCAATCCAGAGATATATGTTCCAATGCAGTTCCTATTTTCCATAAATGGTTTTGGGAAGAGGAATGTCGTAAATGTGGATACAAAAATCAATATTATTCTTTCTGAAACAATGAATGTCAGTTAAAGACTAAGGCTTGCCTGTCACAAAACGTGGTGTTTTCATTGGCTCCATACACACATGAGAGTTAGGCAATGAATGAATAAGAATCAGGTAGAATTGATGTTTTGGCTGGTGGTGTCAATAAAAAATTGAAAATATTGTCAAATATATATATTCAAAAAGAAATAATAAATTTGTCTTCAAATAAGTAAAACCAGGATTCTCCTTATAGCAAGGATGGTAAGACTTCAACTCACCTGCTTTGGGTCTGTTATGAAGCCTCAGAGACAGTCGTTTGAAAAGGACTTTGTGCTTGGTCAGCAAAAGACCAGCAAAAAAAAGGAAATGTCCTTATCCGACTCCATTAGACTCCAGAGTGACTCAACAATGGGTTTTAGTACAAGGGAAATTGTGAGAATGTTGCGGGACCAGGCAAGTTTTCTTTCTGTTCCACTTATTGTATGTGTATGGATTGGATGTGCCTTGATGTCGTCTAACCATAAAATCCATACACTGTGTGTTTACATGTGTCATAGTATTTGAGTTAATGTGTATAAGCCTTTGATTATTATAATCCTCACATGTTTTTATGCATGGTTCTCCTGTGTTAATGTATGTACGGTTGTCACAAAATTTGGTTAGATATATTTGTAATCATGTATATGATATATCATGTGCATGAGTAGTGTATGTGGATAGCTTCCCTATTTTTTTCCTATTATGGGTATAAGTAGGATTTTAAGGTTTCTGTGCGATTTTTCCTAAATTAATATTAAAAAAATAACCATTTGCTTGATTTTGATAAATTCCCCTCCAAGAATTTATTTTATAATTTTTTGCTTATAAAGTTCATATGCACTGTGATTCACATTCTTTTTCATTTACATTGTGTTTCATACAGTTATTCTCATTCATTATGTTTTAAAAAATTAATCATTGCTATATTATGCAACCTAATACCTTGTCTTTTCTGGTCCCCATCAGAACTATTCCATTTCCTTTAACTCTTTCCTCTACCAGCCAAATTGTGCAAACCTGTCTTCAGCCCTCTAGTCCAACCCTTTTCCCCCCTTAGATCCCCATACTTTACTAATTATCCTTTTATTTTTACAATGCAGTCTTAGGCAGTATATCCTTATGAAACTGAGTTAGTGACTCAGCATAATTCTTTTCAGTCTCTCCATAGTTATGTAGTACTTTTCAAAATCATTGCTCCTGAATTCTGCATAATATTCCATTGTGTGAATGTATCACAATTTCTCAAACCATTCACCTTGGTTGGACATTTGAACTGTTTACACATTCTTGTGATGGATGATAACACTGCTATGAACATTGGTGTACAAATCTCTGTGTCTCAGTTCTAATTTCCTTGGAGTATACTCCTGGTATTGGAATAATTGGGTCATAAGTAGTTTCAATATTAAGGTTTGTTGAGGAAATGCCAAATTGCCTTCCAGAATGGTTGTACCATTTTATAATCCCTCCAACAGTTCCTATCTCTCCATATTCTCTCTAACATTTATTCATTTGCACTGCTGAACTTTGCCATTGTTAGTGGTGTAAGATGGCATCTCATTGTGGTTTTGGTTTCTATCTTATTCCTGTGATTTTGAGAATTTCTGCATGTGTCTGTTGCTATCCAGATGTCTTCTCTGTCAAAAGTCTTTCCATGTCTTTAGGCCGTTTTGTAACTGAACTATCAGTCTTTTTCTTCTAAAGGCACATGAGCATTCTGTAAACTATTATTATGGGGGCCTTGTCTGAGATAGTACTGATAAATATTTTTTGTTTTGTTTTGTTTTTTCCCCAGTTGGTACATTTTCTTTTCGCTGTATTGTGAAAAGTTTTTGATAAGTACAGGGATTTAACCTTCAGAAGGCCTCATTCATCAATTTTATCCTCTTCAGATTGTGCATTTCTGACTGTATTTGTCAGCCTCATAATACCATAGGCTGGGCTTTCAAAGCTGTACCCAGTTTGTCTTATAAACTTTATGATTTTGGCCATTACTAACAAGTCTCTGATCCATGTTTAGTTGATTTTTGGGTACAGATCTTCTGTGTTTCTTTTAGTTCACCCTCATGTTTTTCGATATATGGTTGGATATTTTCAAGTCGATTGGGACTGAGGGTTTTGTTGTTGTTGTTGTTATGTGCCGTCGAGTCGCTTGCGACTCATAGTGACCCTATATACAACAGCCCTAAACTCTGCTCTATCCTGTGCCAATCTCACTGCCTCTGACACATCCATCCCGATTACCCCAGTCACTGAATCAATCCACCTCATAGAGG
>NW_006399769.1:631557-636386 GCF_000299155.1 Elephantulus edwardii | reverse complement strand
AACACTGCATGGTTCAAAATTGGGAAGGGTGTACGCCAGGGATGCATCACGTCTCCATACCTTTTCACCCTGAGGGTTTAGTTCTATTTTATTTTGGAGAAACATTCTTCTAGGTTGTACAGCACTCCTCTGTCAATTCGCTGCACTGAGGTAATCTGGGTCAACTGTGATGCTGAACCTTGTGCCATTGGGGCGTCAAATGTCATAATGGCTGCCCATGGGGGACGGTGTTTAGTGGAGCTCCCAGGTTAAGATAGGTTTGGAAGCAGGAGTGGCATCCACTTAGTAAACCACATGTATCTGAAAACTTTATGAAGTTTAAGAAATAAATGATGGTAGTTATAGAAAGGCTTCAGGCCTTTTCTTCATAGGGTCACTATGAGTCATGCTCAAGCTGACTGCAATTAAAAAAAATATAATTTCAAATAGTATTGTTTCTTTGTTCCTCTCTGAGTTCTCTTTGTTACTGTTGAGGTCTTCCACTGACTTTTGGATATTGGTCGTGTATACTGCCACCCTAACAAATGATTTCATTAGCTCTAGTAATTTTTTGCTGTTGTTGAGTCCTTGGGCTTTTCTGCATATGCTATCATATCATCTGTATATAGTGACACATTAGCCATTTGTTTGCCTATCAGGAGGCCTTTAATTTCCTTCTCTTGTCACATTACTTTAGCAAATACATCAATACAATATTGAATAGAAGTGGTGAGAGTGAGTACCCTTGTCTGATCCCTTTTCAGAGGAAAAGGTTTTTAGTCTTTCTTTATTGAAAATGATATTGGCTCTTGATTTTGCATATATATTTTCCATTATGTTGAGGAAATTATCCTATATTCTTATTTTGCTGTGTGTCTTAATCAGGTGATGGATTTTGTCAAATTCATTTACTGTACCAATTTTTTCATATCATAGAGTTCTTGTTATTTGCTTTGTAATGTGAAATGTCTTGTTTTTATTATGTTAAACTATCCTCGTATATCTATTATGAATCCTATTGTTCATGATTAATTCTTTTTTTGATTTGCCATTGGATTCTATTGGTGAGGCGTTTGCTAAAGATTTTTGCATCTATGTTCATGAGAGATACTGGATTGTAGTTTTCTTTCTTGATAGCATCTTGCCTGGTTTTAGTTTATTGGTTAGGCTTCTTCCTCCATGAATTCTTAATGCTTTAAAGTTATTAACTCCTCTAGAATTTTAAATACAGTAAATACAAGGTTCACTCTTTTAGTTTCCTTCCAGTTTTTTTTAGTCATTTACATATTCATTGATTTTTGATATTTTAATATTGTTATTTTTGAAACTTTCATTAGTCTCACCTTTGAAATATCATTAATATGTTTAAATAGAATTTTATGGTACAATTTAAAATATTATCTTAACATAGCTGAGCCTCTACATCTTGTGGTTCCTAACCTGTACTGTACGCTATAATAGACAAAGTGCTAGTCTATAGGCCTTTTTATTTATTTATTTATTTATTTTTAATTTTTTTTTGTTTGTTTGTCTATAGGCCTTTTATTGTAAGAACCACCTTCCCTCTGTAACTTGATTTGTGCCACTACTAGAACCTCTACTCGGTATATTATTGCTTGTTAATTTTTGACTCATGTAGTTTTAACTTGTTAGTTAAATTTGTGTCTTCTAGGCTGCAACACCTCCATGATACATCTTCAAGGATATGAACATGTACGGCTAAGCACAATTAATAACAGTGCATGTAAATTCCAAAATCAATCTCCAAAATAGTCTATGTTTCCTCCTGCCAAAGGGGCCCTTTAGAATAGTGAGAGAAGATCTTCACCCTGAAACCCACAGAGTCCTTTTTCAGCAGGAAGTAGCTAAGAGAATACGCCATCCCCTTTTCCTTAGGAATCAGGGTGAAGTTTCTCTCAGGGAGGAGTGATAGGGAATGCCAAAGGACACACTGACAAAGAAGATTAATCAGAACAGGCTTTGACAAGCACTGTGGCAATTGGACAATTAAAACTGACATTCGGGGGCGGGGGGGGGGGAAGAAGAACGAACTGGGGAGGAGGGTAGAGAAAACAATGCAACAATGAATGAATGAGAACCCAAAATCTTTGTAAATATTCATTAAAACTAATAAAATTTAATACTAATTAAAAAAACAAAAAAAAATAGGTTTTGTTATATTTTGTGACCTAGGGGAAAATTCAATTTATAGTTCCAGCCAGTTTTCCCCTCACAAAGGATGGAGCACAGGCATGTTATCTGCTCAGCAAGAGCAGGAAATATTATAATATTACATCAAGGAAATTTACTCTGGCTCATATAGAAATCATTTCATCATTTAATTGTTTTGGGGTTTTTTTTTACTGTACATTTTCTCATCATAGTCATTTTCTCTGCGTCTGAGAGGAAAAGAATCCCCAAATTGCCACGTGATTTCTCAGTACTTGTTTTATCAATAGTTAATGAAGGTGACTTCAATCCTGTTGACAGTGTTCTCATGCTAATTTATTTCTGATCTGGTCCTGCAACAGCACTTTCAACATCTTGCATGAGATGCAGATATCAGAAGCCCTGTAGAAAGTTGTTCTCTCATTGTACTTAGTATTTTGAAGACCTGTTGTTGCCAAAAGTAGTTGGGCAAACCTCCTTTTTAGTCTGACTTCATTTATACTCTAGATAATAACACATTAAGGGTAACATTGATTAAATTAGAATCCCAAGACACTTATTTGTGTTCATGAAAATTCTAAATATAAACTGAGAAGCAATTGTCCAAAAGTAATAAGGGAACACTGCATGGTTTAAAATCAGGAAAAGTTTTAACCTTTTTCCAAACTATAAACTGTGCATACTTAACTTATAATATGAGAAGCTGGAAAAATATAAAGAAGGTGCATCACTACTGAAGCAAGTCCCATCAACAGCCTGTGTTATACAGACAAGCCACTTTGCTTGAATAAGAAGATTTGAAGCACTTTCTGTAGAAAATGAAGCACTACAACCTTCAGTGTGGATTACATCTGAAGATCAAGGAATCAAAGATCCTCAGTACTGGACAAGTAGGCAGCATCATGAGATGTAGAGAAAAGAAGTTGTCAAGAACGTTGGTGTACTTGGATCCATTATCAAAATTTGTGGTAACAGCAGTGACGAAATCAATACTATGTGTTGCATTGGGAAATTTTGTTGTCAAGGATCTCTCTAACTTCTAAATAGCAAGGATTTCAGTGTAAAGACTAAGGTGCACCTGATCCAAGACACACTCTTTTCAATGTCTTCCCACACATATGAAAATTGGAAAATGAATAACAATAACAGAAGAAAAAATTATTCCATTGCATTGTGGTGTTAGAGAAGAATACAGAATTTTTCATAACAAAAAAGACATCTGTCTTAAAGCGACCAGGGTGCTTCTTAGAGGCTAGGATAGTCAATGTGATAGACCCATTAAAACAATCACAACCTGCTTCTGATTTGCAAAGTGATGTGACTATGGAGCTCTTCTCAGAGAAATATGAAATGTATTTCCATCTGATGTCTGGCCATTCAAATAGAACGTGTCTCTCTCTCTCTCTCCTCTCTCTCTCTTTTATACCTGGAGGTCAAAATCTACTTTTAGTACCTTCATTTTTTCTTTTTTTCCTCTCCTTGTGATATACGCTTTCTTCTCATCAGGTCCATCCAGCAATGCAAACCTTGTTCCTGAATGATATCATACATTTAAGGTTTAAATATATTTACCTTTAGACCATTTTTTCCTCATAATCTGTTCTACTGCAGTGTTCAGTGTTCACTATCTATCTACTCTTTCTTTTCTAATTCTCTGCCCATCCCACCCTTATTTGTCCTATTTTATAACAGTAATATTATGCAATACTTGACCTTTGGTGATGAGTATTTCACAGAGCATAATGTCCTCCAGACTCCCCCATGTTGTGTAATGCTTTATGAGGTTTTTCTTTTTCAGTGTTGCATAATATTCCACTGTGAACAGAGATCATTCTCACTGATGAGTTTCTCAGCTGACGGCTTAAAGTGACATACGGCTTAGGAAGCACAGAATCCAAATACCTGATGGCACCTTCAATGGAAGCTTTTATTGTGCCATCAAGTCATTTGCGACTCAAAGCAACCCTATGTACAAGAGCTCTAAATGCTGTTCTATCCTGTGCCAACCTATCCCAAAAATAAAACGCACCTATTCCCACTGCTCTAGTCACAGAATCGATCCATCTCATAGAAGGTCTTCCTCTCCTGCGCCATCACTCCACTCTACCAAACATGATGTCCCTCTCCAAGGACCAGTCCCTCCTTGCAACATACCCAAAGTATGTCAGACGAAGCCTCAGAATCCTTGAATCCAAGGAGCATTCCGGCTACACCTTCTGCAGGACAAACCCATTTGTTCTTCTAGCAGTCCATGGTATTTTCAACACTCTTCTCTAGCACCACAGCTCAAAGGCATCAATTATCTTTCTCTCATTCCTATTCACTGTCCAACTCTATGTTGCATAGCACGTATTTGCGAAGACTATAGCCCAGATCAGGCGACCTTAGTCTCCAGCCTGACATCGTGCTCTTCAGAACTCCTGAGAGGTCCCTCACAGCTGTCTTTCCCAATGCAATTCGTCTCTTGATTTCCTGGCTGCTGTTACCAAGAGTGCTGATTGTGGAGCCAAGCAAACTAAAACTATTAACTATCTCAATCTTCACCATCCATAGTGAAGATGTCAATTGGTCCATTGATGAGAATCTTTGTTTTCTAGATGTTGAATTTCAATCCATATAAGAGGCTGCAGTCCTTGACCTTCTGCAGCAAGTGCTTCAGGTCCTCCTCAGTTTCAGCAAGC
>NW_006399769.1:613741-629642 GCF_000299155.1 Elephantulus edwardii | reverse complement strand
GTTCCTTGAGCTTAAGAAATGCTGAGCGAGTTCGGCCCTTTTGATTTTCTGACTCTAGCTCCTCGCACATTTCATTGTAGTATTTTGCTTTTCATTCCTAGCAGCCTTTTGGAATCTTCTGTTTAGCTCTTTCGTATCTTGAATTCTTCCTTGTGCTTTGGCTTCTCTACGCTCCAGTGCAAGGATGTCAGTTTCGCATTAGCACAATCAAATGTTCTGGGATTCAAGAGAAACTTATTCATTTAAATTTAACTCCCATCTTTTTGCCTCATATGTCCCAGTTAATATTTTTCCTTGTCCTGATAAAACAGATAAATCTCCTGTCCGTTCAGCTTTACCTGTTCACTCAGAACAATGAATGTACAACTTCACATTCCTTGGTGGAGAGCTTTGTCCAAGCAGATCAACTTCAGGGATATCTAATCCATGTGCAGAAACATTGGTTGCAACCAAAATGCCAAGGTCACCATTTTTAAAACCTTTCTGGGTGATTTCCCTTTGCTTCTGTGGAATGTCTCCATGTAATGATTAGAAACTCTCCTTGTTGGATGCTTCCTGGGACAGCTCTTAAGCTTCCATCTTGGCTTCATAGAAGATAATCGTGTGCCCATGATAACCAGTGTACACCTGGATAGCATCTCCAATGACCTCTACCCTATGAGTCCAACAGCCCTTGATAAGCAGATGCTCAACAGTTATTGATATTTTCTGAGTCTCTTTACCTAGCAGGTCCACCTGCCTATATGTAGGTTTCATGTGTTTCTCAGCAACATTAAATCCTCAATGTATTTAAATGCAAGTTGCAGAATAAGTGATGATTGGGGATTGTGTTTTGAATCTTTCTTGTATGTCACTTTCTCTCCTGCAGATCTCTGTGAAGTCTCTCAGTCAAGGGGATGGCAAAGGAGAATGTCTTCCAAATTCTAGTCTGTGCCTGTGCAATTAAGTCTTTCCCACCATAGACCTGATGAACCATCCTTACTTGTAAAGGAAATAGCAAGTTCACTCCTCAGGTGTTGAGAAGTTCAACAGTCACTTCAGAGACAGGAAAAGTGGAGTAAGCTCCTCCTTTTTGTTCCGTTGTTATTTCCTATTACAGTTTGTTGTTACTGTCTTCACATGTGGATGTATAGAAGTTAAGGGCAGGTTCAGAATGAGGGAGTCTCTCCATTCATTGTCTTTCATTATTTTCTTAGATTTAGAAGCACGCATTTCTTCTCAGAAGCTTTCTCATTTTTCGTTCTTTTTGGAAAGTTTTAAAAAATTTTAAAAAGAAGTACCTTGATCTTCAAATGATACTCTCTACTCTTTACACTTTTGATTTTAGGAGAAATACTGCCATATTGAGATCACTCCTATTTCTTTTTTACCTTTTTAATTTTAAGAATATATTTCATCTTCCTAAGGCTCTGCATTCTTTTTCATCTTTTAAAGTTTGGGAGAAAAAAAAATGTCTTCTTTCTCTTCTACTAAATATTCAGTGTTAGTAGATTTGACTTCTCTTTCTTAGCTTTCTTCTCATTGTGTTTTCTCTATGTCTCAAATTTTCCCATGACCCCATCTCATGCCAAAGTGTCATCAGTAAAGAGTTTCTCTAGCCTCACTCAGCACCATCTTGGGAACCTTACCAGCTCTTCCACTATGTGAAGAGGAAGTGATAAGATTTACATTTTCCTTTTTCTTTCTAATAAATTTTCTGTGACAAAGTTCACAAGGTCTTTTAATGACATGCTCTATTTGTCTTTCAGAACCAATATCGACCTATTTTCCTCCCTTCTCCTTTCGCACTTGGAAGTCAAAGTAAGAAGCATTTTGTGTCGGTCTCCATCATTATTTACACACACACACACACACACACACACACACACACACACACTTTTTTGTTGTTTTCCATTGTATCTCACAGCAAATCAGAAGGGTACAGAATTACTTTATAGACTTTCCAGGGCTGATTATTATTATTTGTTTTTGGTTTTTTGTTTGTTTGTTTTTTTGCAAAAACAGATTGCTAGCCTAGCAATCGAAAATGGGGCCACCAGAGCTATTATATATCATATTTTTACTATTGATTTTTGTACCTGTCTGACATATACCTCTCCAGTGCATTTTTACAGTCAGTAAAATTCATGGGAGGAGATTGCCCATCTTTCTTCCACAGAACACCTTGTGGATTTGAACTGGGTGCCTTCATGTTGACAGAACGAATTCTTATTACTAGACATCTAGAGCTCCCTGAATGACATTGCTGTTGTTGTTGTTGTTGTCTACCATCAATTCAGAACTGACACATACCTGACCCCCCACCAAGTTTTAAGGGACAGGTAATCACAGAGGAGGAGGTTGCCTATCCTTCTCCAGTGGAACAGCTGGTTGACTCAAGCTGCGTGCTTTTGAAATTGCAATGCAGTATTTTGCCAGTAGGCCATCAGAACGCCTTGACATTAGAAATGAAACAATAAGAGTAATGTGCAGCACCTTCAGAGAAATAACATGCACCTCATTAGAATCTCAGAAAAGTAAGAAGCAATTAATGCACTGAAAAAGTTATAGAAGAATTACTAAAGGTAAATGTCCTGGGAATAATGAAGAGTGAGTGAAACTCTATTCAAGAAGCCCAGGGAACAATATATAGACTATTCCCCAAAAGAAAAACATCAAGACATATCATAGTTAAATTTGTCAGAACCAAAGATAAGGAGAGAATCCTGAAAGCAGCAAGGGAGAAACAAAGAGTAACCTATAAGGGAGAACAGATAAGATTAAGTGCTGATTTCTCAGGATAAACCATGTAAGCAAGAAGAGAGTAGAAGAACATATAACAAACACTCAAAGAACACAACTGTCAACCAACTGTACCCAGCAAAATTATCCATCTAATATCAAAGAGAGATCAAGATATTCCCAGAAAAGCAGAAGCTAAGAGAGTTTGTAAAAACAAGACCAGCGTAGCAGGAAAGACTCAGAGATGTCCTTTTTACAGACATACCATAGGAAGCTGCATGGTCCAAAGTAACTAGCAAGAACACCAAAAAGAACTCAACACAATGATACCAATAAAACCTAGCCTCTCAATAGTCACACTGAATGTGAATGGTTTAAATGCATCGCTGAAGAGAAAAAGAGTAGCAGATTGGATATAAAACCAAAATCCATCAATATGTTGTGTACAAGAGACAAACCTGAAAAATGAAGATAAAGAAAGACTAAAAATAAAAGGGTGGGGGGAAATATACCAAGCAGATGGCAACCGGAAAAAAAGCAGGAGTAGCTTTCTCTGATAGAAAAAATGTGGTTGTTGTTGTTATTAAGTGTCGTCGAGTTGCAGGTGACTCATAACGACCCTATAAAGGAGAGTTCTCAACGCTTGGGTGTCTCTCATCCTCTATTCAGGTTCATACAGTTTCCAGAGGCAAGCTATTATGGAAGTGGATGTCACTCCTCCTTCCAAGCTTGTTTTAATAGAGGAGATCCACCCACTCTCTGTCCCCACTGGGTAACCAGCCATTAATGCATTTGACACCTCAGTGTCACAGTGGTCAGCCTCACAGCAACCACAAGTGACTACTGTATGGCAACTTGTACACCAGGGCCATACAACCTAGAGGAATGTCTCAAGAAAAACAATGAAAGATGGGCACGAGGGCTGCCGATTAAAACTCACCCATCTTCTGCTTGGTAGCATCACCTTCTCTGTCCACTGGGCTAGCTGATCTCTCTCTCCATGTTGATGTTGTTGTTGTTAAGTGTCTTCGAGTTTCAGGTGACTCATAGCAACCCTATGAAGGAGAGTCCTCAATGCTTGGGTGTCTCTCATCCTCTCTCCAGGTTCATAGGGTTTCCGGAGGCAAGCTATTATGGAAGTGGATAAAGCTATTACAGAAGCTGGATTGACACAGTGGCTGTGGCAATGGGCTTTTGTACACCAGGGACATGGATGGCTCCTGATATCAAAGAGTCCTAGACTCCTGTTTATAGGCTCACTAAGAACACTTGATTGTTCTAATGCGAAACAGATACTTGGACCAAGAGGCAGTCGTCAGAACAGAGCAGGGTAAACCTGCATGTTTCAAAATTTGGAAAGGTGTATGCCAAGGATGTGTCCTGTCTCCATATCTTTTCAACCTGTATACAGAACAGATTATCTGTGAGGCTCGGTTCTATGAGGAGAAGTGGGGCATCAGGATTGGTGGAAGATCTATCAATAGTCTGCTTTATGCAGATGACATAACCCTGCTTGCTGAAACTGAGGAGGACCTGATGCACTTTCTGCAGAGGGTCAAGGCCTGCAGCCTTCAGTATGGATTGAGGCTCAATGTCAAAAAGGCAAAGATTCTCACCACTGGACCAATTGGCAGTATCGGATGGATGATGAAGAGATTGAGACTGTTAACAGATTTAGTCTGCTTGGCTCCATGGTCAACACTGTTGGCACCAGTCGCCAGGAAATAAAAAAATGTATTGTGATGAGAAATTGCTGTTAGGGACCTTTCCAGGGTATTGAAGGTCAATGGCGTCACTCTGGAGACTAAGGTGCATCTGATGCAGACTATGGTCTTCCTAATCACTTGTTATGCATCAGAGAGTTGGACAATGACCAGGGAGGATAGAAGGAGAATTGATGCCTTGAGGTGTGGTACTGGAGAAGCGAGAAAACAAATAGATTCAATCTGGAGAGGTTTAAACCAGGCTGCTCCTTGGAGGCAAGGATTCTGGGACTTCGTCTGACATACTTTGGACATGTTGCAAGGCGGAACTGGTCCTTGGAGAGGGAAATCATGCTTGGGAGGGTGGAGGGACGGCGTAAGAGGGGAAGACCCTCTATGAGGTGGGCTGATTCAGTAACTGGAGTAATCGCGATGGGAGTGTCAAAGGCAGTGCGATTGGCACAGGGTAGCGCAGGGTTTAGGGCTTTTGTACATACGAGTCGCAAGCGACTCGACAGCACATAACAACAACAAAAACAACAACAAGAGTCATGGTCATTTTGTGGGCACCTAAAAAATAAAAATCTCAACAACAATGTGAGGTAAAGCTGCTGGGATCTGGGGTGGGGGCAAGCTAGCCTCAAGAGTGGTCTCTGAAACTCTTCTGTGCAGCCCCTCTGGATTCACATATAGTAGGTATTACATGACTTAGATTCTCCAGGCTACAAGAGATTAGCTAGATTATTGGGCCTGAAGGTCAGCTAGCAATGAGTAGTGGTAGTATTTACGATGCAGGCTCTGTGAAGAGTTGATTCACAATGCATACAGAGGCCCAAGGAAAAGCTACACCTTCAGATGTGCATTCTGAGAACCAAGGACACCATCCTTCGTGTATAACTGGGCAAAAGACATAATGAGGGGAATTCAGTGTGAGCGCAGCCACAAACCTTCCTGGAGAAAGAGCCATGATCATAGGACTAAGACTCAAAAGCAGGTTTATATGTTATTTTAAGGCCTGATTTCCTGTTGTGGTCTGTGAATTTTTCTCTATCTTGCAGAGTCCCCCCAAAATCTTACTTTTTTCATGATTCTACGCTGACTTCTAATATCGCCTAATTCAAACATCATACTGTAGCAGGAGAAACATCCTTTCATGCAGAAAAGTAGGCTTTGGAGTTTGTGGGGAAAGCTTACGGAAAAGCTTGTGAAAGAAAACTGATTCTGCCAGAATCCTTAGCTTCAGCATTTGATGAAGCTGAAGGACATCGTGGAGTTCTTTTCCAGGCAGAACCTAGGAAGACGGAGTCTCTGGTTAGTTAAAAGGATGCTTGTTTGAACCCATCTAGTGACGTCTTGGGAGAGAGACTTAGTGATTTGTTGCTGAAATGTCAGACTCAGGATAGACATCTCAGTGAAATTTTTTAATTAGGATAATGTTGGAGATTATCAACAAGGAGGCATGTAGGTCATGGTCACTACCATCTAAAAGCCGGGGGGAGATCACATCAGACCCTCTTCCTCCCAAAAGGAACTGTAAGAACTGGTTTAATTTCCTCCTATTACATTTTGTTTTCTTCTTCTCTAGTTCTAACATTTCCCCATCAATTTCCCATACTGTGGTGGCCCATGTATTGCTGTGATTTAGGAAGCCATGTCACCAGTATTGGAAATACCAGCAAAGTCATCTGTAGTAGACGACATTCAGCACAAGTTCAAGACTATAGAACCTAAAAATCAATTGTCCTTTCTGAAGATAGTGGATTGTACTTGGGGCAGTGGGAGGGGTTCGAGAGATTATGTCCTGGGGAAGGAGTGTTTCTTTTACTTTTGAAAGAGAGGAGCTAACTGGGGGGGGGGGGGGGAGGGGCGGGGAGAGAAGTGCAGCAATGAATGAATGGAAATCCAAAATCTCTGTAAATGCTCATCAAAATTATAAAAAACAAACAAACAAACCAAAAAAAAGAAAGAGAAAAAAAAAGACTAAGGCTAGCATGTCACCAAACATGGAACTTTCAATGGCTCCATGTGCACATGAGAGATGGGCAATAAATAAGTAAGAATCAGGGGGAATCAATGTTTTGGGTTATGGTGTCAATGAAAAATTGAATATATGGTCAACTTTAAAAAGTAATAATAAATTTGTCTTCAAATAAATAAAAGCAGGGTTCTCCTTAGAAGCAAGGATGGTAAGATTTCACCTCACATTCTTTGAGCCTGTTGTCAGGCAGGGTCAGTCATTTGCAAAGGACATTGTGCTTGGTCAGCAAAAGACCAGGAAAAGAAAGAAAGTGTCTTTGTCAGACTCTGACATTAGACTCCAGAGTGACTCAACAATGGGTTTTAGTACAACGGAAATTGTGAGGATGGTGCAGGATCAGGCAAGGTTTCTTTCTGTTCTACTTACTGTATTATGAATTGGATGCACCTTGGTGTCATCTAACCATAAAATCAACACACTCTATGCTTAAATGTGTAATTCTATTTGAGTTAATGTCTGTAAGCCTTTGATTATTATACTGTCCACACATTTTTATGCATGGTTCTTCTCTGTCAATGTATGTATGGTTTTCACAAAACTTATTTAGTATAGATTTGCAATTATGTATATGATGTATCATGTGCATGAGTATGTATATGTGGAGATGTATTTGTATGTGTAGTTTCCTAAATTTGTCCTATTATGAGTATAAATAGGACTTTACCATTTATGCATGATTTTTCCTAACTTAAAATGAATGTAAAATATAACTATTTGATTGATTTTATGAAATTCCCCTCCAAGAATTCATTTATTTTATTTTTTGTTTGCATACCTATTTAGTATACATTATGATTCACATTATTTTTCATTCAAATTGTTTTTAATGCAATCATTCTCATGCATTATGTTTCATAAAATTAATCATCATTAGATGATACAAACTATTACCCTGTCTTTTCTGGTCCCATGAGATCTTTTCCATTTCCTTTACCTCCTCCCTCTACCTATCAAATTGTTCAAACCTGTGATTTTTACCCCTACCTATCCTTACCCCTCTAGTCTAATCCCTTCCCCTCTTGAGCCTCCATACTTTAGGAATCATTTTTTATTTTTACAAAAACTTTATTAGGCAGTAATATCCTAATGAAACTAAGTTAGTGACTCAGCATAATTCTTTTCAGTCTCTCCCAAGTTATGTAGTATTTTTCAAAATCATTGCTCGTGAGTGCTGTATAATATTCCATTGTGTCATTGGACCACAATTTCTCAAACCATTCTGTTGTGGTTGGACATTTGAGCTATTTACATGTCTTGTGATGATGAATAATGTTACTATGAGCATTCATGTACAAATCTCTGTTTGTGCCTCAGTTTTAATTTCCTTGGCATATATTCCTGGTAGTGGAATATTTGGGTCATACAGAGTTTCAATGTTCAAGTTTGTTGAGAAAATGCCAAATTGCCTTCCAGAATGGTTGCACCATTTTATAATCCCTCCAACATAGTTCCCACCTCTCCATATCCTCTCTAACAGTTTTTGCGCTTGCCCTGCTAAACTTTGTCATTGTTACTGATGTAAAATGGTATCTCATTGTAGTTTTGATTTCTATCTCTTACGGCCAGTGATTTTGAGCATTTCTCTATGTGTCTGTTTTCCATCCAAATGTCTTCCTCTGTGAAAAGTCTTTTCATGTCTTTAATCCATTTTGTAACTGAGTTATCAGTCTTTTTTCCCCCCAAGAGGCCCAGGAGTATTCTGTAAACTATTGTTATGGGAGCCTTGTCTGAGACAGTATTGTCAAATGTTTTTTGTTTTGTTTTTTCCAGTTGGTACATTTTGTTTTCACTCTATTGGGAAAAGTTTTTGATGGACACAGGGATTTAACCTTTATAAGGTCTCATTCATCAGTTTTATCCTCTTCAAATTGTGCATTTCTGGCTCTATTTGTCAGCCTCTTTATACCATTGACTGGGCTTTCTAAGCTTGTACACAGTTTGTGTCTTATAAACCTTATGATTTTCACATTTACTAACAAATCTCTGAGGCACGTCAGGTTGATTTTTGTGTACAGATTTTTGTGTTTCTAGTTAGGTTCACTCCTAAGTATCTAGGTATATGGGTGGCTATTTAAAAGTTGGTTGGGCCTGAGGGTCTAATGTTATTTTGTTCTGGAGAAACATTCTTCTAAGTTGTACAGCACTCCTCTGTCAATTTCCTGCACTAAGGTAATCTGGGTTTACTGTGATGATGAACCTTGTGTCATTGGAGGGCCCAGGGTGGACAGTGTTTAGTGGAGCTCCCAGTTCATGACACGTTTGGAAGCAGGAATGACATCCACTTCCTAGCCCACATGCATCTGGAGACTTTATGAAGTTTGAGAAATGATGATAGTTATAGAAAGGACTTTTGTTCATAGGGTCACTATGAGTCATGCTCAACTTAACAGCAATAAACGAAACAATTTTAAATAGTATTGTTTCTTGGTTTCCTTCTCTGAATTCTCTTTGTTACTCTGGAGGTCTTTCACTGACTTTTGGATATTGGTCTTGTATACTGCCACCCTAATAATTTTTTTCATTAGCTCTAGCAGTTTGTTATTGTTGTTGAGACCTTTTCTGCATACACTATCATAATATCTGTATATACTGACAGCTTAAACATTTCTTCACCTATCTCGATTCCTTTAATTTCCTTCTCTTTTCATATTGCCTTAGCAAGTACTTCCAGCACAATATTGAATAGAAATGGTGACAGTGGGTATCCTTGTCTTGTCCCTGTTCAAAGGAAAATGTTTTTAGTTTTTCTTTATTGAGAATGATATTGACTCTTGGTTTTGCACATATACTTTCCATCATGTTGAGGAAATTCTCTTATATTCTTATTTTTCTCTGTGTCTTAATCAGGAAGGGGTGTTTGATTTTGTCAAAATCCTTTACTGCATCTATGGCTCATATCATAGAGTTCTTGTTATTTGCTTTATAATGGGAATGACATTGTTTTTCTTATGTTGAACTATCCTTGGATGTCTGTGAAGAATCCCACTTGGTCTTAATGAATTCTCTTTTTGATTTGCTGTTGTATTCTATTGGTTAGGATTTTGCTAAGTATTTTTCATCTATGTTCATGGAAGATATTGATTTGTAGTTTTATTTTTTTGTTAACATCTTGCCTGTTTTTAGTATTTTGATTATGCTTCCTTCCTCTATGAATGCTTCATGTTTTAAGGCTATTAGTAAACACAGTAAGTACAAGATTCACTTAGTTTCCTTCCAATTTTTTTCATCATTTAAATATTAGTTGAAAAGTTGGATATTTTAATAGTGTTATTTTTAACATTTACATTAGCATCACCTTTAAAATATCATTAATATGTTTAAATAGAATTTTATGACACAATTTAAAATTATTTTAAAATATAATTAAGACAGGTTTTGTTATATTTTATGACCTAGTGGAAAATTCTCTTTATACTTCTAGTCAATATTTTCCCCCCACAAAAGGTAAAGTAAGGATATGTTATCTTCTCAGCAAGAGCCAGGAATATTACATCAAGGAAATCTACTCTGGCTCATATAGAAAAAATTTCATCATTTAATTTTTTTAAAAAATTTTATTCTACAATTGCTCATTGTAGCCATTTTCTGAGTCTGAGAGGAAAAGAATCCCCAAAGTGCCACGTGATGCTTCAGTACTTGTTTCTTCAATAGTTAGTGAAGGTGACTGTAATCCTGTTGATCGGATTGTCATGCTATTTATTTCTGATCTGGACCGGCAACAACACTTTCAACATCTTGCATGAGATGCAAATATCAGAAGCCCTGTAAAAAGTTGTTCTCTCATTATTCTTAGTATTTTGAAGACTTTTTGTTGCCAGAAGTATTTGGGCACAACTCTTTTTTAGTCTGACTTTATTTATACTCTGTGGATAATAACAAACTAAGGATAACATTGATTAAATTAGGAATCCCAAGACACATATTTGTGTTCATGTAACTTCTAAATGTAAACTGAGAAGCAGTTGTAGGAAAAAAATACGGTAACACAGCATAGTTTAAAACCAGGAAAAGTTGTAACCTTTTTCCAAATTATAAACTGTGTATATTTAACTTATAATTTGAGAAGTTGGACAATATAAAGAGGGTGCATCACTACTGAAGGAAGTCCCATCAACATCCTGTGTTATACAGAGAAGCCAACTTTGCTTGAATAAAGGAGACTTGAAGCACTTTCTGTAGAAAATGAAAGACTAAAACCTTCAGTATGGATTATACCTGAACATTAAGCAAACAAAGGTCCTCAGCACTGGACAAGTAGGCAGTATTATGAGACGTGGAGAAAAGAAGTTGTCAAAAATGTTAGTGTACTTGGATCTACTATAAAAATTTGTGGTAACAGCAGTGAAGAAATGAAAATTCTGTGTTGCGTTGGGAAATATTGCTGTCAAGGATCTCTCCAACTTCGAAATAGCAAGGATGTCAGTGTAAAGACTAAGGTGCACCTGATCCAGGACATGTTGTTTTTTTTTTCTAATTACTTCCTATACATTTGAAAATTGGAAAATGAATGAGGATAACAGAAGAAAAAGTGATTCCATTGCATTGTGGTGTTAGAGAAGAATGCTGAGTCTTCCATTAACTTCTACAATAGCAAAGAAATCTGTCTTAAAGCAACCAGGTTGCTCCTTAGAGGCTAGTATGGTGAATGTGATAGACCCATGAAACAATCACAATGTATGTAATTGTGTCTGTTTTGCAAAGTGATGTGACTACGGAGCACTTCTCAGAGAAATATGAAATTAATGTATTTACATCTGATATTTGACCATTCAAACGGAATATCTTGCTTTCATGTTTATACCTAGAGGCCAAAATATGCTTTTAGTACCTTCATTTTTATTTTTTTATTCTCTCCTTTTGATGCACGTTTTCTTCTCCTATCCTGACCCATCCAGCAATGCAACCGTTTTTCCTTTAGAATATTTCTTCCCATAATTTGTTCTACTACAGCGATCATTATCTATCCACTCTTTCCCCATTCTCTGCCCATCCTACCCTCATCTGTCCTATTTTATTACAGTGATGTTATATAATATTTGACCTTTTGAGTCTGGAGTATTTCACTGAGCATATGTCTTCCATACCCTCCCATGCTATGAAATTCCTTAAGAGTTTGTTATTTTTCACTGTTGCATAATACTCCATTGTGAAGGCACCATAGTTTTTCTATTCATTCTTTTGTTTTGGGGCATTTGGGTTGCTTGCCCTCTGGAATTTTCTCTTGAATGAACAAAGTGTGAATGTGGATTCTTACATGCAAAGCTGGCTTTTGTGCCATTATTTACCTCACTGAGAGTCCTCTGTCCTACATAGTAATACCCTTGTCCTTTCAGGTAATTTACTCACCTGAATGGTCTTTAATGATTAAATATTTGACACAAGGAATTGAGTCTTTTCAATTTTTATTTATTTATTTATTTTTAGCTCTTTTGAGATTTCTGGTCATATTCTCAGCATTGGCACACCAAAGTTTACAGTCAGCTATTAGGAAACATCTACATAAAGACCTAATGACAACGCTGATTCCTTGCATAAGTTAACATTATGGAGCTTTGTGCTACTGTCATGAAAAAAAGAGAACTATGGCTGAGGCTACGCAGAGGAGCACAACCAGAGCTGGAGCTCAGAACAGAACTCCCTATAGTAATGAGCCCCCAGCAGGGGGAGCTCAGGGTCCACAGAGCACATGGTGGCCACAAAACAAACAGAAGGGATGAAGGGTGTTTCCTGTAGGGCCTGGCTTTCTTCCTGGGGCTCAACATAATCATCTCTTTTTATGTGCTAACTTTTAGGACAAAAAGTTGGTCTGCAGGTACAGCCCATATATACCTCACATGACCTCTCTATACAGACAAAGAGAAAAACACACCTAAACATGTATGATTTCCTTTTGCTTGTGAAGATGCCCAATGAGTCCCTAAAAGCTTTGGTGTACTATCTAAATTATATGGGAAGTATCTCCTAGAATTAAAAAAAAAAGAGTGATAAGGCCTAGTGGAGCTGGAGTATAGATAAATACAGGACAATCTATATCTGTCCATTGAAGAATGTCATTGTAACTTAAATAATTTTCTTTTTTCTGGATTATAAAAAATATTATGGAGACTAACCTACAGGCCATGGTCTTTGCAACCACTTACTATGCATCAGAGAGTTGGACAATGACTAAGGAAGATAGAAAGAGAATTGATGCCTTTGAGCTCTGGTGCTGGAGAAGAGTATTGAGAGTACCATAGACTCCTAGGGAAACAGATTCATCCTGGAGAGGGTCAAACCGGGCGGCTGCTTGGAGGCAAGGATTCTGAGGCTTTGTCTAACATACTTTGGACATGCTGTTATGAGGGACCAGTCCTTGGAGAGTAACATCATGCTTGGTAGGGTGGAGGGAAGCGCAGAAGGGGAAGGCCCTCTATGAGGTGGATTGATTCAATGACTGGAGTGATCAGGATGGGTGTATCAGAGACACTGCGATTGGCACAACACAGAGCAGAGTTTAGGGCTATGGTACATAGTGTTTCTATGAGTCGCAAGCGACTCGATGGCACATAACAACAATAACAACCTACTGACGTTTTTGATGCTCAGAGACAAAGAGCGGGGTCTTTTTTTTGTCTTTTGTTTTGTTTTTGGTTTTTTTTTTCTGGGAATTGTGAATTTTAGTAAATTGAGGAATTAAAAACTGTACTTGTTCAGCAAATATGTATTTTTTTTGTCCAACTGCTGAAATCTAAAAATCTGTCCAATCCTAAAAAAACAAAAAACAAAAAAACCTCTGTGATTTCACCTCTACCCATCCTCACCCCTCTATTCCCACTCCTTCTCCCCTTGGATCTTCATACATGTTTTGCTGGTTATCTTTTTACTTTTACAGTGTAAAGGAAATAGAAAAGATCTACTGAGGACTTGAAAAGATAGAGTAATCGTGATCATGGTTCAATGGTGATTAACTTTATAAAACATAATTAATGAATATGATGGCATGAAACACATTGAGAACTAAGAATAGTGTGACACAGACACTGCATACAAAACGTGTAAGCAAATAAATAGAAAATAAATTTAAAAAATGAAACAAAACAAAAATGATCTACTTCTACTTATGGCTAACATTCAAAGGAATGTGAATCTCAGATCACTTAATTTTGCTCATGAGAAACGTAAACCTTAATTGGAGGCAGTTATGAGAACAGAGCGAGTGAACAGAGCATGGTTTAAAATTAAGAAGGGTGTGTGTCAGGGTTGTAGTCTTTCTCCATACCTATTTAACTTGTATGCTAAGCAAATTATTCAAGAAGCTCAACTCTATGAAGAGAAATGTGGCATCAGGATCGGATGGAGACTCATTAATAACCTGCATTATGCAGATGACACAATCTTCCTTGCGGAAAGTGAGGAGTTCAAGCACTTGTTGCTTTTACTATGGATTGTATCTCAATGTCAAGAAAACAAAGATTCTTACCACTGGACTGATAGTCAACACCATGGTTGGTGGAGAAAAGATTGAAACTGTCAACAATTTCATCTCATTTGAATCTATAATAAACACCCTTGGTTTTGTTGTTGTTTCTATGTGCCTTCTAGTTGGCTTGACTCATAGCGATTCTATGTACAAAACCTCTCAACCCTGCTCTAATTTGAGCCAGTTTAACTGTCTCTGAGACACCTACCCCTATTACCCCAGTCATTGAGTCAATCAATCTCATCCTGGATCTTCCTCTCTTGCATTGTCCCTGCAACCTTCCAAGCATGATGTCGCTCTCTACAAACTGTTCCCTCCTTGGAACATGGCCATAGTATGTCAGATGCACCTTCATAATCCTTGCCTCCAAGGGGCAGCCTGATTTTATCCAGAATGGAAATGTTTGTTATCATAGGGGTCTATTTTCCCAATGCAATTTGTCTTTTTATTTCCCTTCTACAGCAATCAGGAAATCAGGAGATGTATTGCACTGGGAAAGTCTGGAATTAGGGACCTCTCCAAATTATTGAGCAGTAATGGTGCCACTTTGAAGATCAACGTGCCCCTGATTCAGGTCATGATCTTTCTGATTACATGATATACATCTGAGAACTGGACAATGAATAAAGATGACAGAAGAAAAGTTGAAGCTTTTAGACTGTGATGTTGGAGAATAGGGCTGAACATCTCATGGACGACCTAAGCAACAAGCGAATACGTCTTGGAGACGGTGTATCCTTAGTGGGTTTTGGAGGCAAAGATGATAAGGCTTTTTCTCACATACTTTGAGTTTGTTGCTAGGAAAGGCTATTCCTTAGAGACAACATAAGGCTTGAAAATGTAGAGGGTTGGTGAAGAAAGGAAGACCTTTGGTCAGATGGATTGTCATGATAACTGTCACAATGGGCTCTAATGTGTCTGACAGTGTGAGAATGACACAGGTAGGATAGGATTCAGATCTGTTGTCCATAGACTCACTATGGGCCACACTCGACTCAACGGCACCTAATGACAACAAGAATAATTCATTCTATCAGATACTGGGATGTTATTCTATCCAATAACAAATCAGTTTTTTTTAACTTTAACCTTTGAATCTAGACAGCAATAAATATGCGAGAAAGAACATGGTTATTCTGTCTACTCTTTTCCCAACCATTTTCTGTATTCCTCAGTGAGAAGGGATCTCCACACACCATAATTCTGGAATTTATTAGCAACACACGACCTCAAATAGAATTGATGTAATCAATCAGATGTGGCTTGCATTCTTGCCATTACTGTGTGGTGTCATTTAAATAATTTTAAAGTAAACATATTCCACTCAATTTAAATCTTGACATATTCTTTTATGAATATGCAAATCAATGAAAGTCTACGTGATTAAATATAGATATATCTGTGCCCCAAACATCAGCCCATGGCCAGCATCCTCACCCCACCCCATACACACACAAGCCTTGAGATCACAGCTATCTCACCATGGACTGGAGCTGGAGAATCACCTTCTTCATCACAGCAGCTACAGGTCAGGTGGTCCCTAGTCCCTGGGAGGAGGATAAGATTGTGGATATTCAGAAGGAATTTCATTGAACCCTTTTGTGTTATCAATAGGTGTTCACTCCCAGGTACAATTGGTGCAGTCTGGACCTGAGTTGTCCAAGCCTGGGGCATCAGTGAAAATCTCCTACAAGGCTTCTGGATATACCTTCATAGGCTTTTATTTGAACTGGGTGCAGCAAACCCCAGAATGAAAGTTAGAGTGGATGTTGTTGTTGTTGTTATGTGCCTTCGAGTCGCTTGCGACTCATAGCGACCCTATGTACAACAGCCCTAAACTCCGCTCTGTCCTGTGCCAATCGCACTGTCTCTGACACTCCCATGCCAATTATCCCAGTCACTGAATCAATCTACCTCATAGAGGGCCTTCCTCTCCTGCACTGTCCCTCCACCCTCCCAAGCATGATGCCCCTCTCCAAG
>NW_006399769.1:589024-613641 GCF_000299155.1 Elephantulus edwardii | reverse complement strand
TAGCGACCCTATGTACAACAGCCCTAAACTCCGCTCTGTCCTGTGCCAATCGCACTGTCTCTGACACTCCCATCCCAATTATCCCAGTCACTGATAGGATACATTTATCCATATACTGGATAGGCACGTCATTGAGTAGTCTATGTTGCCTTTAGTTTTCCTTGTTTTTATTTGAAGTGTCATTTAACGGAAAGCAAATGTATGTGAATATGAATGAAAGAAATGTTCATTGTGAGGATAACAAATCATGGCAAACATTGAGAAAATGGAAATTCCAGGGCACTATAACTAGACCAACATGGTAGCAATCACACAAAACAAGTGAACACTACATGGTTTAAAATTAAGGAAGGTATGCCTTAGGAATGTATCCTTTATCTACACTTATTAAATTTGTTTCCTGATAAAATATTTGAGAAGCTGGATACTGTGAAGAAGAATATGGCATCAGGCTCAGAGGAAGACATCAATAACCTACATCATGCAGATGAAACAACCTTGCTTATTGGACATGAGAAGGACTTGAAATACTTGCCATAGACTATCAAAGAATACAACCTTCATCACGGATTGCATCTCAACATCAAGAAAATAAAAATTCTTACCACTGGATCAAAAGTCAACATCATGACACATGGAGAAAAGATTAAGACAATCTGTGGTGTCATCTTACTTGGAACCACAATCCACTCTCTGGGTACTAGCATTCAGGAGATCAGAAGATGTATTATTTTTGGTAAGTCTACAGTAAGGGACCTTTCCAAATAATTGAGGAGCAATGATGTCAGTTTGAGGACTATGGTGTGCCTGATTTAAGCAATGGTCTTTTCAATCACTTGCTGTGTATCTCATTGTTGGCCAGTCAATAAGATGACAGAGAAATGATGTCTTGGAACTGTGGTGTTGGAGAAGAGTACTGAATATCCATGTTGTTGTTTACCAGTGAGTTGTGGCCAACCCAAAGTTGCCTCTCCTGAGGATTTTCAGAGGCAGAAATTCAAAAGATATGAGATTGCCCATCCTTCTCTTGTAGAGCAGCTGGTGAACTTGAACTGTGTGTCTTTGGGATTGCAGAGCAGCTTCGTGCCACTAGGCCACAAGAGCTTCCATATCTGTAATCCGTAGAATGAAAAAAAGAAACAAACAAAAAAACCCCAAAACTCACAAAAAGAAAACAAAAAACAACAAAACAAAAAATACCAACCAAACCCGAAACTATATATCTTTGAGAAAGTACAATCAGAGTTCCCTTAGGAGGCAAAGATTGCAAATCTTTTTCTCACATATTTTGGGTATGTAGCTAAGAGTGGTTGTTTCTCGGAAAGCATCATCATGCTTGGAAAGATGTAGGGTCAGCTAAAGAGAGGAAGATCCTCAACCAGATTAATTGAGAAAACCCTCAACCCAGGCACATGTATGCCAGTGATGTTCAGGATGGCACAGATATGCAAGAATTTAGACCGGTTGTTTATAGGATTGCTATAAGTTGTGCTTAACTTGATAGCACCTCACCACAACAGTATGAAATAGTATTATAATCCCAGAACACTTGGTTTTACTCTTGTGAAATGTAAACCTAGACCAGGAGGCTAATGTCTGAACTTTGCTCACTGAAACCTAGGAGGACCTGAGACACTTATTGAAAAAGTTTAAAGACAGCTACCTTCAACATCGTTGCAACTGAACATCAAGAAAATAAGGACGCTCACAACTGGGTCAATAGGTAACATAATGATAGATAGAGGGTTGTTGTTGTTATGTGCCATCGATTTGCCTGCATCTCATAGCGATAATACGTACAACAGCCCTAAACTCTGCCCTATCCTGTGCCAATCTCACCATCTCCGACACACCTGCTCCCATTTCCCCAGTCACTGACTCAATCCATCTCATCGAGGGTCTTCCTCTCCTGCTTTCTCCCTCCAACCTCCCAAGTATGACGTCTTTCTCTGAGGATTAGTCCACCTTGCCACATGTCCAAAGTATGTCAAATGTAGAAGAGCAGCCTGGCTTCACCGTCTCTAGGACAAACACATTTGTTTTCCTAGCAGTCCATGATATATTCAATACTCTTATCCGACACCACAGCTCAAAGGCATCAATTCTCCTTCTGTCCTCCCTAGTCATTGTCCAGCTCTCTGATGCATAGCAAGTGATTGCAAAGACTATGGCCTGTATCAGGCACACCTTAGTCTCCGGACTGACATCGTTGCACTCTAGCACTTTAGAAAGGTCTCTAACTGCAGACTTCCCATCGCATTATGTCTTTTATTCCTGGCTGCCAAGAGTGTTGACTGTGGATCCAAGCAAACTAAAACTGTGAACAACCTCAATCTCTTCATCATTCCTTATGACGTTGCCCATCGGCCCAGTGGTGAGAATCTTTGTTTTCTCAATACTGAGTCTCAAACCACACTGAAGGCTGCAGTCCCAGACCTTCCATAGCAAGTGCTTCAGGTCTTCTTAAGTTTAAGCAAGCAAGGTTGTGTCATCTGCATAACACAGATTATTGATGAGTCTTCCTCCAATCCTGATGCCACATTTCTCCTCAAAGAGCCCAGCCTCCCAGATAACCTATTCTGCATAAAGATTGAAAAGGTGTGGAGACAGGATAGAGCCCTGGTGTACACCCTTCCCAATTTTGAACCATGCAGTATTTCCTTGCTCTGTTCTGACGATTGCCTCCTGGTCCAAGTATAGGCTTCTCATTAGCACAATCAAGTGTTCTGGGGTACCCATTCTTCTCAGAGTTAGCCACAGTTTCTTATGATCCACACAGTCAAATGCCTTTGCATAATCAATGAAACAAAGAAAGATTCTTCTGGTACTCCTTGCTTTCAGCCAAGTTCCATCTAACATTAGCTACAATATCACTAGTACCTCGGCCCTGTCTAAATCCAGCCTGAACTTCTGGTAGTTCTCTGTTGATGTGCTGTTCCAATCATTTTTGGATAATCTTAAGCAAAATCTTGCTTGCATGTGTTATTAATGATATTGTTCGATAAGTACCACACTCTGTGAGATTACTTTTCTTTGGAACGGGAACAAATTGTTAAATATTTCATCTTGCTCAAATATACATTAATGGTCAAAATTTTTTAAAAAAATGTATTGCATCCAGGAAATATTTTTTAAAGGCCTCAACAAGGTGCAGAAGAGAAATGATGTCAGTTTTATGACTAATGTACACATGATTAAATTTGAGGTGTTTCCGTTACTTATTATACACCTGGTTGCTGGACTAATGATTATGGAAGAAGAATTTATGCCTTTCTGTTTTTGTAGTAGAGAAGAGCGAAAAAGATGGGGGGGAAATGTCTTAAGGAAGTATAACTAGGTGGTCCTAAAAGGCAAAGGTGGTGTAACTTCATCTCACGTATGTTGGGCACCTGTTAGAAGCAGACAATCCTTGGAAACAGACACAATTCTTGGAAATGTAGTGTCAGCAAAAGAGAGGAAAGGCCTCAGTGAGCTGAATTCAAACAGTGTGTGTGGCAATGGGCTCCTGTATATCAGGGATGCAGATGGCTCCTGATATGGAAGAGTCCATGACTCCTGTTTATAGGCTCGTTTTGAGTCATGCCCAATTTCAGGGCACCTGAAAAAAAAATCCCAACAATAGTATGAGATACAGCTGCTGCGATCTGGGGTGGGGGCAAGCTGGCCTCAATAAGGGTTTCTGAAAGTCTTCTGTGAAGTCCCTCTGGATTCACTTATAGTAGTTATTACATGACCTAGAGTCACCAAGTTGCATGAAATTAGCTGGACTATTGGGAATTAAGCTCAAATAACAATGAGTAGTACATACTAGGCAGACTCTGTGAAGAGTCAATTCACAATCTGTACACAGGTCCAAGAAAAAGCTACACCTGCAGATGTGCATTCAGAACCAAGGTCACCATCCTTCCTGTATAATTGGGCAAGAGACATAGTGAGGGGAAGTCAGTGTGAGCTCAGGCACAAACCTTCCTGGAGAAAGAGCCAAGATCACAGGACTAAGATCCAAGAACAGGTTTAGATGTTATTTTAAGGCCTGGTTTCCTTTTGTGGTCTGTGGATTCTTCTCTATCTTGCAGAGTCCCCAGGAAATTTTATTTTTTTTTCATGATTCTGTGCTGACTTCTAATATCGCCTACGTAAAACATCATACTGGAGAAACATTCATTTATGCAGAACAGTAGGCATTGGAGTTTATGGGGAAAGCTTATGGAAGAAAACTGACTGCCAGAATCCTTAGCTTCAGAGTTCTGATGAAACTTAATGTTATCTTGGAGCTCTTTTCCGTTCAGAACCAAGGAAGATGGAGTCCCTGGTAGGTTTAAAGGACCTTTGTTTCAACCCATCTAGTGAGGTCTTTTGAGAAAATGACTTTTTTTTCTGAAACATCAGACTCAGGATAGACATCTCAGTGAAATTTTTCAATTAGGATAATGTTGGAGATTATCAACAAGGAGGCATGTAGGTCATGGTCACTTACATCTAAAAGCAGGGGGAACATCACATCAGACCCTCTTCCTCCCAAAGATTTCTATGCTTCACTATCAGAACTGGTTTAATTTCCTCCTAATGCATTTTGTTTTATTCTTCTCCAGTTCTAACATTTCCCCATCAAGTTCCCATATGGTGGTGACCTTTGAGTTGCTGTGATACAGGAAGTCATGCCACCAGTATTGCAAATACCAGCAAGGTCATCTGTCATCGACAGCTTTCAGCACAACTTCAAGACTATAGAAACTAAAAATCAAAATTGTACTTTCTGAAGTAATGTCACTTCAAAGACTAAGGCTAGCATGTCACCAAACATGGAACTTTCAATGGCTCCATATGCACATGAGAGATGGGCAATGAATACATAAGAATCAGGTGGAATTGATATTTTGGATCATGATGTCAATGAAAAATTGAATATATTGTCCACTTCAAAAAGAAATAAATTTTTCTTCAAATAAGTAAAACCAGGGTTCTCCTTAGAAGCAAGGACGGCGAGAATTTACCTCACATCCTTTGGGCTTGTTGTCAGGCGGGGCCAGTCATTTGAAAAGGACACTGTGCTCGGTCAGCAAATGACCAGCAAAAGAAAGGAAGTGTCCTTATCAGACTCTGACATTAGACTTCAGAATGACTCAACAATGGGTTTTAGTACAACGGAAATTGTGAGGATGGTGCAGGATCAGGCAGGGTTTCTTTCTGTTCTACTTACTGTATTATCGTTTGGATGCTCCTTGATGTCCTCTAAACATGAAATTCATACACTGTGTTTAAATGTGTAATAGTATTAAAGTTAATGTCTATAAGCCTTTGATTATTATAATGTCCACACGTATTCATGCTTGGTTCTTCTGTGTCAATGTGTGTATGCTTGTCACAAAATTTGTTTAATATAGATTTGCAAATATATATGATGTTTCATGTGCATGAGTATGTGTATACATATTTTTTAGTGTAGTTTCCCTAATATGAAAAAACTATTATAGTATAAATAGGATTTTAGGGTTTATTTATGATTTTTCCTAACTTAAAATGAAAAGAAAAAAATAACCATTTGATTGATTTTGTGACATTCCCCTCTAAGAATTCATTTCTTTTCTTTTCTTTTTTTGTTTACTTACAAAGGTCATATACATTGTGATTCGCACTACTATTAATTCACATTGTGTTTCATGCAATTATTCTCATGCATTGTTTTATAAAATTAATCATCATTAGATTATGAAAACTAATATCTTGTCTTTTCAGGTCTCTATCAGATCTTCTCCATTTTTTTATCCCCTCCCTCTACCTACCAAATTGTACAAACCTGTGATTTTTGCCCCTACCCATCCTCACCCCTCTAGGCCAAGCCCTTCCCCCCCAGATCCCTATACTTTACTAATTATCCTTTTATTTTTACAATATCGGCCTTAGGCTGTATTATCCTTTGAAGCTAATTTAGTGACTCAGCATAATGCTTTCCAATCTCTCAAGTTATGTAATATTTTTCAAAAGCATTACTCCTGAGTGCTGCGTAGTATTACATTGTGGGAAGGTACCACAATTTCTAAAGTCATTCAGTTGTGGTTGGACATTTAAGCTGTTTCCATATTCTTGTGATGGATAATACTGCTGCTATGAACATTGGTATACAACTCTCTGTTTGTGCTTCAGGTCTAATTTTTTAAGGTATATTCCTGGTAGTGGAATAATTGGGTCATACGGAATTTCAATATTCAGGTTTTTGTTTTTTGTTTTTTTAGGAAATGTCAAATTGCCTTTCAGAATCGTTGCACTATTTTACAATCCCACCAATATTGTATGAGAGTTCCTAACTCTCTACATCGTCTCTAACGTTTATTGCTTTTGTCCTGTTAAACTTTGCCACTGTTACTGGTGTAAGATGGTATCTCATTGTGGTTTTGATTTAAATCTCTCTTATTGCCAGTGATTTTGAACATGTATCTTTTGCTCAACCAAATACGTTCCTCTGTGAAAAGTCTTTCCATGTCTTTAGCCCGTTTTGTAATTGAGTTATCAGGCTTTCTCTTCTGGAGGCACAGGAGTATTATGTAAAGTATTGTTAGGGGATACTTGCCTGATGTAAGGGGCAAAGAATGTAAGGGGCTTTATCCCTGAGACATGACTGTGTGTCTTGCATATAGAGCTGTCTCCAGTAGGAAAATTGCAAGCAGCTCTCATGAGGCACTCTGAGAAAGAGGACTGCAAGCAGCTTTCATACATCTTCAGACACTCATTCCTTTGAGAGTAGAAGCAATTGTTCCTGCTCTTGATAAGATTGTTGCAAATGTGAGTAAGCACAATTTATGAATACAAAGAAGTCTTGCTTGAATGTGTATGTCTTTTATCTGTCCGTGTGCTTGGCCTATACTGGCCCTGTGAAGTAATCCTTAAAGTTTCCATTTCTCGGTGAACTATTTCTTTGTTCTGAATGCTAATAAAAGCAGGGCTTCTAGGGTTTCTCGGCACTATTAGCTTGAGAGAGCTTCTAGCCTTCTGGAACTACGTTTTGCTTTGCTAGTCTTCCTTCAACTCCACTCACAAGAAACAACATTGAGATAGTATTGCCAAATGTTGGGGCAGGTTGTTGTTTTGGGGTTTTTTTTGTTGTTGTTGTTTGTACTTTTCTCCTGCAGGTATAGTCAACACCATTTGTTGAGGAAGTTGGTATTTTCCCCTTTGATAGGTTTTATTTCCTTGTCAAATATCAGTTGATCTTAGATAAATGCAATTTTTGTCTCTACATTTTATCCTACTGATCTGTGTTTCTGTCATTGTAGCAGTACCATTTTGTTTTGGTTATTGCCACTAGGTAGTGGATTTTGAGGTTAAGGAGTGTTTTGCCTCATACTTCAAATTTTTTAAAAGTGTTTTCTTTCTTTGAAGTCTCTTTCCTCTCCAAATAAACTGTAGAATTCCCCTTCCAATTAAAAAAAAAGAATTTCTTATCTCTATTGGATTTGCATTAAACATTTAGATTGTTTTTGGTAGGAATGTCATTTTCATTATACTGAGTGCATCTATCCATGAACAAGTAACATTTTTCCATTTATTTAGGTCTATTTTTATTGTTTCTCACAGAAGTGTTTTGTAGTTTTCTTTGTACAACTCTGTGTTTCTAGATAGGTTCACTCGCAAGTGTCTCAATTTATGGTTGGCTATTTAAAAGTCAGTTGGACCTGAGGGTTTAGTGTTATTTTATGTTGGAAGAACATTCTTCTAAGCTGTACAGCACTCCTCTGTCAATTTTCTGCACTGAGGTAATCTAGGTTTACTATGATGCTGAACCTTGTGCCATTGGGGTGTGTGTGTGTGTGTGTGTGTGTGTGTGTGTGTGTGTGAAATGCCATGATGGCTGTCCATGGTCGACAGTATTTAGTAGAGCTCCTAGTTTAAGACAGTTTTGGAAGCAGGAATGGCATCCAGTTCCTAAACCACATGTCTCTGGAAACTCTAAGAACTTGGAGAAACGACGGTAGTTATAGAAAGGATTCAAGCCTTTTGTTCATAGGGTTGATGTGGGCCATGCTCAATTCGACAACAATCAATAAAAACAATTTTAAATAGTATTGTTTCTTGGCTTCATTCTCTGTGTTCTCTTTGTTTCGAGAGGTCTTCCACTGACTTTTGGATATTGATCTTGTATACTGCCACCCTAATAATTTTTTCATTAGCTCTAGCAATATGTTGTTGTTGTGGAGTCCTTGGGGTTTTCTGCATACACTGTCATATCATCTGTATTTAGTGACATCTTAGCCATCTCTTTGCCTATCTGGAAGCCTTTAATTTCTTTCTCTTGTCATATTGCCTTAGCAAGTATTTCTAATACAATCTTGAATAAAAAGGGTGACAGTGAGTATCCTAGTCTGGTCCCTGTTTCCAGGAAAATGTTTTTAGCCTTTACTGAGAATGATACTGACTCTTGGTTTTACATATATACTTTCCACCATGTTGAGGAAATTCTCTTACACACATATTTTTCTGTGTGTCTTAATCAGGAAGGGGTGTTGGATTTTATCAAATTCCTTTACTGCAACAATTGCTCATATAATAGGTTTCTTGGTATTCGCTTTGTTATGTGAATGGCATTGATTGTTTTTCCTATGTTGAACTATCCTTGTATATCTGTTACAAATCCTACTTGGCCATGATGTATTCTTTTTTAGATGTTCTGTTGGATTTTATTAAAGATGATTTTGCTAAGGAGTTTTGCATCTGTGTTCATAAAAGATATTGATTTGCAGTTTTCCTTTTTGGTAACATCCTATCCTGGTTTTAGTATTTTGGTTTTCGTGCTTCCTCCATGAATTCTTAATGCTGTAAGGTTAACTCCTCTAGATGTTTAAAGACAGTAAGTACAATTTTCATGTTTTCAGTTTCCTTCATATTTTTCCTGTCATTAATATATTTGTTGAAATATTGGATATTTCAATATTGTTATTTTTAACATTTACATTAGGCTCACCTTTGAAATATCATTAATATATTTAAATAGATCTTATGATACAGTTAAAAATATTTTAAAATATAATTAAAATGGATTTTGTTACATTTTATGTCCTAGGGGAAAATTCACTTTATAATTCTAGCCAATTTTTTCCCCTCACAAAAGATGGAGCACAGGCATGTTGTCTTTTGGGCAAGAGTAGGGATTTTATATGAAGATAATCTACTCTAACTCATGTTGAAATAGTTTCATAATTTAATTTTTTTTTATTTTACTCTACTCTTGCTCATCATAGCCATTTTCTTTGAGTCTGAGAGGAAAAGAATCCTCAAATTGTCACGTGATACCTCAGTACTTGTTTCCTCAATAGTTCACGAAGGTGATTTCAATCATGTTAATAGGATTGTCATGCTATTTATTTCTGTTCTGAACCGAGGACACCTCTTTCAACATCCTGAGCCATATGCAAATATTAGAAGCCCTATAGAAAGTTGTTTTTCATTATTCTTAGTATTTTGAAGACCTGTTATTTTCAGAAGTAGTTGGGCAAACCTCCTTTTTAATCTGACTTTATCGATATTTTGTGGATAGTATCAAATTAGGTATAACATTGATTAAAAATGGGAATCCTGCTTCAACTATTTATATCCTCCCAGAAGAGCTGTGGGTGAGCATTAACATTATTGGTAAGTACATTCGTTTTCTCCTGGACACAAGAGCCTACTATTTGATCCTAAAAGCCTTCTGAGGTCCCAACTCTTCTCACTATTTCTTAGTTGTTGGAATTGATGGAAAACCTCATAAGCAGTTCCTTACTTCACCTCTGCCTTGCATGTGGACTTCTGAGCTGTAAAACAACCCAGTGGTAGATGGAATTTGGTCCAGAACTTAAGAACAATAAATGACATAGTTGAGCCTCTACATCTTGTGGTTCCTAACTTTACACTATAATAGACAAAGTGCTAGTCAATAAACCTTTTATTTTAAGAACTACCTTCCCTCTGTAACTTGATTTGTGCCACTGTTAGAACCTCTACTTGGAATATTATTGCTTTTAACTTTTGACTCATGTACTTTTAACTTGTTAGTTAAATTTGTGTCTTCTAGGCTGCAACAGTTCCATGATATGGCTAAGCACAATTGATAACAGTGCATCTAAATTCCGAAATCAATAGTCTATGTGTTTCCTATTGCCAAAGGGCCCTTTAGAGTAGTGAGAGAAGATCTTTACCCTGAAACCTACAGTGCCCCTTTTCAGCCGGAAGTAGCTAAGGGAATACGCCACCCCCTTTTCCTAATGGATCAGGGTGATGTCTCTCTCAGGGAGGAGTGATAGCGAATGTCAAAGGACACACAGACAAAGGAGATTAATCAGAACTGGCTTTGACAAACACTGTGGCAATGGGACAATTAAAACATACTTTCAAGGAGGAAAAAAAAGAGGAACGAACTGTGGGGGTGGGAGGGTAGAGAAAATAGTGCAATAGGGAATGAATGGAAACCCAAAAAGCTCTGTAAATGTTCATTAAAATTAATAAAATTTAATAAAAACAATGGGAATCCCAAGACATTATTTCTGTTCATGCAAATTCTAAACATAAAATGAGAAACAGTTGTCTGAAACTAATAAGGTATCATTTCATAGTTTAAAATCAGGGAAAGTTGTATCCTTTTTCCAAAACTATAAAACCTGTATATTTAACGTATACTATGAGAAGCTGGACAATATAAAGAAGGTGCATCATGACTGAAGAAGTCCAATCAACAACCTGTGTTGTACAGATAAGACAATTTTACTTGAATAAACAGGATTTGAAGCACTTTCTGTAGAAAATGAAAGACTATAAACTTCAATATGGGTTATATCGGAACATCAAGAAAACGAAGCATCATGAGAGATTGAGAAAAGAAGTTGCCAAGAATTTTCGTTTACTTGGAACCATAATAAAAAATTGTGCTAACAGCAGTGCAGAAATCAAAATTATGTGTTGCTTTGGGAAATTTTGCTGTCAAGGATCTTTCCACCTTCTAAATAGCAAGGATGTCAATGTAAAGACTAATGCACACCTGATCCAAGACATGGTCTTTTCAGTTAATTCCTATACATCTGAAATTGGTAAATGAATAAGGTTAACAGAAGAAAAACTGATTTCATTGCATTGTGGTGTTGGAGAAGAATAATGATAACGTTCCACAACAACAAAGAAGTCTGTCTAATAGCAGCCAGGGTGCTTCTTAGAGGCTAGGATGGTGAATGTGATAGACCTATTAAAACCAATCACAATGTATGTAACTGCTTCTGTTTTGCAATGTGATATGACTATGGAGCTCTTTTCAGAGAAATAGGGCATGAATTTACATCTGTTGTCTAGCCATTCAAATGGATCTCTTTCTCTCTATCTCTGTCTCTTCCCCCTCCCTGACACTCTCTTCCTCCCTCTATCTCCCTCCCTCCTTCCCTCTCTTTCTCTATTTGATGTTTATACCTGGAGTTATAAAATGTGCTTTTAGTAACTTCTTTTATTTCCCTCCCCTTTACTTGCCATTTTCTTTCCCTCATCTGGCCAATCCAGCAATGCACCCCTTGTTCCTGAATGTTGTCATACATGTAACGTTTAGTTATAACTTATAAAATTTATAGCTTATAAAATTATAACTTATAAAAATGATTATAATTTAACTATAAATTATATTTAATTCTATAATATTAATATATAACATTTAATTTAGAACCTTTCTTCCCCTCATCTATTCTACTACAGTGTTAATTTTCTATCTACTCTTTTCCCACCCTCATCTGTCCTATTTTATAATAGTGGTGTTGTATAGTTTTTAGCCTTTTGTAACTGAGGTATTTCACTCAATATAATGTCCTCCAGACTCCCACATGTTGTGTAATGTTTTATGAGTTTGTTATTTTTTAGGGTTGCATAACACTTTGTGAATGCACCTTAGTTTTTCTATCCATTTGATTGTTGGTGAGCATTTGTGTTGCTTCCACCCTGGAATTTTCTCTTGAATGATCAATATGTTAATGAGAACTCCTACATTCAAACCTGGCTTTTACCATGATCTACCTCACTGGATAACCTCTACCCTACCTAGAAATACCCTTGTCCTTTTAGATGATTGATAACCCTGAGTGGTCTTTGATGGATAAATATTTGACAGAAGGAATTGAGTCATTCTCAATTTTATTTATTTATTTATTTATGTATGTATGTATATATTTATGTATTTATTTATTAGCTTTTTAAGGTTCCTGGTCATATTCTCAACAATGGCGCACCAACCTTTACAGTCAGCTATCAGGAACCATCTACATAAAAATATAATGACAACACTGATTTCCTCTTAGAAGTTAGCATTATAGAGCCTTGTGGTATTGTGACAGAACAAGAGCAGGACTTAGTAGTTGAGGCACACAGCCAGAGCTGGAGGTCAGGAAAGGACTCCCTTGCAGAGTAGTGAGGAGCCAGCAGGGGGAGCTCAGGGCACAAAGAGCACATGGAGGCCACAAACCAGAATGGATGAAGAGTGTTTCTTGCAGGGTCTGGCTTTCTTTCTGGGATTCAACATAATCTTTTCTTTTATATGCTAACTTTTAGGAAAAAAACTTGTTCCGTGGGTACAGTCCGTATATACCCCACATGACCTCTCTATACAGACAAAGAGAAAACCACATCTGAAAATGTATAATTTCCTTTTGCTTGCCAACTTAGATAACAAGATGCCCACTAGAAAGTATCTCCTTGGATATAAAAAGAAAGAATTATAAGTCCTAGCGGAGCTGGATTTTAGATAAATACTTGGTATTATATATATTAAATATATAATTAAAGAATGTCATTGCAACGGAAATAATTTTCTTTTTTTCTGGGTTATGAAAAATATTATGAAGGCTAACCTACTGATTTTCTTGCTGCCCAGAGACACAGTAATTTCTTTCTGGGAAGTCTGATATATTTTAGTAAATTGTGAGATTAAAAACAGTGATTATTTAGCAAATATGTATTTTGGTCCAACTGCTAAAACCTAAAAAAACTGTCCAAACAAACAAACAAACAAAAAAAGACCTCTGTAATATCACCTCTTCCCATGCTCACCCCTCTGCTCCTACTCCTTCTCCCCTTGAATCCTCATGTATGTTTTGCTATTTATCTTTCTACTTTTAAAATGGAAAAGAAATGGAAAAGATCTGGAGGACCTGAAAAGACAGAGTAATGGTGGGCATCGTTCAATGGTGATTTATTTAATAAAACATAATGAATGAGAATGCTTGCATGAAACACACTGATAATGAAGAATAGTGTGAAAGACAGTGTATACAAACTGTGTAAGCAAATAAATACTAAATAAATTAAAACAATGAAACAAAACAAAAATAACCAGTTACGGCTAACCTTGAAAGGAATGGGAATCCCAGAGCACTTAATTGTGCTCATGAGAAACCTATACCTACACCGGAGACTTATATCAGAACAGAGCAAGGGAAGAGAGCAGGTTTTAAAATTAAGAAGAGAGTGTGCCAGAGTTGTTGTCTTTCTCCATACCTATTCAAGTTGCATTCTAAACAAATTATTTGAGAAGCTCAACTCTATGAAGAGGAATCTGGCATGAGGATCAGTGGGACACTCATTAATAACCTGCATTATGCAGATGACACATCTACTTGCTGGAAGTGAGGATAAGTTAAAGCACTTGTTGCAGAAGATCAAAGAATACAGTGTTCACCATGGATTGTGTCTGAATGTCAAGAAAACAATGATTCTTACCAATGGACTGATAGGCAATACCTTGAGTAGTAGAGAAAAAATTGAAACTGTCAAAACTTTCATCTTATTTGAATTTGTAATCAACACCCTTGGTTCTGTTGTTGTTTTTGTTGTTGTTATGTGCCTTTGAATCGGTTCTGACTCATAGCGACCCCGTGTACAACTCTGAAGCCTGCTCTATCTTGAGCCAATTTGACTGTCTCTGACACACCTACCCCAATTATCACAGTCACTGAGTCAATTCATTTCATCCAGGATCTTCCTCTCTTGCACTGTTACCGCAACCTTCCAAGAATGATAGCCCTCTCTAAAAACTGGTCCCTCCTTGCAACATGTCCAAGGTATGTCAGATGAAGCTTCAAAATCCTTACCTCAAAGAAGCAGCTTGGTTTTATCATCTCCAGAATGGAACTGTTTGTTATCATAGTAGTCTATTTTCCCAATGCAATTTGTGTTTTGATTTCCTTTGTACTAGCAGTCAGGAAATCAGGAGATGCATTGCACTGGGAAAGTCTGCAATTAGGCACCTTTCTATATTATTGAGGAGTAACGATGCCAGTTTGAGGATGAAGGTGTGTGCCTGATTCAAGTCATGATATTTCTGATTACACATTAGGCATCTTAGAGCTGGACAATGAATAAGGATGATAGAAGAAAAATTGAAGCTTTTGGGCTGTGAAGTTGGAGAAGAGTGCTAAACATATACGGATGGCCGAAAAAACAAGCAAATATGTCTTGGAGAGGGTGCAGCCAGAGTGCTCTTTGGAGGCAAAGATGATAAAGCTTTGCCTTTCATACTTTGGTTGTCTTGCTCGGAAAGGCTGTTTCTTAGAGAGGAACACAATTCTTAGAAAGATAGAGAGTTGGTGAAGAAAAGAAAGAACCTTGGCCAAGTGTATTGACATGCTGTCTGTCACAATAGGCTCTAATGTGTCATAAAGTATGAGAATCACACAGGATAGGACAGGGTTCAGATCTGTTGTTCACAGATGGGAAGCACTCGACTCAATGACACCTAACAACAACAATGATAGTTTTATTATTAATTACTAATAATTTTTTTAACTTATTCACAGGGATACTATTCTATCTAATAAAAATCAGAAGTTTTTAACTCTAATCTTTGAATCTAGACAGAAAAAGTATAGGAGCAAGAACATGATTATTCTGTTTTTTCCCTTTTCACACCCATTTTCTATGTTCCTCAGTGAGAAGGAATCTCCAGTAATTGAGGAACTTATCAGAAATCCATGACCTGAAATAGAACTGATGTAATCAATCAGTTGTGGCTTACATTCTTGGCATTACTGTCATTCAAATAATGTTCAAGTAAACATACTCCTCTCAATTTAAATCTTGATATATTCTTTTATGAATATGCAAACAAATGAAGGTCTACAAGGTTAAATATAGATATGTCTGTGTCCCAAGAACATCACCCCACGACCAGCACCTTAACCCCACCCCACCCACGAACAAGCCTTGAGATCACAGCTCTCTCACCATGGACTGGAGCTGGAGAATCATCTTCTTCATCACAGCAGCTACAGGTCAGGGGGTCCCTAGTCCCTGGGAGGAGGACAAGATTGTGGATATTCAGAAGGAATTTCATTTAACCCTTTTGTGTTATCAATAGGTGTTCATTCCCAGATACAATTGGTGCAGTCTGGACCTGAGTTGTCCAAGCCTGGGACATCAGTGAAAATCTCCAGCAAGGCTTCTGGATACACCTTCACAAGCTATGAATTGCACTGGGTACAGCAAACCCCAGGACGAAGGTTAGAGTGGATAGGATACATTAATACATATAGTGGTGGAACAAGCTACGCACAAAAGTTCCAGGGCAGAGTCACCATGACCAGAGACACATCCACAAGCACAGGCTACATTGAGCTGAGAAATCTGAGCCCTGACGACACGGCCACTTATTACTGTGCAAGATACACAGTGTGAAAACCACACCCCTAGTGTGCCAAAAACTCTACCTGAGGATGCAGCTGTGTTGGCAGAGGAGGGGACAATAATATATAGACTGCAGGTTGCCTTATCTTGGGGTTAAGTGGGTGAAAAAAGAAACAATAGTAATGTGTATTTATTTCAGTAAGATGTTGTTGTTATTGTTGTTGTGTGCCATCAAGTTGGAATTGACCCATAGGGGCCTCCCCAGCAGGTTTTAAGAGACTAAACAGTTTGAAAGGAGATTGCCTTTCTTTCTACTGTGAAGTGGCTTGTGGATTCAAACAGCACATATTTGGGAGGGCAGTGATATTCCTTACTATGAGGCTATCAGAAAGGACTTCAAATACACAAATTTCTCAGAAGGAAAATTTACATGTATGGTAGGATCATTTGCAATAAGGGCTTCTCATTTATTTTTATTCCTAGTTGTAAAACAAGATATGAATTGAGGTGTCAGCCTTGATAGATGGTGAAGTCATGATGTTTGACTGGCAGGATTTCTCTCACTGACCTGCTGAGGTCTCTTCTTAGTGAAAACTCCTTGAAGTCATGCAGGTTTTGGCTTGTGCATCGAACTTTGAGAAGAAAAGATAGTTTAGCTCCTATAGGTGGTGACAAGGATGGAATATTTTTCATCACCCAACAGAAAATAATTTCACTTCTGCCTAAGGCCTAAGATACAGTGAACTTTCAACATCAACCTGCATTCAAAATGTTCAAATTCATGAACTCACTCATATTTGCATGGGAGAGTATTGAACAGACCATGGACTGCTGGGAGAACAAACAGGTTTGTCCTTGAGAGGGTGAAGCCAGAATGTTCCCTGGAGTCAAGGATTCTGAAGCTTCATCTGACATACTTTGGCCATGATGCAGGGAGGCACTGGTCCTTGGAAAGGGACACCATGTTTGGGAGAGTGGAGGGATGGTGCTGGAGAGGAAGACCCTTGATGAGATGGATCGATTCTGTGAGTGGAGGGGTGGGAATGAATGTGTTTGAGACAGCGAGGTTGGCACAGGATAGAACGGCGTTTAGGGCTCTTCTACATAGGGTCGCTATGAGTCCCAAACGACTCGATGGCACATAACAACAATAGATATAGATATAGATAGATAGATAGATAGATAGATAGATAGATAGATAGATAGATAGATAGATAGAGATAGAGAGATAGACAGATATAGATAGATAGATAGATAGATAGATAGATAGATAGATAGATATAGATATACACACACACACAGATACCTCATTGACTTTGTCCTATAAATCTACAGATAATTCATTACAATACATAAAATCCATATAGCTTTTTGAAAATTTATCCTGATACAAAGTAGTAACGAGTTACAAATAACGAAACAAGAGAACTGGGGAAGCACATGTGCTTTCAACTACATGTAAAACACTGTTCAGTTCTGTGGTGCTAATACTGTCTTTGCTGACTGAAGGCTTTAACAAAACTCTGCTTTGGGCCTCTGTTTCAGAAGTAGTTGTTTCTGTATCCTCATAGAGGGCCTTCCTCTCCTGCGCTGTCCCTCCACCCTCCCAAGCATGATGTCCCTCTCTAAGGACCAGTCTCTCCTCACAACATGTCCAAAGTATGTTAGAAGGAGCCTCAGAATCCTTGCCTCCAAGGAGCCACCCGGTTTAACCCTTTTCAGGACAAATCTGTTTGTTTTCCTAGCAGTCCATGGTATTCTCAATACTCTTCTCCAGCACTACAGCTCAAAGGCATAAATTCTCCTTCTATCCTCTTTGATCATTGTCCAACTCTGATGCATAACAGGTGATTGCGAAGACCATGGCCTGTATCAGACGCACCATAGTCTCCAAAGACATACCATTGCTCTTCAGCACTTTGGAGAGGTCCCTAACAGCAGATTTTCCCATGGCAATGCACCTTTTAATTTCCTGGCTGCTGGTGCCAAGACTGTTGACTATGGAGCCAAGCAAACTAAAGCTGTGTACAATCTCAATCTCTTCACCATCCATCCTGATGCTGCCAGTTGGTTCAGTGGTGAGAATCTTTGTCTTCTTGATACTGAGCCTCAATCCATATTGTAGGCTGCAGTCCTTGACACTCTGCAGCAGGCGCTTCAGGTCCTCCTCAGTTTCAGCAAGCAGGGTTGTGTCATCTCCATAATGCAGATTGTTGATAAATCGTCCACCAATCTTGACCCCACATTTCTCCTCATAGAACCCAGCCTCCCGGATAATCTGTTCTGCGTATAGGTTGAAAAGGTATGGATATAGGATGCATCCCTGGCATACGCCCTTCCCAATTTTGAACCATGCAGTGTTCCCTTGCTCTGTTCTGACGACTGCCTCCTGGTCCAAGTATAAGTTTCGCATTAGAACGATCAAGTGTTGGAAGTGTGGAAAAGGACTCTAGTTTATCAGGGATGCAGATGGCTCCTGATATGGAAGACTCCATGACTCCTGTTTATAGGCTCGCTATGGGTCATGGTCAATTTGAAGGCACTTAAAAAAAAATTCCAACAACAGTGTGAGGTAAAGCTGCTGGGATCTGGGGTGGGGACAAGCTGGCCTCAAGAGGGGTCTCTGAAACTCTTCTGTGCAGTCTGTCTGGATTCACTTATAGAAGACATTACATGACCTAGATTCGCCAGGCTACAAGAAATTAACTGGACTCTTTGGACTGAAGTTCCAATAACAGTGAGTAGTGGTAGCACATACTCTGCAGACTCTGTGAAGATTCGATTCACAATCTCCATACACAGGGTCAAGAAAAAGCTACACCTGCAGGTGTGCATTCACAACCAAGGACACCATCCTTCCTGTATAACTGGGCAAGAGACATAGTGAGGGGAAGCCAGTGTGAGCTCAGCCACAAACCTTCCTGGGGAAAGAGCCAAGGTCACAGGACTAAGACCCAAGAGCAGGTTTAGATGTTATTTTTAAGGCCTGGTTTCCTGTTGTGGTCTGTGGATTCTTCTCTATCTTGCAGAGTCTCCGGGAAATCTTCCTCTTTTCATGATTCTACGCTAAATTCTAATATTGCCTAATTCAAACATCATAGTGTAGCAGGAGAAACATTCTTTCATGCAGAAAAGTAGGCTTTGGAGTTTGTGGGGAAAGCTTATGCAAAAGCTTGTGAAAGAACACTGACTCTGCCAGAATCTTCAGCTTCAGCATTTGATGAAGCTGAGGGACATCTTGGAGTTCTTTTCCAGTCAGAACAAAGTAAGATGGAGTCTCTGGTTAGTGAAAAGGATGCTTGTTTGAACCTATCCAGTGAGTCTTGGGAGAGAGACTTAGTGATTTGTTCATGAAATGTCAGACTCAGGATAGACATCTCAGTGAAATTTTTCAATTAGGATAATGTTGGAGATTATCAACAAGGAGGCATGTAGGTCATGGTTACTACCATCTAAAAGCAGGGGGAAAATCACATCGGACCCTCTTCCTCCCAAAGATTTCTATGCTTCACTATCAGAACTGGTTTAATTTCCTCCTAATGCATTTTGGTTTTTTCTTCTCCAGTTCTAACAATTTCCCATATTGTGGTGGCCTATCTGTTTCTGTGATGCAGAAACCCATGCCACCAGTATTGGAAATACCAGCAAGTTGTCATAGACAACTTTCAGCACAACTTCAAGACTATAAGAACTAAAAATGAAGGCTGTCCTTTCTGAGTAATGTCAATTTTCAGTGACTCCATATTCATATGAGAGTTCGGTGATGAATAAGTAAGATTCAGGTGGAATCAATGATTTGGGTCGTGGTGTCAATGAAAAATTGAGTATATGGTCGACTTCAAAAAGTAATAATAAATTTGTCTTCAAATAAATAAAAGCAGGGATCTCCTTAGAAGGATGGTAAAACTTCACCTCACATCCTTTGGCCCTGTTGTCAGGCAAGGACAGTCGTTTGGAAAGGACATTGTGCTTGGTCAGCAAAACACAAGCAAAAGAAAGGAAGTGTTCTTATCCGACTCTGACATTAGACTCCAGGGTGACTCAACAATGGGTTTTAGTACAACGGAAATTGTGAGGATGGTGCAGGATCAGGCAAGGTTTCTTTCTGTTCTACTTAACTCTATTATGGACTGGATGCACCTTGCTATCATCTAACCATAAAATCAACACACTCTATATTTAAATGTGTAATAAATAGTACTTGAGCTTATTTCTATAAGCCTTTGATTATTACACTGTCCATACATTTTTAGGCATTCTTCTTCTGTGGCCATGTATGTGCTGTTGTCACAAAATTTGTTTAGTATAGCCTTGCAATCATGTATATGATGTATCATATGAGTGAGTATGGGTATGTGGATATGTATTTGTATGTGTAGCTTCCCTAAATTTGTCCTATTATGAGTATAAATATGGATTATTTATTTACCTTCATAAAAATGAGGAATTTAGGGTTTATGTATGATTTTTCCTAACTTAAAATGAATATAATATATAACCATTTGATTTTGTGAAATTGCCCTCCAAGAATTCATTTGTTTAATTTTTTGTTTCATACAAATTTCATATACATTGTGATTCACATTATTATTTAATCACATTGTTTTTAATACAATTATTCCTATACACTATGTTTCATAAAATTAATCATCATTTGATGATACAAACTATTACCCTGTCTTTTCAGGTCCCATCAGATCTTTTCCATTTCCTTTACCTCCTCCTTCTACCTACCAAATTGTGCAAACCTGTGATTATTGCCCCTACCTGTCCTCACCCCTCTAGTCTAACCCCTTCCCCATTTCAGTCTCCATACTTTGTGAATTATTCTTTTATTTTTACAATAACAGGCAGTAATATCCTTATGAAACTAAGTTAGTGACTCGGCATAATTCTTTCAGTCTCTCCCAAGTTATGTAGTATTTTTCAAAATCATTGCTCCTGACTGCTGTATAATATTCCATTGTGTAACTGGACCACAATTTCTCAAGCCATTCTGTTGTGGTTGTACATTTGAGCTATTTACATGTTCTTGCGATGATGAATAATGTTACTATGAGCATTGGCGTACAACTCTCTGTTTGTGTCTCAGTTCTAATTTCTTTGGGATATATTCCTGGTATTGGAATAGTTGGGTCCTACAGAGTTTCAATGTTCAAGTTTGTTGAGAAAATGCCAAATTGCCTTCCAGAATGGTTGCACCATTTTGTAATCCCTCCAACAGTATGAGAGTTCCCACCTCTCCATATCCTATCTAACATTTATCGCTCTTGCCCTGCTAAACGTTGCCAGTGTTACTGATGTAAAATGGTATCTCATTGTAGTTGTTTTTTGTTTTTTTGGGTTTTTTTAATGATGCTTTGCTTTATTGCACTTTGCAGATACTGAGATTTTTACAAAGCAGAAGTTTCGGGCAACTTTATTTTGAGTGAATCTGTGGGTGCTGTTTTTTTCCAACATCACAAGCTCACCTGGTTTCTCCAGGTCACATTTTGATCATTCTCACAGTATTTCAAGCTTTTTTGTGTCACTGCACATTTATTAGACTATGGCATAGCATACATCTAACTTTTGTAAGCACTGGGAAACATGAAAGTTCATGTGACTTGTTTTAGTGCAACACGTGCTTTATTGCAAGTGTTTTTGGTCTGGGACTGAAGCCTTATCTCCAAGCTATACTGGTATGCTTCAAGGAGGGATTGAAAAATTGCCAAACCCTGTGGAATTGGAATGGTAAAACATGTCTCATACCAAGGCAACGACAACACCCACAACTGATGCTGAATTTCAAGTATACATCTTGATGATGGGGGAACAAAGTGTGCTCTCAACTTACCGTGCTTAAGGGAACACTGAAGAATAGATGGTATATATTACTCTTTGGTATTTTCTTATCAATATTCCTTTGGAGAAGTCTGTGATCTCCCTCAATGGCAACGGATACGTCTTAGTGCACTCATGTGGTACAGCTTCTCTCCCGCATGTGTCAGGCCACGGTTGGCCTGAAAACCTGCGGTCACCTGCCCCAGCATACTCGGCATGCCAGGAAGGCTTAGGGACTCACCAAGTGAATTCCAGCATCAAATGTATCTCTTTCTTTATAAGTCTCCAGCAAGTGCTCACTGAAAACTACCACTGCTGCCATCACTCATGCTTATGTCATGAGTTAGGTATTGGAAGTACTTCCACTGTATTATATTTAAGGTCACAATAGACTCTGGGACAGGGCAAACACTGCCATTCTCAATTCCCAACTGAGGCCAACTGCAGTCTTCTCAAGGCTTCTGCCAAGGTGAAGACCACAAAGAACACTCCTGGTTATGGTGAGGGGGGGTCTACCACTGTCATGCTCAGTGCTCTTTCCAAACATCTGGGAAACCTTCAACAGAGGCTGTGATCTCGCACCCATCTCTCGCACTACTCTGCAAATAACTCAATCCTGACTTTCCACCACCCTCTCTCCTCCTCGCCCCTCTTCAATGCTAGCCTTTCTGTGGCTGGAACTATGGAATGTGTTGGTTCTGTTGTCTCACCATTGTACGTGGCACGTACAATGTGCTGTTCGGAGGACAAGCCATCCAGAATGGAGACGAGTCCTTGTCTTACCTGCCCTCTCACCTCCACCCTGACCACTACTCCCGGACCAAGACAATCGCAGAGAAGAAGGTTCTGGAAGCCAATGGCACAGCTCTGGAAGGGAGCGGTGGCGTTCTGAGAACTTGCGCCTTGAGGTCAGCTGGCATCTATGGGCCTGGGGAGCGGAGTCACCTCCCAAGGGTCGTCAGCTACTTGGAGAGGGGGCTGTTCAAGTTCGTATTCGGAGACCCCAGAAGCCTGGTTGAATTTGTGCACGTGGATAACTTGGTCCAGGCCCACATTCTGGCCTCAGAAGCCCTGAAAGCCGACCGGGGCTACGTGGCCTCTGGGCAGCCCTACTTCATCTCCGACGGCAAGCCCGTGAACAACTTCGAGTTCTTCCGGCCCCTGGTCGAGGGCCTGGGCTACAAGTTCCCATCCACCCGCCTGCCGCTGTCCCTCATCTACAGCCTGGCCTTTCTGATGGAGATGGTCCACTTTGTCCTGGGCCGCCTGTACAACTTCCAGCCCTTCCTCACCCGCACCGAGGTTTACAAATCCGGGGTCACCCATTATTTCAGCCTAGACAAGGCCCGGAGGGAGCTGGGGTACGAGGCGCAGCCCTTCAGCCTCGAGGAGGTGGTGGAATGGTTCCGAGCCCGTGGCCACGGCCGACAGCCCCAGAGCCCTGCCTCCAGCTCTTTCGTCTGGGATGCCCTGCTTGCTGGCCGTCCTCCTGGTCACCGCGGCCCTCCTGTGGCTGCCTCGGTCGGCTGTCCTCTCAGTGTAAGGGACAGTCACTCATCACACCTCAGAGATGGCTTCCCGAACCACCAGCTTCGACGTTTGTCTGTGGTGAGAACTGTCATCACACTTTTGCTCTGGGTTATTGCTGAAGAACGGGTTCTCAGACTAAATCTTCATTTCCTACCTTCTTACTAATCCCTGGGGTGTGTGGGGGGAACAAAGCGAAGGGGAGGGTGAAATGGCACTTCCTGTGCCCTTGTATCTCAGAGGGAGCAGGGACAGCCCGAGAACTAGGCTTAAGGTGCACACGGTGGCCTTGAATTTCCCCGATACCAAAAATGCACTTGTTTCCACACCAGAAACTATGCAGAGACTTAAAACGCACTAAAATTCAGCGGATACAGGGTTGGATGGCAGCGCACTCTAGGCTTGAAAGAGTGAGGAAGACCCCCAAAGTGGGCCGGGGGCCTGAGGAGCAGTGCATCTTGGGAAGAAGGCTCCAGCTGCGCAGGTTGGGGGCTAGTGGCGTGAGGCCATAAAGGTGCCTGGGCCCAGGTGCTGCCCTTAGCTGTTGACAGGAGCCACCGCCGAGCGTCCCCCTCACTGCATTCTTCTGAGGATTAAGACAAAGCAGACAAGATACCACTCAGCACACACAAGCCTGTGTTGATGTTAGCGTCGTTTCTACCTTCCAGAGCGTTCTTGTCCAGCCTGCCGGCATGCCTTTGGCATGCCCCAGAGCCTGCAGTTAGCGTGTCAGAACGTCCCCACTGCTGGCAAAGCTCGTGCTCTCCAGATAGACTGAAGCTGGGGAAACACTCATGCTGAAAGGACGTGATCAAGCTGGATTTGCTTTTCATCAAAAAGTGAAGCATAACTCTAAGCTAATTGGCTTATCTGCTTAGGAATTTGGCTCTCAGAAGGCACTGCCCGAAGAGGAATGTTGTGAACAATGATGGGCTTGTCTAGCCACCCATGGAGGCACCATGAAATACGTGCCAGCCACATTGTTGCACGAGACCCCAAGTTAGAGACAACAGAACCAACACATTCCATAGTTCCAGCCACAGAAAGGCTAGCATTGAAGAGGGGCGAGGAGGAGAGAGGGTGGTGGAAAGTCAGGATTGAGTTATTTGCAGAGTAGTGCGAGAGATGGGTGCGAGATCACAGCCTCTGTTGAAGGTTTCCCAGATGTTTGGAAAGAGCACTGAGCATGACAGTGGTAGACGCCCCCTCACCATAACCAGGAGTGTTCTTTGTGGTCTTCACCTTGGCAGAAGCCTTGAGAAGACTGCAGTTGGCCTCAGTTGGGAATTGAGAATGGCAGTGTTTGCCCTGTCCCAGAGTCTATTGTGACCTTAAATATAATACAGTGGAAGTACTTCCAATACCTAACTCATGACATAAGCATGAGTGATGGCAACAGTGGTAGTTTTCAGTGAGCACTTGCTGGAGACTTATAAAGAAAGAGATACATTTGATGCTGGAATTCACTTGGTGAGTGTACACCAGCCTTGACGGCCCAGGGGCGGCAGGCCTGGAGGAGGTTGTCCGTGCGCTTCGCATTAACCTCCTGGATCCGGCATCTCTCCAGCTGCTCCCGCCCCGACACGCCGTGTGAGGCAATGTGGAACACACAGGTGACTGCCACATCCTGGAAAGCTTTCTCGACATCAGAG
>NW_006399769.1:575374-588474 GCF_000299155.1 Elephantulus edwardii | reverse complement strand
CCGTCTTTTTTTTTTTTTTTTTTCAAGAAGCCCAGGAGTATTCTGTAAATTATTGTTATGGGTGCCTTGTCTGAGATAGTATTGTCGAGTGTTTTTTTTTTTGTTTGTTTGTTTGTTTTGTTTTGTTTTCTAGATGTACATTTTCTTTTCATTCTATTTGGAAAAGTTTTTGATGAACACAGGGATTTAACTTTTATAAGGTCTCATTCATTAACTTTATCCTCTTCGAATTGTGCATTCTGGCCGTATTTGTCAACCTCTCCATACCATATACTGAGCTTTCTAAGCTTGTACACAGTTGTTTCTTATAAACTTTATGATTTTCACCTTTACTACACATCTCTGATCCACACTGAGTTGATTTTTGTGGACAGATCTTCTGTGTTTCTGGTTAGGTTCACTCCGAAGTATCTAGGTATGCCATTGGCTATATAAAAGTTGATTGGGCCTGATTATTTTGGAGTATCATTCTTCTAAGGTGTACAGCACTCCTCTGTCAGTTTCCTGCACTAAGGTAATCTGGGTTTACTGTGATGATGAACCTTGTGCCACTGGGGCGTCAAATGACATAAAGGTTGCCCATGGTGGAAAGTGTTTAGTGGAGCTCCCAGTTTCTGACAGGTTTGGAAGCAGGAATGACATCCACTTCCTAAACCACATGCATCTGGAAACTTTAGGAAGTTTGAATAATGATGGTAGTTATAGAAAGGCTTCAGGCCTTTTGTTCATAGGGTCACTATGAGTCATGCTCAACTCGACAGCAATAAACAAAACAATTTTAAACAGTATTGTTTCTTGGTTTCCTTCTCTGAGTTCTCTTTGTTACTCTAGAGGTCTTTCACTGACTTTTGGATATTGGTCTTGTATACCGGCACCCTAATAATTTTTTTCATTAGCTCTAGCAATTTGTTGTTGTTGTTGAGTCCTTTTCTGCGCACACTATCATAGCATCTGTATATACTGACAGCTTAACCATCTCTTTGCCTGTCTGGATGCCTTTAATTTCTTTTTCTTGTCATATTGCCTTAGCAAGTACTTCCAGTACAATATTGAATAGAAACGGTGACAGTGGGCATCCTTGTCTTGTCCCTGTTCAAAGGAAAAGGTTTTTAGTTTTCTTTAATAAGAATGATATTGGCTCCTGGTTTTGCATATATACTTTCCATCATGTTGAGGAAATTCTCTTATATTCTCATTTACTCTGTGTCTTAATCAGAAAGGGGTGTTGGATTTTGTCAAAATCCTTTACTGCATCTATGGCTCATATCATAGAGTTCTTGTTATTTGTTTTGTAATGGGAATGACATTGTTTTTCTTATGTTGAACTCTCCTTGGATTATCTGTGAAGAATCCCATTTGGTCTTAATGAATTCTCTTTTTTATTTGCTTTTGGATTCTATTGGTGAGGATTTTTCTAAAGATTTTTGTGTCTATGTTCATGGAAGATACTGATTTGCAGTTTTCTTTTTTTTTGTAACATCTTGCCTGTTTTTAGTATTGTGCTTGCTTCTTCCATGAATTCTTAATGTTTTAAGGTTATTAGTTTCTCTAGAATTTTGAACACAAGTAATACATTCACTTAGTTTCCTTCCAATATTTTTAGTCATTTAAATATTAGTTGAAAAATTAGATATTTTAATATTGTTATTTTTAACATTTATATTAGTTTCACTTTTAAAATATCATTAATATGTTTAAATATAATTTTATGATACAATTTAAAATTATTTTAAAATATAATTAAAACATGTTTTGTTGTATTTTACAACCTAGTGGAAGATTCACTCTATAATTCTAGTCAATATTTTTTCCCACAAAAGATGGAGTACAGATATTTTATTTTTTCGGCAAGAGCAGGGAATATTACATCAAGGAAATCTTTTCTGGTCATATAGAAATCATTTCATCATTTAATTTTTATTTTTTTATTTTACTCTACAATTGCTCATTGTAGCCATTTTCTCTGAATCTGAGGGGGAAAGAATCCACAAATTGGCACGTGATTCCTCAGTACTTGTTTCATCAACTTAATGAAGGTGACTTCAATCCTGTTGATAGGGTTGTCATGCTATTTCTTTCTGATCTGGACATTCAACAGCACTTTCAACATCTTGCATCACATGCAAACATCACAAGTCCTGTAGAAAGTTGTTCTCTCATTATTCTTAGTATTCTGAAGACTTTTTGTTGCCAGAAGTAGTTGGGCACAACTCCTTTTTCATCTGACCTTATTTATACTCTGTGGATATAAAAAACCTAGTATAATATTGATTAAATTAGGAATCCCAAGACACTTTTTTAAGTTCATGCAAATTCTAAATACAAACTGAGAAGCAGTTGTAGGAAACTAATACAGTAACAATACATGGTTTAAAATCAGGAAAAGTTGTAACCTTTTTCCAAATTATGAATTGTGTATATTTAACTTATAATATGACAAGCTGGACAATATAAAGAAGGTGCATCTCTACTGAAGGAAGGCCCATCAACAACCTGTGTTATACAGAGAAGGCAACTCTTCTTGAATATAGGAGACTTGAAGCGCTTTCTGTAGAAAATGAAAGACTGCAACCTTCAGTATGGATTACATCTGAACCGCAAGAAATCAAAGATCCTCAGCACTGGAAAAGTACGCAGCATCATGAGACGTGGAGAAAAGAAGTCATCAAGAATTTTGGTTGACTTGGATCCATAATCAAAATTTGTGGTAACAGCAGTGTAGAAGTCAAAATTATGTGTTGCTTTGGAAAATCTTGCAGTCAAGGATGTCTCCAACTTCTAAATAGCAAGGATGTCAGTGTAAAGACTAAGGTGCACCTGATCCAAGACATGGTTCTTTCAGTTACTTCCTATACATCTGAAAGTTGGAAAATGAATAAGGATTACAGAAGAAATAGTGATTCCATTCCACTGTGGTGTTAGAGAAGAATACTGAATTTTCATTAAGTTCCTCAACAACAAAGAAGTCTGTCTTAAAGCAACCAGGGTGCTTCTTAGAGGCTAGGATGGTGAATGTGATAGACCCATTAAAACGATCACAATGTATGTAACTGCTTCTGTTTTGGAAATTAATGTGACTATGCAACTCTTTTCAGAGAAATATCAAATTAATGTATTGACATGTGTTGTTTGACCATTCACATGGAATGTCTCTCTCTCTCTCTCTTTGAAGTTTATACCTGGAGGTCTAAATATGCTTTTAGTACCTTCATTTTTCTTTTTTATTCTCCCCTTTTGATGCACGTGTTCTTCTCTGTACCTGACCCATCTAGCAATGCAACCATTTTTCCTGAATATTGTCATATATTTAACGTTTAATTATATTTTCCTTTAGAATATTTCTCATAATCTGTTCTATTACAGTGTTCATTATCTATCCACTCTTGCCCCATTATCTGCCCATCTTACCCTCACCTGTCCTATTTTATTACAGTGATGTTATACAATACTTGACCTTTTGTGACTGGAGTATTTCACTGAGCATATGTCCTCCAGACTCTCCCATGCTGTGTAATGCCTTAAGAGTTTGTTATTTTTCACTGTTGCATAATACTCCGTTGTGAACACACCATAGTTTTTCTAACCATTCTTTTGTTGTTGGGCATTTGGGTTGCTTGCTCTGTGGAATTTTCTCTTGAATAATCCATGTGTGAATGTAGATTCTTACATGCAAAGCTGGCTTTTCTGCCATGATTTACCTCACTAAGTTACCCCTGTCCTATGTAATAATACCCTTGTCCTTTCAGATAATTTACTGACAATATGGTCTTTGACGATTAAATATTTGACACAAGGAATTGAGTCTTTCTCATTCATGGTTTTCTTTTTTTGGGTTTTTTTTTTTTTTTAGCTATTTTAAGATTCCTGGTCATATTCTCAATATTGGCACACCAAATTTTACAGTCAGCGATTAGGAAACACCTGCATAAAAACATAATGACAACACTGATTCCTCTTAGAAGTTAGCATTAGGAGCCTTGTGCTATTGTCATGGAACAAGAGCAGGACTATAGCTGAGACTCCGCAGAGGTGCAGGAACAGAGCTGGAGCTCAGAACAGGCCTGCCTTGTGGAGTAATGAGCAGCCAGCAGGGGGAGCTCAGAGCCCACAGAGCACATGGTGGCCACAAAACAAAGAGAAGGGAGGAAGTGTGTTTCCTGTAGGGTCTGGCTTTCTTTCTGGGGCTCAACATAATCTTCCCTTTTATGTGCTAACTTTTAGGACAAAAACTTTTTCTTTGGGTATAGCCCATATATACCCCACATGACTTCTCTATACAGACAAAGAGAAAAAAACATCTGAACATGTATGATTTCCTTTTGCTTGTCAAGATGACCAGTGAGTCCCCAAGAGATTTGGTCTACTGCCTAAATTATGTAGGAAGTATTTCCTCGAATTAAAAAAAGAAAGAATTAAAAGGCCTAATGGAGCTGGAGTATAGATAAATACTGGGCAACGTATATCTGTCCATTGAAGAATGTCATTGTAACAAATAATTTTCTTTTTTCTGGGCTATAAAAAAATATTATGGCATCTAACCTACAGGCTTGAATGGTGAATGTGATAGACCCATTAAAACAACCACAATGTATGTAACTGCTTCTGTTTTGCAAAGTATTGTGACTTTGCTATCACTTGTTATGTATCAGAGAATTGGACATTAACTAAAGAGGATAGAAGGAGAATTGATGCCTTTGAGCTGTGGTGCTGGAGAAGAGTATTGAGGGTACCATAGACTGCTAGGAAAACAAACAGATTCATCCTGGAAAGGGTTAAACCGGGCGGCTCCTTGGAGGCAAGGATTCTGAGGCTTCTTCTAACATACTTTGGACATGTTGTAAGAAGAGACCGGTCCTTGGAGAGTGACATCACACTTGGTAGGGTGTAGGGACAGTGCAGGAGGGGAAGGCCCTCTCTGAGGTGGATTGATTCAGTGACTGGGGTAATCAGGATGGGTGTGTCAGAGACATTGCGGATTGGCACAGGACAGAGCAGAGTTTAGGGCTTTTGTAAGTAGGGTCGCTATGCGTCACAAGCAACTCAAAGGCACATAACAACAACAACAACAACAACCTACTGATGATGCTCAGAGACAAAGGTTTTGTTTTCTGTGAAGTGTGAATTTTATTAAATTTTATTAAATTGAGGGGTTAAAAACTGTGCTTGTTCCTCAAATACGTATTCTTTTGTCCAACTGCTGAAATTTAAAAATCTATCCAATCCAAAAACAAAACAAAAAAATAAAAAAACAAAAAAACCTCTGTGATTTCACCTGTACCCATCCTCACCGCTCTGTTCCAACTCCTTCTCCCCTTGGACCATAATATATGTTTTGCTGGTTATCTTTTTACTTTTATAATGTAAAGGGAATAGAAAAGATCTGGTGAGAACCTGAAAAGACAGAGTAACCGTTGTGATGGTTCAATGGTGATTAATTTCATAAAACATAATAAATGAGAATGATTAGTTGAAACACACTGAGAACTAAGAATAGTGTGACAGACACTGCATACAAAACATGTAAGCAATAAATATAAAATAAATTTAAAAAATGAAACAAAACAAAAATGACCTACTTCCACTGATGGCTAACATTGAAAGGAATGGGAATCTCAGATCACTTATTTGTGCTCATGAGAAATCTAAACCTTAATTGGAGGCAGTTATGAGAACAGAGAAAGGGAACAGAGCATGGTTTAAAAGTAAGAAGGGAGTGTTTCTGGGTTGTAGTCTTTCTCCATACCTATTTAACTTGTATGCTAAGCAAATTTTTCAAGAAACTCAACTCTTTGAAGAGGAATGCGAAATCAGGATCAGAGAGAGACTCTTTAATAACCTGCATTATGCAGATGACACAGCCTTCCTTGGGAAAAGTGAGGAGGAGAACAAGCACTTGTTGCAGAACATCAAAGAATACAGCTTTTACTATGGATTGTATCTCAATGTCAAGGAAACAAAGATTCTTACCACTGGACTGATAGACAACATCATGGTTGGTGTAGAAAAGGTTGAAATTGTCAACAATTTCATCTTATTTGAATCTATAATCAGTACCCTTGGTTCTGTTGTTGTTGTTTCTATGCGTGTTCTAGTCTGCTCTGACTCATAGCGATCCTATGTACAACTCTCAAGCCTGCTCTATTTTGAGCCAATTTAACTGTCTCTGACACACCTATCCCCAATACCCAGTCCTTGAGTCAATCAATCTCATCCAGGATCTTCCTCTCTTGTCCTGTCCTTGCAACCTTCCAAGCATGATGTCTCTCTCTCTCTAAAAACTGGTCCTTCCTTGCAACATGCCCAAAGTATGTCAGATGCACCTTCAAAATCGTTGCCTCCAAGGAGCAGCCTGGTTTTATCATCTCCAGAATGGAATTTTTGTTATGATAGTGGTCTATTTTTCTAATGCAACTTGTCTTTTCATTTCCTTTGTACTAGCAGTCAGGAAATCAGGTGATGTATTGCACTGGGAAAGTCTGCAATTAGGAACCTCTCCAAATTATTGAGGAATAATGATGCCAGTTTGAGGACAAAGGTGCGTCTGATCCAGGTCATGATTTTTCTGATTACATACTATATATTTGAGAGCTGAACTATCAATAAGGATGGCAGAAGAAAATGTGAAGCTTTTGGGCTATGAGATTGAAGATGAGTGCTGAACATGTTTGGATGGGCAAAAGAACAAGCAAATGTGTCTTGGAGAGGATACAGCTGGAGTGCTCTTTGTAGGAAAAGATGATAAGGCTTTACCTCACATACTTTGGTGTGTTGCTAAGAAAGGCTGTTCTTTCGAGAGGAATACAATGCTTGGAAAGGTAGAGGTTTGGTGAAGGAAAGGAAGACTGTTGGTCAGACGGATTGACATGATAACTGTCACATTGGTCTCAAATGTGTCAGAAAATGTGAGAATAACACAGGATAGGACAGGGCTCAGATCTGTTGTCCATACTACTCACTCTAGGCTGGTCTCGACTCAACAACACCTAACAACAACAATAATTCATTCTAACAGATCCACTTGGATGTTATTCTAACCAATAACAAATCAGAATTTTTTTAACTCTAACCATTGCTAACGCATTACATCTAGACAGAAATAAGTATAGGAGCAAGAACACAATGATTCTGTTTTCTCTTTTCCCAACCATTTTCTGTGTTCCTCAGTGAGAAAGGATCTCCACACACAGTAATTCAGGAACTAGTCAGCAACCCACAACCTCAAATAGAACTGATGCCATTAATCAGCTGTGGCTTGCATTCTTGCCATCACTGTGTGGTGTCATTTAAATAGTTTTAATGTAATCATACTCTTCTCAATTTAAATCTTGCCATATTCTTTTATGAATATGCAAATAAATGAAGGTCTACAAAGTTAAATATAGATATGTCTGTGCCCCAAAACATCACCCCAAGATCAGCACCCTTATCCCACCACAAACACACATACACACACACACACACGAATCTTGAGATCACAGCTCTCTCACCATGGACTGGAGCTGGAGAATCATCTTCTTCATCACAGCAGCTACAGGTCAGGGGGTCCCTAGTCCCTGGGAGGAGGACAAAACTGTGACTATTCAGAAGGAATTTCATTGAACTCTTTTGTGTTCTCAATAGGTGTCCACTCCCAGGTACAATTGGTGCAGTCTGGACCTGAGATGTCCAAGCCTGGAGCATCAGTGAAAATCTCCTGCAAGGCTTCTGGATACACGTTCACAAGCTATTATTTGCACTGGGTGCAGCAAACCCCAGGACGAAGGTTAGAGTGGATAGGATACATTTATCCTGGTAATGGTGCAACAAACTTCGCACAAAAGTTCCAGGGCAGAGTCACCATGACCACAGACACATCCACAAGCACAGGCTACATGGAGCTGAGAAATCTGAGCCCTGATGACACGGCCTTGTATTTCTGTGCAAGCGACACAGTGTGAAAACCACACCCCGAGTGTGGCAAAAACTCTGACTGAGGATACAGCTGTGTTGGCAGAGGAGGGGACAAAATAAGTAGATTGCAAGTTGTCTTAATTTGGGATTGAGTAGTTTTTAAAAAGGAACGATAGTAATGTGTATTAGTCTAGTTAGATGTTGTTGTTGTTGTGTACCATCAACTTGGAATTGACCCATAAGGGCCTCTCCAGCAGGGTTTCAGAGAGTATAAATTGTTTGAGAGAAGATTGCTTTTCTTTCTCCTGTGAAGTGACTGGTAAATTCAAACAGTACAACTTTGGGTTGGCAGTGAAGTTCCTTACCATGAGGCTACTAGAGATGTCTTCAAATACACAAATTTCTCAGAGGGAAAATTTACGTGTATGGTGGGATCATTTGCAATAAGGCCTTCTCATTTATTTTTATTCCTAGTTGTAAAACAAGATATGAATTGTGTTGTCAGCCTTGATAGATGGTAAAGTTATGATGCTTGACTGGCAGGATTTCTCTTACTGACCTGCTGAGTTATATTCTTATTGAAAACTCCTTGAAGTCATGCAGATTTTGGTTTGTGCATCAATCTTTGAGAAGTAAAGGTAGTTTGGATCCTTGAGGTGTTGACAAGGATGGAATATTCTTCATCACTCAAAAGAAAATAATTTCACTTCTGCTTTGAACCTACACCTGCACTCAAAATGTCCAAATTCATGAAGTCACTCATATTAGCATGGGGTTTTTGTGTGTGTGTCTTTTTACATGCATAGACTTATACATCATTGTCTTTGTCCTATTATATACAAACAATTCATTACAATAACAGAATCCATTCAGCTTTTTGAAAATATAACCTGATACAAAGTAGTAACAAGTCATAAATGATGAAACATGAAGACTAGGGAAGCACCTGTGCTTTTAACTGCCCTGGAAATCACTGTTCAGTTCCATACTGCCAATCCCTTCTTTGCGGACTGAACACTTTGCCAAAACTTTGTTTTGTTCCTCTGTTTTGGAAGTGGTTGTTTCTGTATCCCCCCTTAGGTCGCTGACCCCTGAAACCTCCTCCTTTTCTTCAGTCCTGTCATCCTCTGAAGCCTCTCCTTCCATCCTACAGGCCCAGGAATCCTCTAACGCCTTCTCTTGACTCCCTGGAGCCTTGAAATCCTTCTCCACGTCCCTCCAACTTTGGCAGGTCAGTGGCCACAGAGAGTTGCCAGCACCTAGAACTCATGTCATTTTTTTCCTGTATTTCTGTTAGTACTGCAGTATGGACATTAAACAAACACCCAATTCCTTTGTGGAAGATCATCTCCATTTTGAAATCAGTATGTTTTCCCAGCTGCTCTTTAAACTCTTTCTAATTGTAGCTAATGTTTAAAATGTGAATTAAACACTCTAAGTCATGACCATAATGCCCACATCCACACTGACCAAGCAGCACTGGTCGACTACTGTGGTTCCTGAAATGTGGGTTTGTGTTTCTGCCAGGGCTTCCACAGATCCTTTTCATAGATGAGTTTCTCAGCTGGTGGCATCAAGTGATTTATGCCTTAGGAGGCACAGGATCCAAATACTTGATGGCACCTTTGTTGGAAGCTATTATTATTTCTGCTGCAGAAGATAAACTTATTCATTTACATTTAAGTCTTACCTTTTTGCTTTATGTGTGCCAATTAATATTATTCCTTGAACTGATAAAAGCAGATATTAATTCCTGTCTGTCCAGCTCTATCTATTCACTCAGAACAACGAATGTAGGACTTCATATCCTTTGGCAGAGAGCTTTGTTCAACCAGATCAACTTCAGGGATATCTAATTCACCCCAGCCACATTTTTTGCAACTAAAATGCCAAGATCACCATTTTTAAAACCTTTCAGTGTGATTTCCCTTTGCTTCTGTGGGGTGTGTCCCTTTAATGATTAGAAACACTGCTTATTGGATGCTTTCTAGAACAGCTCCTAAGCTTCGTTCTTGGTTTCACAGAAGATAATGGTGTGCCCATGATACCACCATACACCCGGATAGAACACCTTCAATGACCTCTACACTATGAGTCCAATGATGCCTGATAACCAGATGCTCCACGGTTGTTTCCGTTTTCTGAGTTTTTATTTTTTTCTATCAGGTCCACCTGCTTATATGTAGGTTTTACGTATTTCTCAGCAACATTAAATTCTCAGTGTATTTGAAAGCAAGTTGCAGAAAAAAGTTATGATTAGGGATTGTGTTTTGAATCTTTCCTGTATACCACAGATAAAACCTCTTTCACTTGATGAGCAAAACCCATATCCAACATCTGGTCAACTTCATGCAGGAAATCCTTGCTTAAGTTAGGTGAGGTCTAGCTTGCCATTCTGTAGGTGGTCTTGGACACATGTAGTGTCCCAACCAGAATGTCAGTCCCATTCCTCACATGATCCAATTGACCTCCGTATTGTGTTCCACCATAAAAAGAAGACACTGAGAGGGGTTTTTTCATGTTATAACTGAAGTTTTAGCTTACTTGATTTGCTGAGTCTCTTGAAGGTGAAGAGTAGCCTCACTTTCTCCCCTGAAGGTCTCCCTGAAGTCTCTCAGTCAAGGGGATGGCAAAGGAGAATGTCTTCCAAATTCTAGTCTGTGTCTGTGCAATTAAGCCTTTCCCACCATAGACCTGATGAACCATCTTAACTTGTATAGGAAACAGAAAGTTCACTCCTCAGGTTTTGAGAATTTCCAGAGTCACTTCAGAGACAAGAAAATTGAGTAAGTTCCTTCTTCTTGTTCCACTTGTATTTCCTGTTACAGTTTGCTGTTACTGTCTTTACATGTGAATTCATAGATTTTAGGCGCAGGTTCAGAATGAGGGAATCTATTCTTCAGTTTGGGTTGGGTTCTCCCTCTAATCTCTCCATTCAATTATTTTCTTAAAAGCATCTGTTTGTTCCTCTGAATTTTCCACGCTTTTGTTGTGTTTTTTTTTTAAGTGTTAAAAAACTTTAAAAAGAAGTAACTTGATATTCAAAAGATAATTTTTATTTCTCTCACTTTTGATTTTAGGAGACATACTGGCATGTTGAGATCACTCCTCTTTTCTTTTTTTTCCCTATTAGATTTGGGGAAATTTATTTCCATTTCAAAAGACTCTGCTTTCTTTTTTGTCTTTAGAACTTTGGGAGAAACAGTGTCTTCTTTCTCTTGTACTGAATTTTCAATCTTAGTAGATTATGACTTCTCTTTCTTATCATTCTTTTTATTGTGTTTTCACTATGTTTCAAATTTTCCCATGGTCACATTTGATTCCAAATTGGTGTCACTAAGGTGTTTTCCAGCATCACTCAGCATCTTCTTTGAAACATTACCCAGCTCCTCAACAATTTGTACAGGAAGAGATGAGACATATATTTTCTGCCTAATAAATTTTCTGTGAGTTGGTTCACAAAGTCTGTTAATGACATTTTCTATATTTCATTCAGAACCTAAATTAACCTATTTCACCCTCTTCTCTTATTGCACTGGGAAGTGAAAGTTACAAGCATTTTTTCTTCTGTGTCCCCTATTATTTACACACACACACACACACACACTCAGAAACACACACACACACACACACACACACACACACACACACACACACATTGTTTTGCTGCTATCAGCTATAACTCACAGCTAACTCGTGACAGTACATAATTGCTTTATAGGCTTTCCAAGGCTGATTTTTATTCTTTTTGTTTGTTTTTACAAAAACAGATTGCTAGCCTAGCAATTAACAATGTGGCCAATACAGCTTTTATATCATATTCATTATATCATATTCACAGATAGTTGAAGAAAAGCTGTCAATTCAAAGGTTTTCCAGATGCAAGGCAATTATTTTAACATAATGAATTCCCTTTTTAAAGATATGCACATCTTCAATCTGAGTATCAGCTTCTCATTATAATAATCAGAAATAATAAAATAGAAACTATACATCTTCAGTCACATGATGAAATACTATGCAACACTCAGTAGCAACAATTTGTAAAAAATACAATATGGAGAGGCTGGAGACCGTTATGCTGAGTTAACGAACTCAATCTCATGAGGACAAATAATGAATAAGACTATTATTGTAAAAATATAACGATAGTAAGGTGTGTATAAATTTTCACAGAGGGAAGGGGAAGCAGTAGCGGGCTGAAGGTGGGTGTGGGAGGAAATCACAGGGTCACAGACTTGGTTGATGGATGGAGGGAGTGGGGGACGAAGGAATTAGGAAAGATCCACTGGGGACCTGAAAAGATATGGTAACAGTAGGCATAGATCAATTATGATTAATTTTGTAAGACACAATGTATGAGAATAGTTATATGTAACCTAATGTGAATGAAAGAACGTGAAACACAATGTACATGAATGAAACACAATGGGTGCAAATTTTATATTCAAACCAATATAAAATAAAAAAAAATATAAAAGTGTAACTGAGGAAAATACATTGTTGACTGTGGATCCTAGTTAAAAAAAAAAATCCTTGACAAAGCTAACAAAAAGATATAGAACACCAAGGTATTAGTAAACAAACTGATGCATGCACACATTGAAACAAATCAATACTGTAGTTTAAAATGAATATATTTTTTATTTTTTTAATTATTTTTGTGTGAGTGTACCATCAAATTAGATCTGACTGGTACAGGAGGAGATTGTCCCTCCTTCCCCGGCAGAGGATCTGGTGGATTTGAACCGTGCACCTCTGGGATTGTAGTTGCAGTTCCTTGCCACTAGGCCACCAGAGCTCACCAAAATGAATATATTTTGAGATACACAAAATAAGGAATGATGCACATATGAATATGTTGAAAAAATAAGTGAAACAAATAAAGTTATATACTGTTTTAACAAAATATATTCTATGGGCTAATTATATCACTACATGACACAATGAAAAAGCAATTTCCTGACAAGCTATCATTGCCACCCAACCAGCTTGAATATAGTTACAACTTCTAGGGTACTGTGTTCGCTGAGAATGCACATATCAGGGACTTGTTATTTAGTAGTGAGGTTATTTAGCAAACAAGTTCTACTCAGTGCTAATGAATAGCAGCCCAATGGTTCTCTCTTTCCACTCTGGAGGAGGAGTCTTAATAGGTCTCCCTGATGTCTCCACTCAGCGAATAATACTGAATCTTTCTCTCTCTCTCT
>NW_006399769.1:557826-574779 GCF_000299155.1 Elephantulus edwardii | reverse complement strand
TTATTTTTGTGTGCGTGTACCGTCAAATCTGATCTGACTGGTACAGGAGGAGATTGCCCCTCCTTCCCCGGCAGAGCATCTGGTGGATTCAAACCGTGCGCCTCTGGAATTGTAGTTGCAGCTTCTTGCCACTAGGCCACCAGAGCTCCCCTGAAAGAAGGACAACTTGAAGCACTTGCTACAGAAGATCAAAGAATACTGCCTTCAATATGGATTGCATCTCAATGTCAAGAAAAGAAAAATTGTCACTCTTCTCAGAAAAATATTAAATGTATTTACATCTGATGTCTGTCCATTCAAATGGAACGTGCTTCTTTCTCTCTCTCTCTCTCTCTCTTATATCTGGAGGTCAAAATATACTTTTAGTACCTTCATTTTTCTTTTTTGCCTCTCCTTTTGATACACTCTTCCTTCTCCTCACCAGGCCCATTCAGCAAAGCAAACCTTGTTCCTGAATGTTATCATACATTTAACGTTTAAATATATTTTCCTTTAGAACATTTTTTCTCATAATCTGTTCTACTACAGTGTTCATTATCTATCTACTCTTTTCACATTCTTTGCCCATCCCACTCTCATCTGTCCTATTCTATAACAGTGATGTTATGCAGTACTTGACCTTTTGTGACCGGAGTATTTTACAGAGTATAATGTCCTCCAGACTCCCCCATGTTGTGTAATGCTTTATGAGTTTGTTCTTTTTCAGTGTTGCATAATATTCCATTGTGAACACACCATCTTTTTTATACATTCGTTTGTCCTTGGGCTCTTGGGTTGCTTCTATTCTGGAATTTTCTCTTGAATGATCAATGTGTGAATGAGATTCTTACGTGCAAACCTGGCTTCTCCATAATAATTTACCTCACTTTGTATCCTCTGCACTACCTAGTAATACCCTTTTCATTTCAGATCATGTATGCACCTGAGTGGTTTTTCATGATTAAATATTTGACAGACGGAATTGAGTCTTTCTCATTTTTTTTCTTTCTTTCTTTCTTTTTTTTTTTAATCTCATTTGAGACTCCTGGTCTCATTTCTAACATTGACTCACCAAACTTTAGCGTCAGCTATCAGGAAACACTCACTTAAAGATATAACGTCAACACTGATTCCTCTTAGACCTTAGGATTACTGAGCCTTGTGCTACTGTCATGGAACAAGAGCAGGACTATCTCTGAGGCTCCCCAGTGGCCCAACCAGAACTCAGAAAAGGACTCCCTTGCAGAGTAGTGAGCAGCCAGCAGGGGGAGGTCAGGCCCACAGAGCACATGGTGTCCACAAAACAAACTGAAGGGTTGAAATGTGTTTCCTGTAGGGTCTGGCTTTCTTCCTGGGGCTCAACATAATCTTCTCTTTTATGTGCTAACTTTTAGGACAAAAGCTTTTCCTGCAGGTACAGGCCATATATACCCCACATGACCTCTCTATACAGACAGAGAGAAAACCACATCTGAACATGTATGATTTCCTTTTGCTTGTCAAGATGCCCAGTGAGTCCCTAAGAGCTTTGGTCTACTATCTAAATTATGTAGGAAGTATTTCCTTGAATCCAAAAAGAAAGAATTATAAGGCTTACTGAAGCTGGCCTATAAATAAATACTGGCAGTCTATATCCGTCCATTGAAGAATGACATTGTAACTTAATAATTTTCTTTTGTATGGGTTCTAAACAATTTTATGGAGTATAACCTACTGACATTTTTGCTGATTAGAGACACAGTCACTTTTTTCCTGCAAAGTCTGAATTTTCATAAATTGAGGGATTAAAAACTGTGTTTGTTTAGCAAATATGTATTTTTTTCCACATGCCAAACCTAAAAATCTGTCCACACCTAATAAAAAAAAAATTCAAGACCTGACCATGGAGGACATTATGCTGTGTAAAGTATCTCAGTCACAAAAGGACAAATACTGTATGGTGCCACTGCTGTAGAAAGTGACTGACATCAGGGTTGGGATAAGAATGAGAAAAACTGGATAGATTTTGTATACTGAATTGAAACAGATGAGGGAGAGAACAGTTTAAAAGTGATATATGATAGAACATTATGATTATCACAGGAATCCAGATTTAAGGTTGCATAGTGGAGTGCATTGGGCGGGGGGTGAGGGGGGTGGGGGTGTGTGGTGTTGGGGTGGGATGATTGTGTACCAAAGAAGAAGTTTATCTTTTGCTTTTCAAAGAGAGGAGTTATCTGGGGGGTGGGGGGGGCAAAGAAAAAAGTGCAGCAATGAATGAATGAAAAGCCAAAATCTCTGTAAATGTTCATTAAAATTAATAAAATAAAGAAAACAAAGACAAAAACAAAAAACCCAAGACCTCTGTGATTTCACCCCTACTCATCCTCAACCCCTACTACCACTCCTTGACTGAAAGGATCCTCACATTTTTTGCTAGTAATCCTTCTGCTTTTACAATGTAAAGGAAATGGAAAAGATATGGTGAGAACCCTAAAAGACAGTAAAGATAGGCCTGGTACAATGGGGATTAAATTTATAAAACACAATGCATGAGAATAATTGCATGAAACACACTGTGAATGAAGAATAGTGTGAAAGACAGTGTATACAAAGAGTGTAAGCAAATAAATATAAAATATATTTTAAAATGCAGCAAAACAAAAATTACCTACCTCCAGTTATGGCTAACATTGTAAAGAATTGGAATCCCCGAGCACGTCAGTGTGCTCATGAGAAACCTATACATTCACCGGAGGCTGTTATGAGAACAGAGCAAGGAAACATAACATGGTTTAAAATTAAGAAGGGTGTGTGTTCGAGTTGTAATCTTTCTCCAAACCTATTCAATTCGTATGCTAAGCAAACTATTGGAGAAGCTCAAATCTATGAAGAGGAATGTGGCATTAGGATCAAAGAGAGACTCATTAATCACCTGCATTATGCAGATGACACAACTTTCCTTGCTGAAAGTAAGGAGGAGTTCAAACACTTGTTGCAGAAGATCAAAAATAGAGCTTTAAAAAAAAAGTATAGCTTTCAGTATGGATTGTGTCTCAATGTCAGAAAACAAAGATTCTTACCACTGGACTGATAGGCCATATCATGATTGGTGGAGAAAAGATTGAAACTATCAACAGTTTCAGCTTATATTAATCTAGAATCAACACCCTTGGTTCTGTTGTTGTTTCTATGTGCCTTCTAGTTGGGTCTGACTCATAGAGACCCTGTTCAACAGCTCTGATCCCTGCTCTATCTTGAGCCAATTTCATGATCTCTGGCACTCCTATCACCATTGCCCCAGTCCCCAAGTCTGTTCATCTCATCAGGATCTTCCTCTCCTGCACTGTCCCTCCACTCTCATAAGCATGACGTCCCTCTCTAAAAACTGGTCCCTCCTTGCAACATGTCGAAAGTATGTCAGATATAGCCTCAAAATCCGTGCCTCCATGGAGCAGCCTGGTTTATCAACTCCAGAATGGAACTCTTTGTTATCAAAGCAGTGTATTTTCCCAATGCAATTTGTCTTTTGATTTCCTTTGTACTAGCAGTCAGGAAATGAACAGGAAAGTCTCCAATTAGGGAACTCTCCAAATTATTGAGGAGTAACGAAGCCAGTTTGAGGACGAAGGTGTGCGTGATTCAAGTCATGATATTTCTGATTACATGTTATACATCTGAGAGCTGGACAATGAATAAATATGACAGAAGAAAAATTGAAGCTTTTGATTGGAGATGAATGCTGAACATCTATGGACGACCAAAGGAACAAGCAAATGTGTCTTGGGGAGGGTGTAGCCAGAGTGCTCTTTGGAAGCAAAGATAACAAGGCTTTGCCTCACGTACTTTGAGTTTGTTGCTAGGAAAGGCTGATCCTTAGAGAGGAACACAGGGCTTGAAAAGGTAAATGGTTGGCAAAGGAGAAAGGAAGACCCTTGGTCAGGTGGATTGTCATGATAACTGTCACAACGGGCTCTAATGTGTCTGATAGTGTGAGAATGACACAGGGTAGGACAGGGTTCAGATCTCTTCTCCATAGACTCACTATGGGTAGCACCCAGTGGCACCTAACAACAACAATAATAATTCATTCTAAGAGATATACTGGGATGTTATTTTACCATTAACAAATCAGAATTTTTTAAACTCTAACCTTTGAGTCTAGACAGCAATGAATATGGGAGAAAGAACAAGATTATTCTGTTTTCTCTTTTCCCAACCATTTTCTGTGTTCCTCAGTGAGAAGGGATCTCCTCACACAGTAATTCAGGAACTTGTCAGCAACTCATGACCTCAAATAGAACTGATGTCATCAATCAGCTGTGTCATGCATTCTTGCCATCACTGTGTGGTGTCACTGAAATAATTTTAAAGTAAACATATTCCACTCAATTTAAATCTTGTCATATTCTTTGATGAATATGCAAAGAAATGAAGGTCTTCAAGGTTAATATATATATATATGTCTGTGCCCCAAGAACATCAACCCATGATCAGCACCCTCACCCCACCCTGTACACACACAAGCCTTGAGGACACAGCTGTCTCACCATGGACTGGAGCTGGAGAATCATCTTCTTCATCACAGCAGCTACAGGTCAGGGGGTCCCTAGTCCCTGGGAGGAGGACAAGATTGTGAATATCCAGAAGGAATTTCATTAAACCCTTTTGTGTTATCAATAGGTGCCCACTCCCAGGTACAATTGGTGCAGTCTGGACCTGAGTTGTCCAAGCCTGGGGCATCAGTGAAAATTTCCTGCAAGGCTTCTGGATACACCTTCACAAGCTATAATTTGTACTGGATGCAGCAAACCCCAGGACGAAGCTTAGAGTGAATAGGATACATTAATCTTAGTAATGGTGGAACAGGCTACGCACAAAAGTTCCAGGGCAGAATCTCCATGACCAGAGACACATCCACAAGCACAGGCTACATGGAGCTGAGAAATCTGAGCCCTGACGACATGGGCACCTATTACTGTGCAAGAGACGCAGTGTGAAAACCACACCCCGAGTGTGGCAAAAACTCTGACTGAGGATGCAGCTGTGTGTGCAGAGGGGGCAATGATACGTAGACTGCAGGTTGTCTTAAGTTGGGGTTGAGTAGTTTTAAAAATGGAAGAATATCAATGCTTATTAATTCCAGTTAGATGTTGTTGTTATTGTTGTTGTGTACCATCAAGTTGGAATTGACCCATAGCAGCCTCTCCAGCAGGTTTTCAGAGACAGTAAATTGTTTGAGTGGAGATTGCCTTTCTTTTTCCTGTGAAGTGGCTGGTGAATTCAAAGAGCACATTTTTGGGTTGGCAGTGAAATTTCTTACCATAAGGCTAGCAGAGAGGATTTCAAATACACACATTTCTCAAGAGGAAAATTTAGGTGTGTGGTGGGATCATTTGCAATAAAGTCTTCCCATTTATTTTAATCCTAGTTGTAAAACAAGATATGAATTGAGGTGTCAGCCTTGATAGATCGTAAAGTTATGATGTTTGGCAGGATTTCTCTCTGACCTGCTGAGGTCTGTTCTTAAGGAAAACTCTTTTAAGTTATGCACGTTTGGCTTCTGCATTGAGCCTTGAGAAGGAAAGAGAGTTAGCTCCTATAGGTGGTGACAGGGATGTAATATTCTTCATCACCCAACAGGAAATAAAAAATCACTTCTTTTTAAGGTTAAAGACACAGTTGACTTTGTACATCAATCTGAACTCAAAATGTTCAAATTCATGAACTCACTTATATTTGCATGGGTTTTGGTTGTGTTTTTTTTAATATGTAGACAGATACATCACTGACTTTGTCCTGTAATCTACAGTTAATTCATTACAGTACATAGAATCCATACAGGTTTTAAAGGGATAAACTGAGACAAAAGTAGTAACATGTTACTAATGACAATGATCTGATGAAAACATGTGCTTGAAGTATGGTCTCCCTCAGGGAGGTGAGAACTGGGGAAATACAAGGTGCTTTCAACTGGATAAAAAACAGTTAAATTCCACGGTGCCAGTCCCTTCTTTGCAAACTGAATATTCTACCAAAAACTGGCTTTGACCTCCCTTTTGTAAATGGTTTTTCTGTTGCCTCATCGAGGTGTGGACCCCCAATGCCTTCTATGATTCAGTACTGCCATCCTTTGAAGCCTCTGCTTCCATCCCACAAGCCCTGGAATCCTTGACTGCCTTCTCTTGGCCCCATAGAGGTTTATACTCTTCTACCTGTCCCTCCAACTTTGGATGCTCAGTGGCCATAGAGAGATAGATTCCAGTGCCAAGAGTGATGTCATTCCCCCACCCCCATATTTCTGTTATTACTGCAGTAGGGACATCCAACTTTTCCTTGAGGAAGATCATCCCCTCCATTTTGGAATCAGTATCTTTGCCCAGCTGCTCTGTAAGCTCTTTCCAAACACAGCTGATTTTTCAAATATCAATTAAGCATTCTAAGTTCAAGGCCATAACGCCCACATCCACGCTGACCAAGCAGCACTTTTCAATCATTGTAGCTTTTGAAATGGGGTTTAGTGTGCTTCCACCAGGGCTTCCAGAGATCATTCCCATTGAAGAGTTTCTCAGCTGATGGCTTAAAGGGATTTACGGCTTAGGAGGCATGGAGTCCGCATACCTGATGGCACCTTCGTTGGAAGCTTTTATTATTTTTGTTGTTGTTTTTGTTGTTATGTGCCATCGAGTCATTTGCTACTCATAGCTACCCTGTGTACAAGAGCTCTAAATGCTTTGCTATCCTTTGCCAACCTAGCCATCTCAAATGCACTTATTCCTACTACTCCAATCACAAAATCAATCCATCTCATCGAAGGTCTTCCTCTCCTTCGCCGCCCCTCCAATCTGCCAAACATGATGTCCCTCTCCAAGGACCAGTCCCTCCTTGCAACATGCCCAAAGTTTGTCAGATGAAGCTTCAGAATCCTTGACTCCAAGGGGGCATTCCGGCTTCACTTTCTCCAGAACAAACCTGTTTGTTCTCCTAGCAGTACATGGTATATTCAACACTCTTCTCCAGCACCAAAGCTCAAAGGCATCAGTTCTCTTTCTATCAACCCTATTCACTGTTCAACTCTCTGATGCATAGCACATGATTGCGAAGATTATAGCCCGGATCAGTCCCATCTTAGTCTCCAGCCTGACATCGTTGCTCTTCAGTACTCTTGAGAGTTGCCTCACAGCTGACTTTCCCAATGCAATTTGTCTCTTGATTTCGTGGCTGCTGTTACCAATAGTGTTGATTGTGGAGCCAAGCAAACTAAAACTATTAACTATCTTAATATCTTCACCATCCATTTTGATGCTGCCAATTGGCCCAGTGGTGAGAATCTTTGTTTTCTTGATGTTGAGATTCAATCCATATTGAAGACTTCAGTCCTTGACCTTCTGCAGCAAGCGCTTCAGGTCCTCCTCAGTTTCAGCAACCAGGGTTGTGTCATCTGCATAACGCAGGTTGTTGATGATTCTTCCACCAATCCTGATGCCACATTCCTCTTCATACAGCCCAGCGTCTCAGATGATCTGTTCTACAAACAGATTGAAAATGTACGGAGACAAAATATATCTCTGACGGACCTTCTTTTTTATTTTGAACCATGTAGTGTCTCCTTGCTCTGTTCTGACGACTGCCTCTTGGTCCAAGTATAGGTTTCGCATTAGCACAATCAAATGTTCTGGGATTCAAGATAAACTTATTCATTTAAATTTAACTCCCACCTATTTGCTTCATATGTGCCAATAAATATTCTTCCTTGTCCTGATAAAAACAGATAAAATCTTCTGTCCATCCAACTCTATTGGTTCACTCAGAACAATGAATGTAGGATTTCACATCCTTTGGTGGAGAGCTTTGTCCAACCAGATCAAATTCAGGGATCTCTAATCCACATGCAGAAACATTAGCTATAAACAAAATGCCAAGATCATCAATTTTAAAACCTTTCAGGATGATTTCCCTTTGCTTCTGTGGATTGTCTCCATGCAATGATTAGAAACTCTGCTTGTTGGATGCTTCCTGGGACAGATCTTAAGCTTCCATCTTGGTTTCATAGAAGATAATCATGTGCCCATGATAACCACTGTACACCTAGATAGCATCTCCAATGACCTCCTCCCTGTGAATCCAACGACCCTTGATAACCACATGCTGCACAGTTATTGCCGTTTTCTGAGTCTCTTTACTTAGCAGGTCCACCTGCCTATATGTAGGTTTCATGTTGGTAATGGTAATGTGTTTCTCAGCAACATTAAATCCTCGATGTATTAAAAGGCAAGTTGCAGAATAAGTGATGATTGGGGATTGTGTTTTGAATGTTTCTTGTATGTCACTTTCTCTTCTGCAGATCTTCCTGAAGTCTCTCAGTCAAGGGGATGGCAAAGAAGAATGTCTTCCAAACTCCAGTCTATGCCTGTGCAATTAAGTCTTTTCCACCATAGACCTGATGAACCATCTTCACTTGTGTAGGAAAGAGAAAGTTCACTCCTCAGGTTTTGAGAAGTTCAGCAGTCACTTCAGAGACAGGAAAACTGGAGTAAGCTCCTCCTTTTTGTTGCACTGGTATTTCCTGTTACAGTTCGCTGTTACTGTCTTCACATGTGGATTCATAGGTGTTAGGGGCAGGTTCAGAATTAGGGAGTCTCTCCTTTCATTGCCTTTTCCTTCATTAATTTCTTAGATTTAGAAGCATGCATTTCTTCTCAGAAGTTTTCCCATTTTTTTAAGTTTAAAAAAATTTTAAGACATGATTTGATCTTCAAATGATAGTTTCTACTTATTACACTTTTGATTTTAGGAGAAATACTGCCATATTGAGATCACTCCTCTTTCTTTTTTATCTTTTTATATTTGGGAGAATTTATTTCAACTTCAGAAGGCTCTGCTTTCTTTTTCATCTTTTAAAGTTTGGGAGAAATAATGTCTTCTTTCTCTTCTGGTAAATATTCAGTCTTAGTAGACTTTGACTTCTCTTTCTTAACTTTCTTCTCATTGTGTTTTTTTTTATGTCTCACATTTTCTCATGGCCACATCTCATTCCAAAGTGGTTTCAGTAAAGAGTTTCTCCAGTCTCACTCAGCACCATCTTGGGAACATTTTCCAGCTCTTCAACTAAGTGAAGGGGAAGTGATAAGCTTTACATTTTCATTTTTCTTCCTAATAAATTCTCTGTGACAAAGTTGACAAGGTCTGTTAATGACTTACTCTATTTGTTTTTCAGAACATATATTAACCTATTTTTTCCCCTTCTCCTTTAGCACTTGGAAGTCAAAGTGAGAAGCTTTTTGTGTCTGTTACCATCATTATTTAAGCACACACACACACACACACACACACTTTTTTGTTGTTATCTGTTATATCTCACAGCAAATCATGACAGTACAGAATTACTTTAAAGGCTTTTTGGGACTTTTATTTTTTTTTGTTTGTTTTGCATAAACAGATTTCTAGCCTAGCAATTGACAATGGGGCCACCAGAGCTATTATAGTTTTACTATTGTTGTTTGTAACTTTCTGACATCTACCTCTCCAGTGCATTTTCAGAGTCAGTAAAACTCATGGGAGGAGATTACCCATCTTTTTTCCACAGAGCACCTGGTGGATTTGAACTGGGTGCCTTCATGTTGACAGCACAGATTCTTACTACTAGACATCTAGAGCTCCCTGAATGACATTGCTTTTGTTGTTGTTGTTGTCTACAATCAATTCAGAACTGACACATAGCTGACCCTCCAGTGAGTTTTGTTTTAATTTAGGTTATTTATTTTTCATTTCAATGAACATCTACAGAGATTTTGGGATTCCATTCATCCATTCATTCATTGTTGCACCCTTCTCCCCGCACAAACCCCTCCCCCCCCCTTTTGCTCCTCTCCTTGAAAAGCAAAAGAAAAACTCCCTCATTGGTACACAATTCCCCCCCCGTACCTCCCCAAACCCCACCCCCTACCCCCAAATATAATCCACTCTGTAACCCTCATTGCATACTCCTACGATAAAAATAATGCCCTAAAATATAGTACTTTTAGACTATTCTCTCCCCCATAGACTTCAATGCCTTAGGGACAGGTAATCACAGAGCAGGAGATTGCCTACCCTTCTCCAGCGGAGCAGCTGGTTGACTCACACTATGTGCCTTTGGGATTGCAGTGCAGCATTTTGCCAGCAGGCCACCAGAACTCCTTGACAGTAGAAATGAAACAATAAGACTAACGTGGGACACCTTTAGAGAAATAACATGTGCCTCATTGGAAACCCAGAAAAGGAAGAATTAAGTAAAAACACTGAAAAGGTTGTAGAAAAATTACTAAAGGAAAACTTTCCAGGCATAGTGAAGAATGAGAGACTATCTATTCAAGAAGCTCAAGGAACAACATATAGACTAGTCTCCAAAAGAAAAACATCAAGACATATCACAGTTAAATTTTCCAGAACCAAAGATAAGGAGAGAATCCTTAAAGCAGCAAAGGAGAAACAAAGAGTAACCTATAAGGGAGAACAGATAAGATTAAGTGCCGATTTCTCAGCAGAAACCATGCAAACAAGAAAAGAGTAGAAGAACATATATCAAACACTCAAAGAACACAACTGTCAAACAACTGCACCAAGCAAAATTTCCATCAATATGAAAGACAGATCAAGAAACTCCCAGAAAAGCAGAACCTAAGAGAGTTTCTAAAACCAAGACCAGCATTGCAGGAAAGACTCAGAGATGTCTTTTTTACAGACGTACCATAGAAAGCTGCATGGTCCAAAGTAACTAGCAAAGTCACCAAAAAGAACTCACCACAATGTTAGCAATAAAACCAAGCCTCTCAATAGTCACATTTTATCTCTGATAAAATAAATGTTGTTGTTGTTAAGTGCCATTGAATCGCAGGTGACTCATAGCGACCCTATGAAGGAGAGTCCTCAGCGCATGGGTGTCTCTCATCCTCTCTCCGGTTCATAGGGTTTCCGGAGGCAAGCTATTATGGAAGTGGATGAAGCTATTATTGACACAGTGGCTGTGACAATGGATTCTTGTATATCAGGGACATGGATCACTCTTGATATGGAAGAGTCCATGACTCCTGTTTATAGGGTCACTAAGAACACTTGATTGTTCTAATGTGAAACCTATACTTGGTCCAAGAGGCAGTCATCAGAACAGAGCAAGGAAAAACTGCATGTTTAAAAATTGGGAAAGGTGTACGCCAGGGATGTGTCCTGCCTCTGTACCTTTTCAACCTGTATGCAGAATAGATTATCCGAGAAGCTGGTCTCTATGAGGAGAAGTCTGGCGTCAGAATTTGTGGAAAGTCTATTAACAATCTGTGTTATGCAGATGAAACAACCCTGCTTGCTGAAACTGAGGAGGACCTGATGCACTTGCTGCAGAGGGTTAAAGACTGCAGCCTTCAGTATGGATTGAGGCTCTATGTCAAGAAGTCAAAGATTCTCACCACTGGGCCAATTGGCAGCATCAGGATGGATGGTGAAGAGACTGAGATTGTTCACAGCTTTAGTCTACTTGGCTGCATGGTCAACACTCTTGGCACCAGTAGCCAGGAAATAAAAAAAACATATTGCTATGGGAAAGTCTGCTGTTGGGGACCTCTTCAAGGTACTTGAGAACAATGTATCACTCTGGAGACTAAGGTGCATCTGATACAGGGTACGGTCTTTGCAATCACTTGTTATGCATCAGAGAGTTGGATAATAACTATGGAGGACAGAAGGAGAATTGATGCCTTTGAGTGGTGGTCCTGCAGGAGAGTATTGAAGTACCATGAATTTCCAAGAATATAAACAGATTCAACCTGGAGAGGGTTAAACCAGGCTTCTCCTTGGATGCAAGGATTCTGAGGCTTCGTCTGACATACTTTGGACATGTTGTAAGGAGGCACAGGTCCTTGGAGAGGGACATCATCCTTGAGAAAGTGGAGGGACAGCACATTAGGGGAAGACCCTCTATAAGGTGGATTGATTCGGTGACTGGGGTAATTGGGGTGGGTGTGTCAGAGAGAGTGGGATTGGCACAGAATAGAGCAGAGTTTAGGGCTGTTGTACATAGGGTTGCTATGAGTCATAAGTGACTCGATGGCACATAACAACAATAATAACAAGAGTCATGGTCAATTTGAGGGCACCTAAAAAAATCCCAACAGCAGTGTGAGGTAAAGCTGCTGGGATCTGGGGTGGGGGGCAAGCTGGCCTCAATAGGGGTCTCTGAAATGCTTCTGTGCAGCCCATCTGGATTCACTTATTAATAGGTATTACACGATTTAGATTCACCAGGCCAGGGTACAAGAAATTAGCTGGACTATTGGGACTGAATCTCAGCTAACAATGAGTAGTGGTAACATTTATTATGCAGACTCCGTGAAGAGTCGATTCTCAATGCATACACAGGGCCAAGAAAATCTACACCTGCAGATGTGCATTTAGAACCAAGGACACCATCCTTCCTGTATAACTGGGCAAGAGACATAGTGAGGGGAAGTCAGTCTGAGTTCAGCCACAAACCGTCCTGGAGGAAGAGCCAAGATCACAGGACTTAGACCCAAGAGCAGGTTTAGATATTACTTTAAGACCTGTCTCCTGTTGTGGTCTGTGGATTCTTCTCTATCTTGCAGAATAACCAGAAAAATCTTCCTTTTTTATGATTATATGCTGACTTATAATGATGCCTAATTCAAACATCATACTGTATCAGGAGAAACATTATTTCATGCAGAAAAACAGGCTTTGGAGTTTATGGAGAAAGCTTATGCAAAAGCTTGTAGAAGAAAATAGACTCTGCCAGAATCCTTAGCTTCAGCATTTGATGAAGCTGAGGGATATCTTGGAGTTCTTTTCCAGTCAGAACCAAGGCAGACAGAGTCCCTGGTTAGTTAAAAGGACTTTTGTTTGAACCCATTCAGTGATGTCTTGGGAGAGAGACTTAGTGATTTGTTGCTGAAATGTCAGACTCAGGATAGACATCTCAGTGAAATTTTTCAGTTAGGATAATGTTGGAGATTATCAACAAGGAGGCATGTAGGTCATGGTCACTAAAATCTAAAAGCAGGGGGAAAATCACATCAGATCCTCTTCCTCTCAAAGATTTCTATGCTTCACTATCAGAACTGGTTTAATTTTCTCCTAATACATTTTGTTTTCTTCCTCTCTAGTTCTAACATTTTCCCATCAATTTCCCATATTGTGGTGGTCCATATGTTGCTGTGATGCAGGAACCCATGTCACCAGTACTGGAAGCACCAGCAAGGTCATCTGTAGTAGACGACTTTCAGCACAACTTCAAGTCTATTTAAACTAAAAATCAAGACTATCCTTTCTGAAGTAATGTCAGTTTTCAGACTAAGGCTAGCACATCACCAAACATGGACTTCCAATGGCTCCATATGCACATGAGAGTTAAGCAATGAATAAGTAAATATCAGGTAGAATCGATGTTTTGGGTCCTGATGTCAAAGAAAAATTGAATATATTGTACACTTTAAAAAGAAATAATAAATTTCTCTTCAAATAAGTAAAACCACGGTTCTCCTTTGAAGCAAGGATGGTGAGATTTCACCTCACATCCTTTGGCCCTGTTGTCAGACAAGGCCAGTCATTTGAAAAGGACATTTTGCTTGGTCAGCAAAAGACCAGTATAAGAAAGGAAGTGTCTTTATCAGACTCCAACTTTAGACTCCAGAGTAACTCAACAATGGGTTTTAGTACAAAGGAAATTGTGAGTATGGTGCGGGATCAGGCAGGGTTTCTTTCTTTTCTACTTACTGTACATGTATGGATTGGATGCACCTTGATGTCGTCTAACCATAAAATCCATACACTATGTATTTAAGTGTGTAATGGTACTTGAGTTAATGTCTATAAGCCTTTGATTATTATACTGTCCACACATTTTTATGCATGGTTCTTCTGTATCCATGTATGCATGGTTTTCACAAAACTTGTTTAGTATAGATTTGCAATCATGTATATGATGTAGCATGTGCACGAGTATGTGTATGTGGATACGTATTTGTATGTGTAGTTTCCCAAAATTTGTCCTATTGTGAATATAAATAAGATTTTAGGGTTTATGTATGAGTTTTCCTAACTTAAAATTAACATAAAATATAAACATTTGATTGATTTTGTGAAATTTGCCTCCAAGAATTCATGTATTTTATTTTATTTTATTTATTGTTTGCATACAAATTTCATATAAATTGGTATTCACATTATTTTTAATTTACATTGTTTTAATACAATTATTCTCATGCATTATGTCTCATAAAATTAATCATCATTAGATGATACAAAATAGTATCCTGTCGTTTCAGGGCCATCAGATGTTTTCCATTTCCTTTACCCCCTCCGTCTACCTACCAAATTGTGCAAACCTGTGATTTTTGCCTCTATTCATCCCCACCCCTTCCCTACTTGAGCCTCCATACTTTAGGAATCATTCCTTTAATTTTTACAAAAACTGTCTTAGCCAGTAATATCCTTATGAATGTAAGTTAGTGACTTGGCATAATTCTTTTCAGTCTCTCCCAAGTTATGTAGTAATTTCAAAGTCATTGCTCCTAAGCGTTGAGTAATATTCCATTATGGGAGTGGACCACAATTTCTCAAGCCATTCTGTTGTGATTGAACATTTGAGCTATTTACATGTTCTTGTGATTATGAATAATGTTACTATGAGCATTGGTGTACAAATCTCTGTTTGTGTCTCAGTTCTAATTTCCTTGTTCCTGGTAGTGGAATAGTTGGGTCATACAGAGTTTCAATGTTCAAGTTTGTTGAGAAAATGCCAAATTGCCTTCCAGAATGGTTGCACCATTTTATAATCCCTCCAACAATATAAGAGTTCCTACTTCTCCATATCCTCTTTAATATTATTGCCCTGCTAAACTTTGTCATTGTTACTGATGTAAGATGGTATCTCATCGTAGTTTTGATTTCTATCTCTTATTTCCAGTGATTTTGAGCATTTCTCTATGTGTCTGTTTTCCATCCAAATGTCTTCATCTGTGAAAAGTCTTTTCATGTTTTCAGTCCATTTTGTAACTGAGTTATCAGTCTTTTTTTTCAAGGGACCCAGGAGTATTCTGTAAACTATTGTTTTGAGAGCCTTGTCTGAGATAGTACTACCAAATGTTTTTTGTTTTGTTTTTTCCCCAGTTGATACATTTTCTTTTCACTCTATTGGGAAAAGTTTTGACGAACACAGGGATTTAACCTTTATAAGGTCCCATTCATCAATTTTATCCTCTTCAAATAGTGCATTTATGGCTGTATTTGTCAACCTCTTCATACCATAGACTGGGCTTTCTAAGCTTGTACACGGTTTATATCTTATAAACGTTATGATTTTCGCCTTTACTAACAAATCTCTGATCCATGTTGAGTTGATTTCCGTAGACAGATCTTCTGTATTTCTAGTTCGGTTCACTCCCAAGTACCTAGGTAAATGGCTGGCTATTTAAAAGTTGGTTGGGGCAATGAATTCTCTTTGTGATTTACTTCCTGATAATTTTCAATAAAGACTGAGAGAAACATGACTTGGGGTCTTCAGTCGAGAACTGCTGGCCCCCTGTTTTATGCTCTCTGCTCTGTCTATAAAAAAAACAAAAAAACAAAACAAAACAAAAAACAAACAAACAAACAAACAAAAAACCAGTTGGTTGGGCCTGAGGGCCTAATGTTTTTTTAATTTTTATTTTGGAGAAACATCTTTCTAAGTTGTGCGCACTCCTCTGTCAATTTACTGCACTAAGATAATCTGGGTTTACTGTGATGATGAACCTTGTGCCACTAGAGGTAAATGTCATAATTGCTGCCCATGGTGGATAGTGTTTAGTGGAGCTCACAGTTCATGACAGGCTTGAAGCAGGAATGATATCCACTTCCTAAACCACATTCAGCTGGAGACTTTGTGAAGTTTGATAAACAATGGGAGTTATAGAAATGCTTCAGGCCTTTTGTTCATAGGGTCGCTATGAGTCATGCTCAACTCCACAGCAATCAATAAAACAATTTTTTTATTTTATTATTTTTGTGTGAGTGTACCGTCAAATCAGATCTTACTGGTACAGGAGGAGATTGTCCCTCCTTCCCCGGCAAAGCATCTGGTGGATTCAAACCATGCGCCTCTGGGATTGTAGTTGCAGCTCCTTGCCACTAGGCCACCAGAGCTCCCCTAACAAAACAATTTTAAAGAGTATTGTTTCTTGGTTTCCTTCTCTGACTTCTCTTTTTTACTCACCCAAATAAATTTTTCATTAGCTCTGGCCATTTGTTTTTGTGGAGTCATTTTCTGCATATACTATCATAGCATCTGTATATACTGACAGCTTAGCCATCTCTTTGCCTAGCTGGATTTTTTCAATTTCCTTCTCTTGTCATATTGCCTTGGTAAGTACTTTCAGTACAATATTGAATAGACGTGTTGACAGTGAGCATCTTTGTCTTGTCCCTGTTCAAATTAAAATGTTTTTAGTTTTTCTTTATTGAGAATGATATTGGCTCTTGGTTTTGCATATATGCTTTCCATCATGTTGAGGAAATTCTCTTATATTCTTATTTTGCTCTGTGCCTTAATCAGGAAGAGATGTTGGATTTTGTCAAACTCCTTTACTGCATCAATTGCTCCTATCATAGAGTTTTTGTTATTTGTTTTGTAATGTGAATGACTTTGTTTTTCTTAAGTTGAACTATCTTTGGATATCTGGAACATATCTGGTCATAATGAATCCTTTTTTTCATTTGCTCTTGGAATCTATTGGTGAAGATTTTGCTAACGACTTTTGTATCTATGTTCATGGGAGATATTGATTTGCAGTTTTTCTTTTTTTTGGTAACATCTTGCCTGTTTTTAGTATTTTGATTATGCTTGTTTCCTCCATGAATTCTTAATGTTTTAAGGTTATTAGTCTCTAGAATTTTAAGCACAGTAAGTACAACATTCACTTAGTTTCCTTCCAATTTTTTTAGTCATTTAAATATTCGTTGAAAAATTGG
>NW_006399769.1:546545-557726 GCF_000299155.1 Elephantulus edwardii | reverse complement strand
AATGAATGGAAACCCAAAATCTCTGTAAATGTTTATGAAAATTAATAAAATATAATTATAGAAAAAAAAGTGTGGATTGTGGAGCCAAGCAAACTAAAGTTCTTAACAGTCTCAATCTCCTCACCATTTATCATGATGCTGCCAATTGGCCCAATGGTGAGAATCTTTTTTTTTTCTTGATGTTGAGCTTCAATCCATATTGAAGCAAGTACTTCAGGTACTAATCAATTTTCACAAGCAAGGTTGTGCCATCTACATAATGCACGTTGTTGATGACTCTTCCTCCAATCCTGATGCCATATTCCATGATAGATGGTGCAAATGATCAATGATGTCATCTTTCTTGGATCCCCAGTCAATACTCTCTATACCAGCAGTCTGAAGGGCAGGAGACATAATGCACTGGTAACTCCACCATGAGTTTCTCTTCTCCAAATTGTTGAGGAGTAGTGATGTCCATTTGAGGACTAATGTGCTGACTTAAGCAATGATCTTTTCAGTCACTTGCTGTTGATTTGAAACCAGATCAATTAACGATTCCAGAAGAATTGATGTCTTTGAACTATGATTCGTTGAAAAATTGGATATTTTAACATTATTATATTATTTAACATTTACGTTAGTCTCATCTTTGAAATATCATTAATATGTTTAAATAGTATATTATGATACAATTTAAAAATTATTTTAAAATATAATTAAAACTGGTTTTGCTATATTTTATGACCTATGGTAAAATTCACTTTATACTTCTAGTCAATGTTTTTCCCCACAAAGGATAGAACACAGGTATGTTATCTTCTAGGGAAGAACAGGCAATATTTCATCAAGGTAATCTACTTGACTCATAGAGAAAGCATTTCATAATTTTTTTTTAAAATTTACTCTACAATTTGCTCTGAGTCTGAGAGGAAAAGAATCCCCAAATTGCCATGTGATTCCTCAGTACTTGTTTCATCAATAGTTAGTGAAGGTGACTTCAATCCTGTTTATAGGGTTGTCATACTATTTATTTCTGATCTGGACCGGGAACAACACTTTCAACATCTTGCATCAGATGCAAATATCAGAAGCCCTGTAGAAATTTGTTCTCTCATTATTCTAATATTTTGAAGACCTGGTCTTGCCAGAAGTAGTTGGGCACAACTCCTTTTTAGTCTGACTTTATTTATACTCTGTGGATAATAACAAACTAAGTATACGATTGATTAAATTAGGAATCCTAAGACATTTATTTGTGTTCTTGCAAATTCTAAATATAAACTGAGAAGCAGTTGTAAGAAACTAATACGGTAACACAGCATGGTTTAAAGTCAGGAAAAGTTGTAACCTTCTTCCAAACTACAAACTGTTCATATTTAACTTATAATATGAGAAGCTGGACAATATAAAGAAGGTGCATCACTACTGAAGGAAGTCCCATCAACATCCTGTGTTATATAGAGAAGTGAACTTTGCTTGAATAAAGGAGACATGAAACACTATCTGTAGAAAATCAAAGACTACAAACTACATTATGGATTACATCTGAACATCAAGAAAACAAAGGCCCTCAGCACTAGAAAAGTAGGCAGCATCATGAGATGTGGAGAAAAGAAGTTGTCAAGAATTTTGGTTGACTTGGATCCATAATCAAAATTTGTGGTAACAGTAGTGGAGAAATCAAAATTATGTGTTCCTTTGGGAAATTTTGCTGTCAAGGATCTCTCCAACTTCTAAATAGCAAGGATGTCAGTGTAAAGACTAAAGTGCACCTGATCCAAGACATGGTTTTTTCAGGTACTTCCTATACATTTGAAAGTTGGAAAATGAATATGAATAACAGAAGAAATAGTGATTCCATTGCATTGTGGTATTAGAGAAGAATACTGAATTTTCCACTAACTTCCAGAACAAGAAAGAAGTCTGTCTTAAAGCAACCAGGTTGCTTCTTAGAGGCTAGAATGGTGAATGTGATAGACCCATATATGTAACTGCAAAGTGATGTGTCTATGGAGCTCTTTTCAGAGAAATATGAAATTCATGTATTGACATCTATTGTTTAACCATTCACACGGAATCAATCTCTCTCTCTCTCTCTCTCTCTCTCTCTCTCTCTCATGTTTATACCTGGATGTCTAAATATGCTTTTATGCATTCATTTTTCTTTTTTTATTCTCCCTTTTGATGCATGCTTTCTTCTCCCGAACAGACCCATCTAGCAATGCAACTGTTTTTACTGAATGTTGTCATACATTTACCCTTTAATCATATTTTCCTTTAGAATATTTCTTCCCATAATCTATTCTACTACAGTGTTAATTATCTATCTACTCTTTCCCCATTCTCTACCCATCCTACCCTCATCTGTCCTCTTTTATTACAATAATGTTATACAATATTTGACCTTTTGTGACTGGAGTATTTCACTGAGCATATGTCCTCCAGACTCTCTCATGCTGTGTAATGCCTTAAGAGTTTGTTATATTTCACTGTTGCATAATACTCCATTGTGAACGCATCATAGTTTTTCTATCCATTCTTTTGTTGTTGGGCATTTGGGTTGTTTGCACTCTGGAATTTTCTCTTGAATGATCAATGTGTGAATGTGGATTCTGCATGCAAAGCTGGCTTTTCTGCCATGATTTACCTCACTGAGTGACCTCTGCCCTATGTAGTAATACCCTGTACTTTCAGATCCTTTACACACCTGAATGGTCTTTGATAATTAAATATTTGACAAAAGGAATTGAGTCTATCTCATTTATTTATGTTAATTTATTTTCTAGCTCTTTTAAGAATCCTGGTCATATTCTCAATATTGGCACACCAAATTTTACAGTCAGCTATTAGGAAACACCTACATAAAGACATAACTACAAGACTGATTCCTCTTAGAAGTTAGGATTACAGAGCCTTGTGCTACTGTCATGGAACAAGAAGAGGACTATAGCTGAGTCTCACCAGAGGTGCACAACCAGAGCTGGAGCTCAGAACAGGACTCTCTTGTTGAGTAGTGAGCCGCCAGCAGGGGGAGCTCAGGGCCGACAGAGCACATGGCGGCCACAAAAGAAAGAGAAGGGTTGAAGGGTGTTTCCTGTAAGGTCAGGCTTTCTTCCTGGGGTTCAAAATAATCTTCTCTTTTATGTGCTAACTCTTAAGACAAAAATTTGTTCTGCAGGTACAGCCCATATACACCCAACATGACCTCTCTATACAAACAAAGAGAAAAACACATCAGAACATGCATGATTTCCTTTTGCTTATCAAGATACCCAGTGAGACCCTGAAAGCTTTGGTCTATTATCTAAAGTATATAGGAAGTATTTCCTTGAATTAAAAAAGAAAGAATTATAAGGCCTATTGGAGCTGGAGTATAGATAAATACTGGGCATTCTATATCTGTCCATTGAAGAAGGTCATTGCAACTTAAATAATTTCCTTCTTTTTTGTTATAAAAAATATTATACAGTCTAACCAATAGACGTTTTTGCTGCTCAGAGACAAAGTTATGTTGTTGTTTTTTCTGGGAAATGTGAATTTTAGTAAAGTGAGGGATTAAAAACTGTGATTGTTCAGCAAATTCATATTTTTTTGTCTAACTGTGAAAACCCAAACACCTGTCAAAAAAAAACAAAACAAATAACTTCTGTGATTTCACATCTCCCATCCTCACCCCTCTACTCCCACTCCTTCTCTCCTTGGATTCTCATACATGTTTTGCTGGTTATCTTTCTACTTTTACAATGTAAAGGAAATAGAAATGATCTGGTGAGGACCTGAAAAGGCAGAGCAATGGTAGTTATGGTTCAATGGTGATTAATTTTATGAAACATAATGAACACAAATGATTGCATGAAACACAGTGGGAATAAAAATACTGTGATGGACGGTGCATACAAAACGTGTAAGCAAATAAATAGAAAATAAATTTAAAAAATAAAACAAAACAAAAATGTCCTACTTCCACTTATGGCTAACACTGAAAGGAATGGAAATCTCAGATCACTTAATTGTGTTCATGAGAAACCTATACCTTAATTGGAGGTATTTATGAGCAAGGGAACAGAGCATGGTTTAAAATTCAGAAGGGTGTGTGTCAGGGTTGTAGTCTTTCTCCATACCTATTCAATTCATATGCTAAGCAAATTATTCCAGAAAATCAGAGGGAGACTCATTAATAACTTGCATTAAGCAGATGACACAACCTTCCTTGCAGAAAGTGAGGAGGAATTCAAGCCCTTGTTGCAGAAGATCAAAGAACACAGCTTTTACTATGGATTGTCTCTCAATGTCAAGAAAACAAAGATTCTTGCCACTAGACTGATAGACAACATCATGGTTGGTGGAGAAAAGTTTGAAACTGTCAAAAATTTCATTTTATTTGAATCTATAATCAATACCCTTGGTTTTGTTGTTGTCTCTATGTGCCTTCTAGTCTGCTCTGAATCATAGTGATCCTATGTGCAACAACTCTCAACCCTGCTCTATTTGGAGCCAATTAAACTGTCTCTGACACACCCTAACCCATTATCCCAGTCACTGAGCCAATTCATCTCATCCAGGATCTTCCTCTCTTGCCCTGTCCCTGCAACATTCCAAGCATGATGTCTCTCTCTAAAAACTAGTCCCTCCTTGCAACGTGTCCAAAGTATGTCAGATGAAGCTTCAAAATCCTTGCCTCCTAGGAGCAGCCTGGTTTTTTTCATCTCCAGAGTGGAATTGTTTGTTATCATAGGGGTCTATTTTTTCAAGGCAATTTGTCTTTTCGTTTCCTTTGTACCAGCAGTCAGGAAATCAGGCGATGTATTGCACTGGGAATGTCTAAAATTAAGAACCTCTCCAAATTATTGAGAAGTAAGGATGCCAATTTGAGGACAGAGGTGCATCTGATTCAGGACATGATTTTTCTGATTACATACTGTACATCTGAGAGCTGGACAATGAATAAAGATGACAGGAGAAAAATTGAAACATTTGGGCTATGAGGTTGGATAAGAGTGCTGAACATGTATGGATGGCCAAAAGAACAAGCAAATATGTCTTGGAGACGATACAGCTGGAGGGCTTTTCAGAGGCAAAAATGATAAGGCTTTGTCTTACATACTTTGGGTGTGTTGCTAAGAAAGGCTGTTCTTTAGAGAGGAATACAATGCTTGGAAAAGTAGAGGGCTGGTGAAGGAAAGGAAGACCCTTGGTCAGGTGGATTGACATGATTACTGTCACTTTGGACTCTAATGTGTCAGAAAGTGTGAGAATGACACAGGATAGGACAGGGCTCAGATCTGTTGTCCATACTACTCACTCTAGACTGGACTCGACTCAACAACACCTAACAACAGTAATAATTCATTCTAACAGATCCACTTGTATGTTATTCTATCCAATAATCAATCAGAATTTTTCCACTCTAACCATTGCCTACGCCTTACATCTAGACAGAAATAACTATAGGAGGAAGAACACAATGATTCTGTTTTCTCTTTCCCCAACCATTTTCTGTGTTCCTTAATGAGAAAGGATCTCTCAGTAATTGAGGAACTTTTTCAGCAACACACGACCTCAAATAGAACTGATGTCATCATTCAGGTGTGGCTTGCATACTTGGCATTATTGTGTGGTGTCATTTAAATACATTTAATGTAATCATACTCCTCTCAACTTAAATGTTGACATATTCTTTTATGAATATACAAATAACTGAAGGTCTACAAGGTTAAATACAGATATGTCAGTGCCCCAAGAACATCACCCCACGATTGGCCCACTCACCCCACCACACACACACACACACACACAAGCCTTGATATCACAGCTCTCTCATCATGGACTGGAGCTGGAGAATCATCTTATTTGTCACAGCAGCTGCAGGTCAGAGGGTCCCTAGTCCCTGGGAGGAGGACAAGATTGTGAATATCCAGAAGGAATTTCATTGAACCCTTTTGTGTTATCAATAGGTGTCCACTCCCAGGTACAATTGGTGCAGTCTGGACCTGAGATGTCCAAGCCTGGGGCATCAGTGAAAATCTCTTGCAAGACTTCTGGATACACCTTCACATACTATGCTTTGCATTGGGTCCAGAAAACTCCTGGAAAAAGGTTAGAGTGGATAGGATATGTTTATCCTAGTGATGGTGGAACAAGCTATGCACAAAAGTTCCAGGGCAGAGTCACCATGACCAGAGACACATCCACAAGCACCGGCTACATGGAGCTGAGAAATCTGAGCCCTGATGACACGGCCACCTATTTCTGTACAGTAGACACAGTGTGAAAACCACACCCTGTGTGTGACAAAAACTCTGAGGATGCAGCTGTGTTGGCAGAAGAGGGGACAATTATATGTAGACTGCAGGCTGTTTTACTTTGGGGTTGAGGAGTTGGAAAAAAGGGACAATGGTAATGTGTATTAGTCCAGTTAGTTGTTGCTGTTATTGTTGTTTTGTATCATCAAGTTCGAATTGACCAATAGGGACCTCTCCAGCAGGGTTTCAGAGAGTGTAAATTATTTGAGAGAAGATTGCTTTTCTTTCTCCTGTGAAGTGACTGGTGGATTCAAACAGCAAATCTTTGTGTTGACAGTGAAGTTCCTTACCATGAGGCTACCAGAGAGGTCTTCAAATATACAAATTTCTCAGAAGGAAAATTTACATGTATGGTGGGATCTTTTCCAATAAGACTTTCTTATTTATTTTTATTCCTAGTTGTAAAACAAGATAAGAGTTGAGTTGTCAGCCTTGATAGATGGTAAAGTTATGATGTTTGACTGACAGGATTTCTCTTACTGACCTGCTGAGGTATTTTGTTACTGAAAACTCCTTGAAGTCATGCTGGTTTTGGTTTGTGTGTCAGTCTTTGAGAAGTAAGGATAGTTTGTATCCTTGAGGTGGTGACAAGTATGGAATATTCTTCATCACCCAAAAGAAAATCATTTCACTTCTGCTTAAGTCCTAAGACACAGCAAACTTTGACCATCAACCAGCTATCAAAATGTTCAAATTCATGAACTCACTCATATTTGCATGGGGGTTTTGTGTGTCTTTTTATACTCCTAGACATATACATCATTGACTTTGTCGTATAATATACAGACAATTCATTACAATAACAGAATCCATACAGCTTTTTGAAAATACAACATGATACAAACTTGTAACAAGTTACAAATGATGATACATGAGGACTAGGGAAGCACATGTGCATTTAACTGCCTGGAAATCACTGTTCAGTTCCATACCGCCAATCCCTTCTCTGCGTACTGAATGCTTTGCCAAAACTTTGCTTTGCGCCTCTGTTTTGGAAGTGGTTGTTTCTGTTTCCCCCCTTAGGTCGCTGACCCCTGAAACCTCCTCCTTTTCTTCAGTCCTGTTATCCTCTGAAGCCTCTTCTTCTGTCCTACAGGCCCTGGAATTCTCGACTGCCTTCTCTTGGCTCCCTGCAGCCTTGAAATATTCTCCAAGTCCTTCCAGCTTTGGTCACTCGGTGGCCATAGAGAGCTGCTAGCACCTAGAGTCATGTCCTTTTTTCCTGTATTTCTGTTAGTACTGCAGTATGGACATTAAGCAAGCACCCAATTCCTTTGTGGTAAATCATCTCCTCCACTTTGGAATGATTCCAATATGCTGAGCATATTTGCCCAGCTGCTCTTTCAGCTCTTTCTAAGTGTAGCTAATGTTTAAAATTGGCATTAAGCACTCTAAGTTCATGGCCACAATGCCTACCTCCACACTGACCAAGCAGCACTGGCCGACCATTGTGGTTCCTGAAGTGTGGGTTTGTGCATCTTCCAGGGCTTCCACAGATCCGTCTCATAGATGAGTTTCTCAGCTGGTGGTTTCAAGTGACTTATGGCTTAGGACGCACAGAATCCAACTACTTGATGGCACCTTTGTTGGAAGCTTTTATTCTTTTTGTTGCAGAAGATAAACTTATTCATTTAAATGTAACTCTTCCTTTTTTTCTTTATGTGTGCCAATTAATATTTTTCCTTGAACTGATAAAGCAGATATAAACTCCTGTCCATCCAGCTCTATCTGTTCACACAGAACAATGGATGTAGGACTTCACATCCTTTGGTGGAGAGCTTTGTTCAACCAGATCAACTTCAGTGATATCTAATCCACGCGCAGCCACATTGGTTGCAACCAAAATGCCAAGATCACCATTTTTAAAACCTTTCAGTGTGATTGCCCTTTGCTTTTGTGGGATGTGTCCATTTTGTGGGATGTGTCTCACATGATCCAATTGACAGACGTATGGTGTTCCACTATAAGAAGACACTGGGAAGGGTTTTTTCATGTTATAACTGAAGTCTTAGCTTACTTGATTTGCAGAGTCTCTTGAAGAAGCAAGAGCAGCCTCACTTTCTCTCCTGCATATCTCCCTGTAGTCTCTCAGTCAAGGGGATGGCAAAGGAGAATGTCTTCCAAATTCCAGTCTGTGCCTCTACAATTAAGTCTTTCCCACCATAGACCTGATGAACCATCCTTACTTGTATAGGAAACAGAAAGTTCACTCCTCAGATTTTGAGAAGTTCAAGAGTCACTTCAGAGACAGGAAAATCGAGTAAGCTCCTTCTTCTTGTTCAACTGGTATTTCCTGTTACAGTTTGCTGTTACTGTCTTCACATGTGGATTCATAGATGATAGGGGCAGGTTCAGAATGAGTGAGTTTATTCTTCAGTTTGGGTTGGGTTCTCCTCCCTCTAATCTCTCCATTCATTGCCTTTTCATTCATTATTTTCTTAGCTTTAAAAGCATCCATTTGTTTTTCTGAATTTTCCACATTTTTGTTGGTTTTTTTTAAGTGTTAAAAAACTTTAAAAAGAAGTAACTTGCTATTCAAATGATACTTTTATTTTTCTCACTTTTGATTTTAGGAGACATACTGGCATGTTGAGATCACTCCTCTTTTATTTTTTTTTTAGCCTTTTTAGATTTGGGAGAATTTATTTCAATTCCAGAAGGCTCTGTTTTCTTTTTTGTCTTTTGAACTTTGGGAGAAATAGTGTCTTCTTTCTCTTGCACTGAATTTTCAGTCTTAGTAGATTTTGACTTCCCTTTTTTACCTTTCTTCTCATTGTGTTTTCTCTATGTCTCAAATTTTCCCATGGTCACATTTGATTCCAAATCAGTGACACTAAGAATTTCTCCAGCATCACTCAGCACCTTCTTTGAAACGAGACTCAGCTCTTCAACAATTTGTACAGGAAAAGATAAGATGTATATTTTTATATTATCTGTCTATACATATACATATTATCTGTTGTACATAGGGTCGCTATGAGTCGCAGGCGACTCAACGGCACATAACAACAACAACAACAACAACAACAACAACAACATCTGTCTATAAAATTTCTGTGATTGGGTTCACAAGGTCTGTTAACAACATTTTCTATTTTTCATTCAGAACCTATATTAACCTATTTTTCCCTTTCTCTTATTGCACTTGGAAGTGAAATTCTCAATCACTTTTTCCTCTGTGTCCATTATTATTTATGCGTGCGTGCGCACACACACACACACACACACAGCACACAGACAGACACACAGACACACACACATTCTTTTGTTGTTATCAGTTATAACTCACAGCAAACTCGTGACAGTACAGAATTGCTTTATAGGCTTTCCAAGGCTGATTTTTTTTTAATTTACAAAAATAGATTGCTAGCCTAGAATTAGCAATGGGCCCAAATGAGCTATTATATTATATTCTCAGATAGTTGGAAAAAAGCTCGAAATTCAAAGGTTTTTAAATATATGCACATCTTCAATCTGAGTATCAGTCTCTCATTATAATGATCAGAAATAATAAAATAGAAACTATACAACTTTAGTCACATAATGGAATACTATGCAATACTCAGTAGCAACAATTTGTAAAAATATTATATGGAGAGGCTGGAGACCATTATGCTCAATCTCATGAGGACAAATAATGCATAAGACTATTATTGTAAAAATACAATGATAATTAGTAAGATGTGCATAAATGTTCAAAGAGGAAAGGGGAAGGAGTAGCAGGCTAAAGGTGGGAGTGAGAGGAAATCACAAGGTCACAGACTTGGTAGATGGAGGGAGAGGGGGATGCAGGAATCAGGAAAGATCCACTGGGGACCTGAAAAGATAGTCTAATAGTAGGCATAGAACAATTATGATTAAGTTTGTAAGACACAGTGTATGAGAGTAGTCATATGTAACCTAATGTGAATGAAAGAATATATGAAACACAAAGTACATGAATGAAACACAATAGGTGCAAGTTTTATATCTGAATCAATATAAAATGAAAAAATATAAAAGCATAACTGGGGAAAAGAGATTGTTGACTATGGATCCTAGTTAAAAAAATCCTTGACAAAGCTAACAAAAAGTTACAGAACACCAAGATATTAGTAAACAAAATGATATATGCATACATCAAAACAAATGAATACTGTAGCTTAAAATGAATATATTTTGAGATACACAAAATAAGAAGTGATTCACATATAAATATGCTGAATAAAATAAGTGACACAAATAAAGATATATACAGTTTTAACAAAATATATCCTATGAACTCATTACATCACTACATGACACAAAGCTTGGGAGGAGGAGTGGCATCCACTTCCATAATAGCTTACCTCCCGAAACCCTATGACCCTGGAGAGAGGATGAAAGGCACCCAAGCGTCGAGGACTCTCCTTCATAGGGCCGCTATGAGCCTACGACCCGGCGACACTTAACAACAACAACAACAACAACAACAACATGACACAATGAGAAAGCAATTTTCCTGACCAGCCGTCATTGCTACCGAACCAGCTAGAATATAGTAACTACTTCTAGGATACTGTGCTCCCTGAGAATGCACAAATCAGGGACTTGTTATTTAGTAGTGAGTTAAGCAAACAAGTTCTACTCAGTGCTAATGAATAGCAGCTCAATGGATCTCTTTCCACTCTGGAGGAGGAGTCATATTTCTAGGACTCCCAAATGTCCCCACTCAGCGATTAAGATTGAACACACACACACACACACACACATACATACATATATGTTGTTGTTGTTATGTGCCGTCTAGTCATTTGCGACTCATAGCGACCCTATACATAACAGCCCTAAACCCTGCTCTATCCTGCACCAACTGCACTGCCTCTGACACAACCATCCCGATTACCCCAGTCACCGAATCAATCCATCTCATAGAGGG
>NW_006399769.1:543005-544438 GCF_000299155.1 Elephantulus edwardii | reverse complement strand
CAGCCTCATTCCTGTCACCAAGCCCATGTTTTCCAACTACTGATTCTTCTTCACGCTTCCCAACTTTTGCATTCCAGTCACCCATTATTATCAATGCACCTTGATTGCATGTTCGATCTATCTCTGACTGTAAAAGTTGGTAGAAATCATCTATACATACATAAATACTTACACACACATAGATCACTAAGTCCTCTGGCCTGAACAGAATTGCCCTTGTTACTATTTAAAAGATCTTTTTATGGAAACCAATTGTATGTGATTATGAATGAATGAGAGAAACAATGGTTACGTGTATCAGTTTTCCTGACTAGAATTTCTTGCAGGTGTCCTGTATGAGGTTAGCAAATTATGGTTAACATTGAGAAGAATGCGGTTCCCAGAACTCTTATAACTCATACAAAACCTATACCTCATCCAAATGTTGTTATTCAAACTGAACAAGGGGATACTACATGGTTTATAATTAAGAAAGGTGTGTACCAGGGTTCTATTTGCTCTCTATGCATATTCAATTTTTATACTGAATGAATTATAGGAGAAGCTGGATGCTGTGAAGAAGAATATGGCATAAGAATTGAAGGAAGGCTCATCAAAACTTTCTGTAGGCAGATGACACAACCTTGATTATTCAGAGGAAAACTTGGAGCACTTGCTGCAGAAGGTAAAAAAATTCTGCCTCCAATATGGATTGAATCTCAATGTCAAGAAAACAAAAACTTGTCACCACTGGACCAAGAGGCAACATCGTTTTTTTGTTGTTATTTTCTTTCTCTTTGCTTGTGATTCATAGTGACCTTATTACAACAGTTCTAAGTTTGCTCTATCCTGAGCCAACCTTATTTTCTCTGACACACCATTCGATATTACTCTAGTAACTGAATCAATCCATCCCATCGAGGGTCTTCCATGCCTGTGCCGTCTCTCCACCCTACCAAGCATAATGTCCCTCACCAAGGACCTCTCCCTCCTTGCGACATGCCCAAGTATGTCAGATGAAGCTTCAAAATCCAGGCCTCCAAGAAGTTGCCTGGTTTCACCATCTCCCGGACCAATCTGTTTCTTCTATTTGTAGGCCATGGCATATTCAACACTTTTCTCCAGCACCACAGCTTTTACCAACCCTAGTCATTGTCCAGCTTTCTGATGCATAGCAAGTAACTGCAAAGACTATGGCCTGGATTAGGCTTACCTTAATCTCCACACTGACTTTGTTGATCTTCAGTACTCTGGAGATGTCCTTGACTCGGGCAACCTTCCCAATGCAAATCACCTTTTGATTTCCTGAGCTGCTAGTAACATCACAACAGACCCAACTAAAATAAAAAAGCTAACATTAGAATACTATGAAAAACCATACTCAAACAAATATGAAAATCTAGAGGAAATGGACAAATACTTAGAAAAACACAACCTACTTAAACTGACACAAA
>NW_006399769.1:501361-540080 GCF_000299155.1 Elephantulus edwardii | reverse complement strand
AATGAATGGAAACCCAAAATCTCTGTAAATGTTTATGAAAATTAATAAAATATAATTATAGAAAAAAAAGTGTGGATTGTGGAGCCAAGCAAACTAAAGTTCTTAACAGTCTCAATCTCCTCACCATTTATCATGATGCTGCCAATTGGCCCAATGGTGAGAATCTTTTTTTTTTCTTGATGTTGAGCTTCAATCCATATTGAAGCAAGTACTTCAGGTACTAATCAATTTTCACAAGCAAGGTTGTGCCATCTACATAATGCACGTTGTTGATGACTCTTCCTCCAATCCTGATGCCATATTCCATGATAGATGGTGCAAATGATCAATGATGTCATCTTTCTTGGATCCCCAGTCAATACTCTCTATACCAGCAGTCTGAAGGGCAGGAGACATAATGCACTGGTAACTCCACCATGAGTTTCTCTTCTCCAAATTGTTGAGGAGTAGTGATGTCCATTTGAGGACTAATGTGCTGATTTAAGCAATGATCTTTTCAGTCACTTGCTGTTGATTTGAAACCAGATCAATTAACGATTCCAGAAGAATTGATGTCTTTGAACTATGATGTTGGAGAAGAATATTGGGTATCCGATGGACTGCCAAAAGAATGAAAAGATGTCCTGGAGAATGTGCGGGTAGAGTGCTCATTGGAGACAAAGATGACAAAGCTTCATCTTACGTACTCAGGGTATATTGTCAGAAGTTTTTCCTTAGATCAAGACAATATGATTTTAATGGTGGAGGGCTAGCTAAACGAGAAAGATCCTCAAGCAGATTTGTTGACAAAGTGCCTGAAATAGTGGTCTCAAATGTGTCAAAGGTCTTGAGGATGGTCAGGAGTCAGATTTAGTATTTAAAGGGTCACTATGAGTCATACTGTTCTGAACTCTGTTCTGTCTTTTACCATCCTCACACTTCCTGACACACAGAGCCCACTGCATCAGTTACCATGTTAATCCATCTGGTCTAGGTTCTTTCTCTCCTTCACCAAAACTATACCCTTCCTAGCATCATGTCCCTCTCCAGGGAATAGCCCCTCCTAGCAAAATGGCCAAAGTATGTGAGGTAAAGTCTCATCATTCTTGCCTCTGAAGAGCACTCTGGCTGCACCCTCCTTAAGACAAATCTGTTTGTTCTTTTTGCTGTCCATGGGATGCTCAGTGCTTTTCTACAACACTACAACTCAAAAGCATCAATTCTTCTGTCATCCTTATTCATTGTCCATCTTTCAGATGCATAGCAAGTAATCGGAAAGACCATAGTCTGAATTAGACACACCCTAGTTCTCAAACTGACATCATTACTCCTCAACAGTTTGGAGAGGTCCTTAACTGCAGATTTTCCCAATGGAAGGAGTAACCTTATTTCCCAACTGCTGGTCCCACGGGTGTTAATTGTGGACTGAAGGAAGATGAAACTGTTCAGAATCTGAACACAGTTCAGGTCTTCTGTTCAAAGTGTTGCTATGAGTCATAGTTGAATGAACAGCACTTAAGAACAACATCAATCATACTAGAGAGCACTGGTGGCCTAGCAGCAAGAAGCTGTTCTGAAATCCTGATGACTTGTGGCTTGAATCCATCAGCTTATATGCAGAGGTAGGATGGGCATTCTCCTCCCGTGCAATAACTGTGCTTGAAAACTGGCTAGGAGGTCAGGTATTTCCAACTGAATGATATACAGCAAAATAAGACATATTTGGCTAGATGACACCTACCAAAATAATTCCCACACATACACACACACACACAACAAATAAACACAACACAACAAAACAATGTCACACGCCACAAAGTGTGATAATATGAGAATCTTAGAATGCTTACTTGTGCTAGTATGAAACCTGAACATAGACAAGCTGCCTATTATCTGGAAAGAGCCAAGGAGCCATGCTTGATTTAAAATTGGGGAAAAAATATTGTGCTTAAAAGTCATATACTTGTCCACCTATATCCATTCTGTACACAAAGAAAATTATTAGGAAGCTGGATTTTATGGAAAAAGAAGTGACATTAGATTGAGGAAGACTAGGCAACAACCTTTTGCTTGCTGAAAGCCAGAAGAATCTGTGTTTATTGAAGAAGATCAAAGATTACAGTCTCCAGGATAGATTACATCAGAAAAGCAGGAAACAGGAATCCTCACCACTGGGATAATAGACAACACCATGATAGATGGAAAACCAATTGTAGTTGTTTAACAATTTCACCTTGCTTGGATCCACAATCTATATCTTTTGCAATAGTAGTTAAGAAGTAAAAACAAAACAAAACAACATGCTTCACTGGGGAACTGTTTTCAAAGCCATCACCAAGTTGCCAAAATGATATAAACTTCAAGACTGATTCAAGGCATGGTCTTTTCAGTTATTTACTATGCAAATGAGTGCTGAAAAATGACTAAGAATGATGGGAAAAAGAATCTATGGCTTCATGTTGTGTAGACTGAGAAAAATACTGAGTATTCTATGAATAATGAAAGGTTTCCTTAAAGGCAAAGATGATGAAACTTCCTATCACACACTTTGGGCATGTTGTAAGAAGAGTCATTCCTTGAAAAGAACAAGATGGTTGGAAAGGTGAAGGTTCAGCAAAAGAAAGAGCGAGCCTCAATGAGATGGCTTGAGAAAGTGAGTTGACAATGGCCTCAAGTATATCAGGGATGGTGAAGATGGTTTGTGATATGGCAGCGTTCAGGTCTTCTGTTTTCAGTTTGCAGTGAGTCATGGCTGACATCAGAGCACGTACCAAAAACAACAGTGTGAGGCAAAGCTTCTAGGACCTAGAGAAGGTGTGGGGAGGGTGTCTGAGATGCCCTGGGTCAGGATCTCTGATACTCTTCTATACAGCCTCTGGATGCACTCATAGTACCTCTTGCATGACCTGGGTCCACCAGGCTACAGGGAATTAGCTTGAGACCCAGTGATTAGTGAAAAGTTGTAGCACATATTATGCAGACTGTGAAGAGTTGATTCACCATCAACAGAGACAAGGCCAAGAAGAAGCTATACTTGCAGATGGGCAGAACCAAAGACACAATCGTATGTTATTTTGCAAGAGATATAGTGCAGGAAGTTAGTGTGAGCTCAGACACAAACCTTTTTAGAAAGAACCAAAATCACAGAATTTAGAAACGACAGCGAGTACGTGTAAATATTGTTTTAAGGGCTGGTTTCTTGTTGTACTCTGTGGACTTGTCTCTATGTTGCAGACCTGCAGAGAATCTCACTTTGAGATTCTGAGGCTATCTCTAATATCTCCTAATTAATTGTTCATCATATTAGGGAAAATATTTTGTCATGATAAAGGCAGACTTTTTCTTGTTCTTTTTGTTGTTTTGTGCTGTTTTATCATCTCTGATTCATAGTGACCGTATGTCTCTGATATACCTATCTCTATTACACCAGTGACTAAATCAATCCATCTCATCTAGGGTCTTCCTCTCCTGCACTGTACCTCCACCCTCCGAAGAATGACATCCCTTTCCTAGGACTGATGTCACCTTGCAATATGTCCATCCAAAGTATGTCAGACATAGCTTCAGAATCCTTGCCTCTAAGAAGCAAATTAGTTTCAACCTCTCCATGATAAACTTGTTTTCCTAGCAGGACGCTTGTTTGAATCCATCTAGTGATGTCTTGGGAGAGAGATTTAGTCCTGAAATGTCAGACTCCGGATAGACATCTCAGTGAAATTTTTCAATTAGGATAATGTTGGAAATTATCAACAAGGAGGCATGTAGGTCATGGTCACTACTGTCTAAAAGAAAGGGGGGAGATCACATCTGACCCTTTTCCTCCCAAAGATTTTTATGCTTCACTGTTAGAACTGGTTTCATTTCCTTCTAATGCATTTATTTTCTTTTTCTCTAGTTTTAACATTTTTCCATCAATTTCCCATTTGTTGTGGACTATGTGTTGCTGTGATGCAGGAAGCCATGCCACCAGTACTGGAAATACCAGCAAGGTTGTCTGTCAGAGATAAATTTCAGCACAGCTTCAAGACTATGAAAACTAAAATCAAGATTGTCCTTTCTGAAACAATGAATGTCAGTTAAAGACGAAGGCTAGCCTTAGTCACAACGCATGGTATTTTCATTGGCTCCATACACACATGAGAGTTAGGCAATGAATAAATAAGAATCAGGTAGAATTGGTGTTTTGGATGGTGGTGTCAATGAAAAATTGAATATATTGTCGACTTCAAAAAGAAATAAATTTGTCTTCAAATAAGTAAAACCACGGTTCTGCTTACAAACAAGGATGTTAAGACTTCAACTCACCTCCTTTGTGCCTGTTATCAGGCCTCAGAGCCAGTCGTTTGAAAAGGACATTGTGTTTCGTCAGCAAAAGACTAGCAAAAGAAAGGAAGTGTCCTTACCCGACTCCGACATTAGACTCCAGAGTGACTCAACCATGGGTTTTAGTACAACAGAAATTGTGAGGATGGTGCAGGATCAGGCAAGGCTTCATTCTGTTATACTTACTGTATTATGGATTGGATGCACTTTGATGTCGCCTAACCTTAAATTCCATACCCTGTGTGTTTAAATGTGTAATAGTATTAGAGTTAGTGTCTATAAGCCTTTGATTATTATAATGCCCACGTTTTTATGAATTGTTCTTCTGTGTTAATATATGTACAGTTGTCACAAAATTTGGTTATTATAGATTTGCAATCATGTATATGATATTTCATGTGCATAAGTATGTATGTATGGATACATATTTGTAAGTGTTGCTTCCCTAATTTTTCCCTATTATGAATTTAAATAAGATTTTAGGGTTTATTTATGATTTTTCCAAACTTAAAGTTAAAACAAAAGTATAACCATTTGATTGATTTTGTGAAATCCCCTACAAGAATTTATGTATTTTATTTTTTGTTTGCTTAAGAAGTTCATATATATTGTGATTCACACTATTATTCATTCACATTGTGTTTCATAAATTATGCTCGTGCATTATGTTTTATAAAATTAATCATCATTAGATTATGCAAACTAACACCTAGTCTTTCTGTTCCCCATTAGATCTTTTCCATTTCCTCCTCCCTTTACCTACCAAATTGTGCAAACTGTGAATTTTGCCCCTACCCATCCTCACCCCTCTAGTCCAACCCCTTCCCCTCTTTAGATACCCATATTTTACTAAGTATTCTTCTATTTTTACAATACGGTCTTAGGCAGTATATACTTTTTTTTTTTTTTTTAGGTAAAAGAAATTGTCTTTAATTGCATGACAAATACCAATCAAGGGCCAATAAAATGACAAAATGGCATTTTTCCATGTCATAGCTCCTGAAGCTTTATTTGTAAGAATCAATAATTTTATTTAAAAAAAAACCATTACGTACAACTGTAACAAACCAGGAAAATGAACTGAGAAACCACACATTTATAATGCAACTATCGATTTATCCAAATGGTGTAAAATTAATCCAGTTCAGGAGACCACATAGGACCATCACTTTCATGATATAATTAGAAACCATTGCAAGTATTTCACTTTGCACGATAGAACAAAAGCTTTATTCAAGAAGATCAGAAAAAAAAATTGTTTCCCAGATTTCTTACCTCATATATTTCTGTCTGGCCCAAGGTCAAAGATCAAAGTGAGGACTGACTGAACACACTCTCACATTCATTACATTCATATAGACTATGAATGATGGTGATATAATTGATAGACTTGGGGAGAATCTTGGTCAGGAGGCATCACCTGAATTGTTACTGGAAATACAGAAGCTCCTTTCCCCCAATTAGATACATCATCTTGCTTTGCCTGTTGCAAGACTCTGGACATAGCTGTTAAAGGCTTCTTAAACTCCCAATGGAGCATAATTCATATCATTAAATTACATAGAATAACAAATAAGAGTTGCTGCTGATGGAGTTATATTTTTACTTTGGTAATAGATTGCATTACAAGAACCCAATTTGCCTATTTTATTAGAAAGTTCTAAAACTTGTTTACTTAATTCTCTCATAAGGACTATCATTCTGGATTATATTGCTCAATTCCTCCAGAGTTGGAGGTAAGGAAATTCATCCTCCTTTGTTTCAAGTTCACTATCACTCTCTTCTGAAGAAGTCTTTCCTTCTAATTTTTCAGACAGCTCTTCTTCAAACTCAAGCAAATTCCCTTTCGGTTTCTTGGTATCTCTAAGAGAGAAAGATACAGAAACTACTGCTTCTTCAGGTCCTTGGTCCAGGCGCCAAAATGTTGTCAACTTATATATTTTTGAAAGGTCCAACTTGATGGGATTCTACAAATTTGACATTATATTGTTCAAATTCTTCTTCTTCTTCTATTGTTTTATCATCGGCCGGGGACGCCCAGAGAGATGGGCGCAGGGCCATGCCGGACACGATCGCACGGCGGTGTCGGTTGCCTCGGACTCGGAACTTGTAGTCACTCCTTGACAGTTAGGATAAATGTCGGGAAAAATAGAAAATTCGCGCCAGGACGAGAGCGACACGAGACCTAAGCTGAGTGAGGCTACTTCCGGTGGTTGCTCTTTCCGGTGTCTGCAGTATATCCTTATGAAACTGAGTTAGTGATTTAGCGTAATTCTTTTTAGTCTCTCCAAAGTTATGTAGTATTTTTAAAAATCATTGGTCCGGAGTTCTGCATAATATTCCATTGTGTGAATGTATCACAATTTCTCAAGCCATTCAGCGTGGTTGGACATTTGAACTGTTTACACATTCTTGTGACGGTGAATAATGCTTCTATGAACATTGTACAAATCTGTTTGTGCCTCAGTTCTAATTTCCTTGGAGTATATTCCTGGTAGTGGAATAATTGGTTCATAAGGAGTTTCAGTGTTTAGGTTTGTTTAGAAAATGCCAAATCGCCTTCCAGAATGGTTGTACCATTTTACAACCCCACCAAGAGTATATGAATATTCTTATATCTCTGTATCCTCTCTAACATTTATTCATTTGCTCTGCTAATCTTTGTCATTTTTAATAGTGTAAGATGGTATCTCATTGTGATTTTGATTTATATATCTCTTATTCCCAGTGATTTTTAAGCATTTCTAAATGTGTCTGTTGTGCATCTAAGTGTCTTCCTTTGTCAAAAGACTTTCCATGTCTTTAGCCCATTTTGTAACTGAGTTATTAGTCTTTTTCTTCTAAAGGCACAGGAATATTCTGTAATCTATTGTTATAGGAGCCTTTTCTGAGATAATATTGCCAAATATTTTTTTGTTTTGTTTTGTTTTTTTCCCCAGTTGGTATATTTTCTTTTCACTGTATTGTGAAGGGTTTTTGATAAGTACAGGTATTTAACCCTTAGAAGGCCTCATTAATCAATCTTATCCTCTTAAGATTGTGCATTTCTGGCTGTATTTGTCAGCCTCTTTATACCATAGGCTGGATTTTTAATCTGAACCCAGTTTGTCTCTTATAAACGTTATTATTTTGGCCATTACTAACAAATCTCTGATCCATGTTTAGTTGATTTTTTGTGTACAGATCTGTGTTTCTTTTAGTTTACTCCCAAGTTTCTTGGTATATGGTTGGCTATTTTAAAGTCAATTGGGTCTGAGGGTTTAGTTTTATTTTATTTTGGAGAAACATTCTTCTAGGTTGTACAGCACTCCTCTGTCAATTTGCTGCACTGAGGTAATCTGGGATTACTGTGATGCTGAACCTTGTGCCAGGGCAGAGTCAAATGTCATAATGGCTGCCCATGGGGCACAGTGTTTAGTGGAGCTCCCAGGTTAAGATAGGGTTGGTAGCAGCAGTGGCATCCACTTCCTAAACCACATACATCTGGAAACTCTGTGAACTTGGATAAACAATGGTGGTTATAGAAGAGCTTCAGGCCTTTTGTTCATAGTGTACTATGAAACATGCTCAACTTGACTGCAATAAAAAAAATAATATTAAATAGTATTGTTTCTTGGTTCTTCTCTGAGTTCTCTTTGTTACTGTAGAGGTCTTCCACTGACTTTTGGATATTGGTCGTGTATACTGTCACCCCAACAAATGATTTCATTAGGTCTAGCAATTTGTTGCTGTTGTTGAGTCCTTGGGCTTTCCTGCATATACCATCCTATCATCTGTATATAGTCACACCTTAACCATTTGTTTGCCTGTTGGGATGCCTTTAATTTCCTTCTCTTGTCACATTACTTTACCAAATACATCCAATACAATATTGAATAGAACTGGTGACAGTGAGCATCCTTGTCTTGTCCCTGTTCACAGGAAAATTTTTTAGTCTTTCCTTATTGAGAATGATATTGGCTCTTGGTTTTGCATATATACTTTCCATCATGTTGAGGAAATTGTCTTGTATTCTTATTTTGCTGTGTGTCTTAATCAGGTGTTGGATTTTGTCAAATTCCTTTACTGTACCAATTGCTCATATTATAGAGTTCTGTTATTTGCTTTGTAACATGAAATATCTTGTTTTTCTTATGTTAAACTATCCTTGTATATCTATTATGAATCGTATTGTTCATGATGAATTCTTTTTTTGATTTGCCATTGGATTCAATTGGTGAGGAGTTTGCTAAGGATTTTTGCATCTATGTTCATGAGAGATACTGGTTTGTAGTTTTCTTTTTTTGGTAACATCTTTCCTGATTTTAATATAGTGATTAGGCTTCTTCCTCCATGAATTCTTAATGCTTTAAAGTTATTAACTCCTCTAGAAGTTTAAACACAGTAAGTACAAGATTCACTCTTTAGTTTCCTTCAAATTTTTTTAGTCATTTAAATATTCATTTACATTTGGATATTTTAATATTATTTCAAAAATTTACATTAGTCTCACCTTTGAAATATAATTAATATTTTTAAATAGAATTTTATGGTACAATTTAAAAAATTATCATAAAATAGGTTTTATTATATTTTATGACCTAGGGTAAAATTCAATTTATCATTCCAGGCAGTTTTCCCCTCACAAAGAATGGAGCACAGGTATTGTTATCTTCTCAGCAAGAACAGGGAATATTACATCAAGGAAATTTAGTCTGGCTCATATGGAAATCTTTTCAACATTTAATTGTTGTTGGTTAATTTTTTTTTTGTTTATTTTTTACTCTACATTTTCTCATCATAACCATTCTCTCCGAGTCTGAGAGGAAAAGAATCCCCAAATTGCCACGTGATTCCTTAGTACTTGTTTCATCAATAGTTAATGAAGGTGACTTTAATTCTGTTGATAAGATTGTCATGCTATTTATTTCTGATCTGGACCTGGAACACTACTTTCAACAACTTGTTAGCTATTTATTTCTGATCTGGACCAGGAACACTACTTTCAACAACTTGTTAATATGCAAATATTTGAAGCCCTATAGAAAGTTGTTCTTTCATTATTCTTAGTATTTGGAAGACCTGTTGTTGCCAAAAGTAGTTGGGCAAACCTCCTTTTTAGTCTGACTTCCTTTATACTCTGTAGATAATAACACATTAAGGATAACATTGATTAAATTAGAATCCCAAGGCACTTATTTGTGTTCATACAAATTTTAAATATAATCTGAGAAGCAGTTTTCAAAAGTAATAAGGGAACACTGCATGGTTTAAAATCAGGAAAAGTTGTACCCTTGTCCAAACTATAACCTGTGTGTATTTAACATATAATATGAGAAGCTGGAAAATATAAAGAAGTTGCATCAGTACTGAAGCAAGTCCCATCAACAACCTGTGTTATACAGATAAGCCAACTTTGCTTGAATAAGATTTGAAGCACTTTCTGTAGAAAATGAAGCACTACATCCTTCAGCATGGATTACATCTGAAGATCAAGAAATCAAACATCCTCAGCACTGGACAAGTATGCAGCATCATGAGTCATGGAGAAAAGTAATTGTCAAGAACATTAGTGTACTTGGATTCATTATCAAAATTTGTGGGAACAGCAGTGGAGAAATAGAAATTGTGTGTTGCTTTGGAAATTTGTTGTCGAGGATCTCTCCAACTTCTTTCTATTTGCAAGGATGTCAGTGTAAAGACTAAGGTGCACCTGATCCAAGACACAATCTTTTCAATTTCTTCCTGCACATCTGAAAGTTGGAAAAGGAATAAGGATAACAGAAGAAAAACTGATTCCATTGCATTTTGGTGTTATAGAAGAATACAGAATTTTCCATTAACTTCCACAACAAGAAAGAAGTCTGTCTTAAAGCAACCAGGGTGCTTCTTAGAGGCTAGGATGCTGAATGTGATAGATCCATTAAAACAATCACAATGTATGTAACTGCTTCTGTTTTGCAAAGTTATGTGACTGTGGAGCTCTTCTCAGAGAAATATGAAATGTATTTCCATCTGATGTCTGGCCATTCAAATGGAACGTGTTCTCTCTCTCTCATGTTTATATCCGGAGGTCAAAATATACTTTTAGTATCTTCATTTTTCTTTTTTCTGTCTCTCCTTTTGAAACACTCTTCCTTCTCCTCACCAGCCCCATCCAGGAATGCAAATCTTGTTCCTGAATGTTATCATACATTTAACGTTTAAATATATTTTCCTTTAGAACATTTTTTCTCAAAATATGTTCTACTACAGTGTTCATTATCTATCTACTCTTTTATCATTCTCTGCCCATCCCACCCTCATTTGTCCTATTTTATAACAGTAAGGTTATGCAGTACTTGACCTTTTGTGACCGGAGTATTTTCAAGAGTATAATGTCCTCCAGACTCCCCCATGTTGTGTAATGCTTTATGAGTTTGTTCTTTTTCAGTGTTGCATAATATTCCATTGTGAACACACCATCTTTTTTTATACATTCGTTTGTCTTGGGCTCTTGGGTTGCTTCCATTCTGGAATTTTCTCTTGAATGATCAATGTGTGAATGAGATTCTTACGTGCAAACCTGGCTTCTCCATAATAATTTACCTCATTTTGTATCCTCTGCCCTACCTAGTAATACCCTTTTCATTTCAGATCATGTATGCACCTGAGTGGTTTTTCATGATTAAATATTTGACGGACGGAATTGAGTCTTTCTCATTTTTTCTTTCTATTTTTTTTTTTTTAATCTCATTTGAGACTCCTGGTCTCATTTCTAACATTGGCTCACCGACATTTAGAGTCAGCTATCAGGAAACACTCACTTAAAGATATAACGTCAACACTGATTCCTCTTAGAAGTTAGGATTACTGAGCCTTGTGCTACTGTCATGGAACAAGAGCAGGGCTATAGCTGAGACTCCCCAGTGGCCCAATCAGAGCTCAGGAAAGGACTCCCTTGCAAAGTAGTGAGCAGCCAGCAGGGGGAGGTCAGGGCCCACAGAGCGCATGGTGTCCACAAAACAAACTGAAGGGTTGAAGGGTGTTTCCTGTAGGGTCTGGCTTTCTTCCTTGGGCTTTCTTCCATAATCTTCTCTTTTATGTGCTAACTTATAGGACAAAAACTTTTTCTGCGGGTACAGGCCATATATACCCCACATGACCTCTCTATACAGACAGAGAGCAAAACACATCTGAACATGTATGATTTCCTTTTGCTTGTCAAGATGCCCAGTGAGTCCCTAAGAGCTTTGGTCTACTATCTAAATTATGTAGGAAGTATTTCCTTGAATTAAAAAAGAAAGAATTATAAGGACTACTGAAGCTGGCCTATAAATGAATACTGGCAATCTATATCCATCCATTCAAGAATGTCATTGTAACTTAAATAATTTTCTTTTGTATGGGTTCTAAACAATATTATGGAGTATAACCTATGGACATTTTTGCTGATCAGAGACACAGTCATTTTTTTTTTCTGCAAAGTCTGAATTTTCATAAATTGAGGGATTAAAAACTGTGCTTATTCAGCAAATATGTATTTTTTTTCCACATACCAAACCTAAAAATTTGTCCACACCTAATAAAAAAAAAATTCAAGACCTGACCATGGAGGACATTATGCTGAGTAAAAGATCTCAGTCACAAAAGGACAAATATTGCATGGTGCCACTGTTGTAGAAAGTGACTGACATCAGGGTTGTGATAAGAGTGAGAAAAACTGGATAGATTATGTATACTGAATTGAAACAGATGAGGGAGAGAACAGTTTAAAAGTGATAGATAATAGAACATTATGATTATCACAGGAATCCAGATTTAAGGTTGCAGAGTGGAGTGCATTGGGCAGGGTGTGGTGGGGTGTGTGTTGGGGGGTGTGTGATGTTGGGGGCGGGGTGATTGTGTACCAAAGAAGAAGTTTATCTTTTGCTTTTCAAAGAGAGGAGTTATCTAGGGGTGGGGGGGGTAAAGAAAAAAGTGCAACAATGAATGAATGAAAAGCCAAAATCTCTGTAAATGTTCATTAAAATTAATAAAATAAAAAAAAGAGACAAAAACAAAAAACCCAAGACCTCTGTGATTTCACCCCTACTCATCCTCAACCCCTACTACCACTCCTTGACTGAAAGGATCCTCACATTTTTTGCTAGTAATCCTTCTGCTTTTACAATGTAAAGGAAATGGAAAAGTTGTGGTGAGGACCCTAAAAGACAGAAAAGATGGGCCTGGTTCAATGGGGATTAAATTTATAAAACACAATGCATGAAAATAATTGCATGAAACACACTGTGAATGAAGAATAGTGTGAAAGACAGTGTATACAAAGAGTGTAAGCAAATAAATATAAAACATATTTTAAAACGCAGGAAAACAAAAATTACCTACCTCCAGTTATGGCTAACATTGTAAAGAATTGGAATCCCAGAGCACGTCAGTGTGCTCATGAGAAACCTATACATTCACCGGAGGCTGTTATGAGAACAGAGCAAGGAAACATAGCATGGTTTAAAATTAAGAAGGGTGTGTGTTCGAGTTGTAATCTTTCTCCAAACCTATTCAATTCGTATGCTAAGCAAACTATTGGAGAAGCTCAAATCTATGAAGAGGAATGTCGCATTAGGATCAAAGAGAGACTCATTAATCACCTGCATTATGCAGATGATACAACCTTCCTTGCTGAAAGTAAGGAGGAGTTCAAACACTTGTTGCAGAAGATAAAAAATACAGCTTTCAGTATGGATTGTGTCTCAATGTCAGAAAACAAAGATTCTTACCACTGTACTGATAGACAACATCATGATTGGTGAAGAAAAGATTGAAACTGTCAACAATTTCATCTTATTTGAATCTATATTCAATACTCTTGGTTCTGTTGTTGTTTCTATGTGCCTTTGAGTTGGCTCTGATTCATAGCGATCCTATGTACAACAACTATGAACCCTACTCTATCTTGAGCCAATTTCACGGTCTCTGGCACACCTATCCCCATTACCTCAGTCCCTGAGTCTATTCATCTCATCAGGATCTTCCTCTCCTGCGCTATCCCTCCACTCTCCCAAGCATGACGTCCCTCTCTAAAAACTGGTCCCTCCTTGCTTGTCCAAAGTATATCAGATGTACCTTCAAAATCCTTGCCTCCATGGAGCAGCCTGGTTTATCATCTTCAGAATGGAGCTCTTTGTTATCATAGCAGTGTATTTTCCCAATGCAATTTGTCTTTTGATTTCCTTTGTACTAGCAGTCAGGAAATCAGGTAATGTATGCACCAGGAAACTCTCCAATTAGGGGACTCTCCAAATTATTGAGGAGTAACGAAGCCAGTTGGAGGACGAAGGTGTGCCTTATTCAAGTCATGATATTTCTGATTACATGTTATACATCTGAGAGCTGGACAATGAATAAATATGACAGAAGAAAAATTGAAGCTTTTGATTGGAGATGAATGCTGAACATCTATGGACGACCAAAGGAACAAGCAAATGTGTCTTGGGGAGGGTGTAGCCAGAGTGCTCTTTGGAAGCAAAGATAACAAGGCTTTGCCTCACGTACTTTGAGTTTGTTGCTAGGAAAGGCTGATCCTTAGAGAGGAACACAGGGCTTGAAAAGGTAAATGGTTGGCAAAGGAGAAAGGAAGACCCTTGGTCAGGTGGATTGTCATGATAACTGTCACAACGGGCTCTAATGTGTCTGATAGTGTGAGAATGACACAGGGTAGGACAGGGTTCAGATCTCTTCTCCATAGACTCACTATGGGTAGCACCCAGTGGCACCTAACAACAACAATAATAATTCATTCTAAGAGATATACTGGGATGTTATTTTACCATTAACAAATCAGAATTTTTTAAACTCTAACCTCTGAGTCTAGACAGCAATGAATATGGGAGAAAGAACAATATTATTCTCTTTTCTCTTTTCCCAACCATTTTCTGTGTTCCTCAGTGAGAAGAGATCTCCTCACACAGTAATTCAGGAACTTGTCAGCAACTCATGACCTCAAATAGAACTGATGTCATCAATCAGCTGTGTCGTGCATTCTTGCCATCACTGTGTGGTGTCACTGAAATAATTTTAAAGTAAACATATTCCTCTCAATTTAAATCTTGTCATATTATTTAATGAATATGCAAACAAACGAAGGTCTGCAAGGTTAAATATAGGTATGTCCGTGCCCCAAGAACATCACCCCACGATCAGCACCCTCACCCCACCCCATACACACACAAGACTTGAGGACCCAGCTCTCTCACCATGGACTGGAGCTGGAGAATCATCTTCTTCATCACAGCAGCTACAGGTCAGGGGGTCCCTAGTCCCTGGGAGGAGGACAAGATTGTGGATATTCAGAAGGAATGTCATTGAACTCTTTTGTGTTATCATTAGGTGTCCACTCTGAGATACAATTGGTGCAATCTGGTCCTGAGTTGTCCAAGCCTGGGACGTCAGTGAAAATTTCCTGCAAGGCTTCTGGATACACCTTCACAAGCTATGAATTGCACTGGGTGCAGCAAACCCCAGGACGAAGGTTGGAGTGGATAGGATACATTAATCCTAGTAATGGTGGAACAGGATATGCACAAAAGTTCCAGGGCAGAGTCACCATGACCAGAGACACATCCACAAGCACAGGCTACATGGAGCTGAGAAATCTGAGCCCTGACGACACGGCCACCTATTACTGTGCAAGATACACAGTATGAAAAACAGACCCCAAGTGTGACAAAAACCGTGACTGAGGATACAGCTGTGTTGGCAGAGGAGGGGACAATAGTTCGTAGACTGCAGGTTGCCTTACTTTGGGGTTGAGTAGTTTTAAAAAGGAAGAATGGCAATTTGTATTAATTCCATTTAGATGTTGTTGTTATTGTTATTATGTACCATCAAGTTGGAATTGACCAATAGCAGCCTCTCCAGCAGGTTTTCTGAGACAGTAAGCTGTTTGAGTGGAGTTTGCCTTTCTTTTTCCTGTGAAGCGGCTGGTGGATTCAAACAGCACATCTTTGAGTTGGCAGTGAAATTTCTTACCATGAGGCTAGCAGAGAGGATTTCAAAGACACACATTTCTCAAGAGGAATATTTAGGTGTTTAGTGGGATCGTTTGCAATAAAGTCTTCTCATTTATTTTATTCCTAGGTGTAAAACAAGATATGAATTGAGTTGTCAGCCTTGATAGATGGTAAAGTTAGGATGTTTGGCAGGATATCTCTCACTGTCCTGCTGTACTCTGTTCTTACGGAAAACTCCTTTAAGTCATGCAGGTCTGGCTTGTGAATGGAGCCTTGAGAAGGAGAAAGAGTTAGCTCTTATAAGTGGTAACAAGGATGGAATATTCTTCATCACCCAACAGAAAAAAAAAATCACTTCTTTTTAAGGTCAAAGACACAGTTGACTTTGTACATCAATCTGAACTCAAAATGTTCAAATTCGTGCACTCACTTATATTTGCATGGGTTTTTGTTGTGTCTTTTTTCACATATAGGCAGATACATCATTGAATTTGTCCTGTAATCTACAGTTAATTCATTACAGTACATAGAATCCATACAGGTTTTAAAAGGATAAACTGATACAAATGTAGTAACATGTTACAAATGATAATGATCTGATGAAAACATGTGCTTGAAGTATGGTCTCCCTCATGGAGGTGAGAAATGGGAAAAAAGAAATGTGCTTTCAATTGCATGAAAAACCGTTCAATTCCATGGCGCCAGTCCCTTCTTTGCAAACTGAATGTTCTCCCAAAACTTCGCTTTGGCCTCTGTTCTGGAAGTGGTTTTTTTCTGTTGTCTCCTCAAGATTGTGGACCCCTGATGCCCTCTATGATTCAGTCCTGTCATCCTCTGAAGCCTCTACTTCCACTGCACAAGCCCTGGAATCCTTGACTGCATTCCCTTGGCCCCATGGAGAGCTGATATTCTTCTCCACGTCCCTACAGGTTTGGCTGCTCAGTGTCCATAGAGAGATAGATGCCAGTGCCAAGAGTCATTCCATTACCCACCCCAGCCCCTGCCTCCACATCTTTATGTGTAGTAAGGACATCCAACTTTCCTTCGAGGAAGATCATCCCCTCCATTTTGGAATCAGTACCTTTGTCCAGCTGCTCTTTAAGCTCTTTCCAAACACAGCTGATGTTTCAAATTTCAATTAAGCATTCTAAGTTCAAGGCCATAAAGCCCACATCCCCACTGACCAAGCAGCACTGTTCGATCATTGTAGCTTTTGAAATGGGGGTTAGTGCTTCCACCAGGGCTTCCAGAGATCATTCTCATTGAAGAATTTCTCAGCTGATGGCTTAAAGGGACTTATGGCTTAGGAGGAATGGAATACGCATACCTGATGGCACCTTCGTTGGAAGCTTTTATTATTTCTGTTGCAGAAGAGAATTTTTTTTAATTTTTATTTTTTATTTTATTTTTTTTTAAATTTCAATGAACATCAACAGAGATTTTGAAATTCAATTCATTCATTGTTGCACTTTTCTCCCCTCCCACCCCACCTCCAACCTGCATTAGAAGATAAATTTATTCATTTAAATTTAACTCCCACATTTTTGCTTCATGTGTGCCAATGAATATTCTTCCTTGTACTGATAAAAACAGGCATAAACTCCTGTCCGTCCAGCTCTACCTTTTACACAGAACAGTGAATGTAGAACTTCACATCACTCAGAGAGCTTTCTCCAACCAGATCAACATCAGGGATATCTAATCCACGTGCAGCAATATTGGTTGCAACCAACATACCAAGGTCACCATTTTAAAAACCTTTCAGGGTGATTTCCCTTTGCTTTTGTGGAAGGTCTCCATGTAATGATTAGAAACTCTGCTTGTTGGATGCTTCCAGGGACAGCCCTTAAACTTCTATCTTGGTTTCACAGAAGATAATTGTGTGCCCATAATAACCACTGCACACCCAAATATCATATCCAATGACCTCTCTTCTATGAGTCCATCGGCCTTTGATAACCAGATGCTCCAAAGTTATTGCCGTTTTCTGAGTCTCTTTACCTAGCAGGTCCACCTGCCTATATGTTCACATTTTTCATGTTTTTCTCAGCAGCATTAAATCCTCAATGTATTTAAAGGCAAGTTGCGGAATAAGTGATGATTGGGGATTGTGTTTTGAATCTTTCTTGTAAGTCACTTTCTCTCCTGCAGATCTCCCTGAAGTCTCTCAGTCAAGGGGATGGCAATGGTGAATGTCTTCCAAGTTCCAGTCTATGCCTGTGTATTTAAGTCTTTCCCACCATAGGCCTGGGAACCATCTTCAGTTGTAAAGGAAATAGAAAGTTCACTCCTCAGGTGTTGAGAAGTTCAACAGTCACTTCAGAGACAGGAAAATTGGAGTAAGCTCCTTCTTTTTGTTCCACTGGTATTTCCTGTTCCAATTTGCTGTTACTGTCTTCACATGTGGATTCACAGCTGTTAGGGGTAGGTTCAGAATGAGGGCGTCTCTCCATTCATTGCCTTTTCCTTTATTAATTTCTTAAATTTAGAAGCACACATTTCTTCTCAGAATTTTTCTCATTTTTTGTTCTTTTTCAAAAGTTTTAAAAAACTTTAAAAAGAAGTAACTTGATCTTCAAATGATGATACTTTCCACTTTTTACACTTTTATTTTAGGAGAAATACTGCTATATTGCGATCACTCCTCTTTCTTTTTTACCTTTTTAAATTTGGGAGAATTTATTTCAACTTCAGAAGGATTTCTTTTTCATCTTTAAAGTTTGGAAGAAATAATGTCTTCTTTCTTTTCTACTAAATATTCAGTCTTAGTAGATTTTGACTTCTCTTTCTTAGCTTTCTTCTCATCGTGTCTTCTCTATGTCTCAACTTTTCTCTTGTCCACATCTCATTCCAAAGTGGCATCAGTAAAGAGTTTCTCCAGCCTCACACAGCATCATCTTGGGAACATTACCCAGCTCTTCAACTATGTGAAGAGAAAGTGATAAGATTTACATTTTCTCTTTTTTTTTTCTAATGACATGCTCTATTTGTTTTTCAGAACAAGATTAACCTACTTTTCCCCCTTCTCCTTTGGCACTGGGAAGTCAAAGTAAGAAGCATATTGTGTCTGTCTCCATTATTATTTACACATGTGCGTGCACACACACACACACACACACACACACACACACACACACTTACTTTTCTGTTGTTATTCGGTATGTCTCACTGTAAATCACAACAATACAGAGTTACTTTACAGGCTTTTCAGGGCTGATTTTATTTATTTATTTAATTTTTTTTTGCAAAACAGATTGCTAGCCTAGCAATTGACCATGGGGCCACCAGATCTATTATATCATATTTTTACAATTGTTGTTTGTACCTGTCTGACATTTACGTCTCCAGTGAATTTTTAGAGTTAGTAAAACTCATGGGAGGAGATTACCCATCTTTCTTCCACAGAGCACCTGGTTGATTTGAACTGGGTACCTTCATGTTGACAGCACGTATTCTTATTACTAGACAACTAGAGTTCCCTGATTGACATTGCTTTTGTTGTTTTTGTCTATAATCAATTCAGAACTGAGACATAGCTGATCTTCCATAGAGCTTTAAGGGACAGGCAATCACAGAGGAGGAGATTGCTTATCCTTCTCCTGTGGAGCAGCAGATGGACTCAAACTGTGTGCCTTTGGGACTGGAGTGCAGCATTTTGCCACTAGGTCACCAGAACTCCTTGACATTAGAAATGAAACAATAAGAATAATGTGGGACACTTTCAGAGAAATTACATGCATCTCATTGGAAACCCAGAAAAGGAAAAAGCATGTAAAGGCCTTGAAAAAACTGTAGAAGAATTACTAAAGGAAAACTTTCCAGGAATAATTAAGAATGAGAGAAAATCTATTCAAGAAGTCCAGGGAACAACATATAGACTAGTCCCCAAAAGAAAAGCATCAAGACATATCATAGTTAAATTTTCCAGAACCAAAGATAAGGAGAGTATCCTTAAAACAGCAAGGGAGAAACAAAGAGTAACCTATAAGGGAGAGCAGATAAAATTCAGTGCCTATTTCTCAGCAGAAACCATGCAAGCAATAAGAGAGTGGAAAGACATATATCAAACACTCAAAGAACACAACTGTCAACCAAGAATACTGTACCCAGCAAAAGTACCCAGCAAATATGAAAGAGGGATCAAGATACTCCCAGAAAAACAGAACCTAAGAGAGTATCTAAAAACAAGACCAGTATTTTAGGAAAGACTTAGAGATGTCCTTTTTACAGACATACCTTTTTACATAGAAAGCTGCATGGTCCAAAGTAACAAGTAACAACACCAAAAAGAACTCAACACAATGTTAACAACAAAACCTAGCCTCTGAATAGTCACATTTTATCTCTGAGTAGATAAATGTTGTTGTTGTTAAGTGCCATCAAGTCGCAGGTGACTCATAGCGACCCTATGAAGGAGAGTCCTCAACGCTTGGGTGTCTTTCATCCTCTCTCCAGGTTGATAGGGTTTCCAGGGGCAAGCTATTATGGAAGTGGATAAAACTATTATGGAAGTGGATGAAGCTATTACTGAAGCTGGATTAACACAGTGGCTGTGGCAATGGGTTCTTGTATATCAGGGACATGGATCGCCCCTGACATGGAAGAGTCCATAACTCCTGTTTATAGGGTCAATAAGAACACTTGATTGTTCTAATGTGAAACCTATACTTGGTCCAAGAGGCAGTCATCAGAACAGAGCAAGAAAACACTGCATGGTTAAAAATTGGGAAAGGTGTAGCCAGGGATGTGTCCTATCTCTGTACCTTTTAAACTTGTGTGCAGAACAGATTATCCGAGAGGCTGGGCTCTATCAGGAGAAGTGTGGCGTCAGAATTGGTGGAATGTCTGCGTTATACATATGACACAGCCCTGCTTCCTGAAACTGAGGAGGACCTGATGCACTTGCTACAGAGGGTCAAGGACTGCAGCCTTCAGTATGGATTGGGGCTCTATGTGAAGAAGTCAAAGATTCTCACCACTGGGCCAATTGGTAGCATCAGGATGGGTGGTGAAGAGATTGAGATTGTTCGCAGCTTTAGTCTGCTTGGCTCCACAGTCAATACTCATGGCATCAGTAGGCAGGAAATAAAAAAAATGTATTGCGATGGGAAAGTCTGCTGTTGGGGACCTCTTCAGGGTACTGACGAGGAATGGTATCAATCTGGAGACTAAGGTGCATCTGATACTGGCTATGGTCTTTGCAATCACTTCTTATGCATCAGAGAGCTGGACAATGACTAGGGAGGATAGAAGGAAAATTCATGCCTTTGAGTGGTGGTCCTGGAGAAGAGTATTGAATGTACCATGGATTTTCAAGAACACAAACAAATTCAATATGGAGAGGGTTAAACCAGGCTGCTTCTTGGAGGCAACGATTCTGGGGATTCATCTGACATACAATGGACATGTTGTAAAGAGGCACAGGTCCTTGTAGAGGGAAACCATGCTTGAAATCATGGAGGGACAACACATTAGGGGACGACCCTCTATGAGGTGCATTGATTCAGTGACTGGGGTAATTGGGGTGGGTGTGTCAGAGAGAGTGGGATTGGCACAGGATAGAGCAGAGTTTAGGGCTGTTGTACATAGGGCTGCTATGAGTCGTAAGCCACTCAATGGTACATAACAACAACAACAACAAAAACAACAACAATAACAAGAGTCATAGTCAATTTGAGGGCACCTGTGAAAAAAAAATCCCAACAACAGTGTGAGGTAAAACTGCTGGGATTTGGGGTGGGGGGCAAGCTGGCCTCAATAGGGGTCTCTGAAACTCTTCTGTGCAGCCCATCTGGATTCACTTGTAGTAGGTATTACATGATCTAGATTCGCCAGGCTACAAGGAATTAGCTGGACTATTGGGACTGAAGCTCAGCTAACAATGATTAGTGGTAACATTTACTATGTAGACTCTGTGAAGAGTCGATTCACAATCTCCATACACAGGGCCAAGAAAAATCTACACCTGCAGATGTGCATTCAGAACCAAGGACACCATCCTTCCTGTATAACTGGGCAAGAGACATAGTGAGGGGAAGTCAGTGTGAGCTCAACCACAAACCTTCCTGGGGAAAGAGCCAAGGTCACAGGACTAAGACCCAGGCTTAGATGTTATTTTAAGGCCTGGTTTCCTGTTGTGGTCTGTGGATTCTTCTCTATCTTGCAGAGTCTCTGGGAAATCTTCCTTTTTTAATGATTTTACACTAACTTCTAATATCGCCTAATTCAAACATCATAGTGTAGCAGGAGAAACATTCTTTCATGCAGAAAAGTAGGCTTTGGAGTTTATGGGGAAAGCTTATGCAAAAGCTTGTGAAAGAAAACTGACTCTGCCAGAATCTTCAGCTTCAGCATTTGATGAAGCTGAGGGACATCTTGGAGTTCTTTTCCAGTCAGAATCAAGGAAGATGGAGTCTCTGTTTAGTGAAAAGGATGCTTGTTTGAACCCATCCAGTGATGTCTTGGGAGAGAGACTTAGTGATTTGTTGCTGAAATGTCAGACTCAGGATTGGCATCTCAGTGAAATTTTTCAATTAGGATAATGTTGGAGACTTTCAACAAGGAGGCATGTAGGTCATGGTCACTAACATCTAAAAGCAGGGGGAAAATCACATCGGACCCTCTTCCTTCCAATGATTTCTTTGTTTCACTATCAGAGCCGGTTTAATTTCCTCCTAATGCATTTTGTGTTTTTCTTCTCTAGTTCTAACATTTTCCCATCAATTTCCCATATTGTGGTGGCCCATGTATTTCTGTGATGCAGTAAGTCATGCCACCAGTTTTGAAAATACCAGCAAGATTGTCTGTTGTAGACAACTTTCAGCACAAGTTAAAGACTATAGAAAGTAAAAATGAAGACTGTCCTTTCTGAAATAATGTCAGTTCAAAGACTAAGGCTACCATGTCACCAAACATGGAACTTTGGATGGCTCCATATGCATATGAGTGTTAAGCAATGAATAAGTAAGAATCAGTTGGAATCGATGTTTTGGATGGTGATGTCATTGAAAAATTGAGTATATTGTCAACTTCAAAAAGAAATAATAAATTTGTCTTCAAATAAGTAAAACCACGGTTCTCCTTAGAAGCAAGGATGGTAAGACTTCATCTCACATCTTTTGGGCTTGTTATCACGAAGGGTCAGTCGTTTGAAAAGGACATTGTGTTTAGTCAGCAAAAGACTAGGAAAAGAATGGAAGTGTCCTTATCAGACTCTGACATTAGACTCCAGAGTGACTCAACAGTGGGTTATAGTACAACAGAATTTTTGAGGGTGGTGCAGGATCAGGCAGGGTTTCTTTCTGTTCTACTTACTGTACATGTATGGATTGGCTGCGCCTTGATGTTGTCCAACCATGAAATCAATACACTCTGTGTTTAAATGTGTAATAGTATTTGAGTTAATGTCTATAAGCCTTTGATTATTATACTGTCCACACATTTTTATGCATGGTTCTTCTCTGTCAATGTATGTATGGTTTTCATAAGACTTGTTTAGTATAGATTTGCAATTATGTATATGATGTATCATGTGCATGGGTATGTATATGTGGAGATGTATATGTATGTGTAGTTTTCCTAAATTTGTCCGATTATCAGTATAAATAAGACTTTATGGTTTATGTATGACTTTTCCTAACTTAAAATGAATATAAAATATAACCATTTGATTGATTTTGTGAAATTCCCATCCAAGAATTCATTTATTTTATTTTTTGCTTGCATACCCATTTCGTATACATTGTGATTCACATTATTATTCATGCAAATTGTTTTTAATGCAATTATTCTCATGCATTATGTTTCATAAAATTAATCATCATTAGATGATACAAACTATTACCCTATCTTTTCCGCTCCTATCAGATTTTTTCCATTTCCTTTACCTCCTCCCTCCACCTACCAAATTGTCCAAACCTGTGATTTTTGCCCCTACCCATTGCCACCCCTCTAGTGTAATCCCTTCCCCACTTGAGTCTCCATACTTTACGAATCATTCTTTTATTTTTACAAAAACTGTCTTAGGCAGTAATATCTTTATGAAACTAAGTTAGTGACTCAGCATAATTCTTTTAAATGTCTCCCAAATTATGTAGTATTTTTCAAAATCAATGCTCCTGAGTGCTCTATAATATTCCATTATGTAACTGGACCACAATTTCTCAAGGCATTCTGTTGTGGTTAGACATTTGAGCTATTTACATGTTCTTGTGATGATGAATAATGTTACTATGAGCATTGGTGTACAAATCTCTGTTTGTGTCTCAGTTTTAATTTCCTTGGCATATATTCCTGGTAGTGAAATAGTTGGGTCATAAAGAGGTTCAATGTTGAAGTTTGTTGAGAAAATGTCAAATTGCCTTCCAGAATGGTTGCACCATTTTATAATCCCTCCAACAGTATGAGAGTTCCTACCTCTCCATGCCCTCTCTAACATTTATTGCTCTTGCCCTGATAAACTTTGCCATTGTTACTGATGTAAGATGGTATCTCATTGTAGTTTTGATTTCTATCTCTTATTTCCAGTGATTTTTAACATTTCTCTATGTATCTGCTGTCCATCCAAATGTCTTCCTCTGTGAAGAGTCTTTTCATGTCTTTAGTCCATTTTGTAACTGAGTTCAGTATTTGTTTTCCCAAGAGGCCCAGGAGTATTCTTTAAACTATTGCTATGGGAGCCTTGGCTGAGATAGTATTAGCAAATGTTTTTTGTTTTGTTTTTTCCCCAGTTGGTACATTTTCTTTTCACTCTATTAGGAAAAGTTTTTGATGAACACAGGGATTTAACCTTTACAAGGTCTCATTCATCAATTTTATCTTCTTCAAATCATGCATTTCTGGCTCTATTTGTCAGCCTCTTTATACCATAGACTGGGCTTTCTAAGCTTCTACACGGCTTATATCTTACAAACTTTATGATTTTCACCTTTACTAACAAATCTCTGATCCACATTGAGTTGACTTTTGTGTACAAATCTTTTGTGTTTCTAGTTAGTTTCACTCCCAAGTATCTAGGTATACGGTTGGCTATTTAAAAGTTGGTTGGGCCTGAGAGTCTAATGTTATTTTATTTTGGAGAAACATTCTTCTAAGTTGTGCAGCACTCCTCTGTCAGTTTCCTGCACTAAGGCAATCTGGGTTTACTGTGATGATGAACCTTGTGCCATTGGGGGGTCAAATGGCTGCCCATGGTGGACAGTGTTTAGTGGAGCTCCCAGTTTATGACAGGTTTGGAAGCAGGAATGACATCCATTTACTAAACACATGTATCTGGAAACTTTATAAAGTTTGAGAAATGATGGTAGTTATAGAAATGCTTCAGGCCTTTAGTTCATAGGTTCACTATGAGTCATGCTCAACTTGACAGCAATAAACAAAACAATTTTAAACAGTATTGCTTCTTAGTTTCCTTCTCTGAGTTCTCTTTGTTACTCTACAGTTCTTTCACTGACTTTTGGATATTGGTCTTGTATACTGCCACCCTAATAATATTTTTCATTAGCTCTAGCAATTTGTTATTGTTGTTTTTTTCTGCGTACACTATCATAACATCTGTATATACTGACAGCTTAACCATCTCTTTGTCTATCTGGATGCTTTTAATTTCCTTCTCTCGTCATATTGCCTTAGCAAGTACTTGCAGTACAATATTGAATAGACGTGTTGACAGTGAGCATCCTTAACTTGTCCCTGTACAAAGGAAAATGCTTTTAGTTTTTCTTTATTGAGAATGATATTGACTCTTGTTTTTGCATACATACTTTGCATCATGTTGAGGAAATTCTCTTATATTTTTATTTTGCTCTGTGTCTTAATTAGGAAGAGGTGCTGGATTTTGTCAAAATCCTTTACTACATCAATTGCTCATATCATAGAATTCTTGTTATTTGCTTTGTAATGTGAATGACATTGTTTTTCTTATGTTGAACTATCCTTGCATATCAGTTACGAATCCCACTTGGTCATAATGAATTCTCTTTTTCATTTGCTGTTGGAATCTATTGGTGAAGATTTTGCTAATGATTTTTGTATCTATGTTCATGGAAGGTATTGATTTGTAGTTTTCTTTTTCTGGTAACATCTTGCCTGTTTTTAGTATTTTGATTATTCTTGCTGCTTCCATTAATCCTTAATATTTTAAGGTTATTAGTTTCTCTAGAAGTTTAAACACAATAAGTACAACATTCACTTAGTCTCCTTCCAGTTATTTAGTCATTTAAATATTAGCTGAAAAATTGTATGTTATTTATGTTATGTGCCGTCGAGTCGCTTGCGACTCATAGAGACCCTATGCACAGCAGCCCTAAACTCTGCTCTGTCTTGCATCAATCGTACTGTCTCTGACACTCCTATCCTGATTATCGCAGTCACTGAATCCATCCACCTCATAGAAGGCCTTCCCCTCCTGCACTGTCCCTCCATCCTCACCAGCATGATGTCCTTCTCCAAGGACCGGTCTCTTCTTACAACATGTCCAAAGTATGTTAGATGAAGCCTCAGAATCCTTGCCTTCAAAGAGCCATCCAGTTTTACCCTTTCCAGGATTAATCTGTTTGTTTTCCTAACAGTCCATATTATAATTTTTAACATTTACATTAGTCTCACCTTGGAAATATCATTAATGTGTTTAAATCTAATTTTGTGATACAGTTTTAAAATTATTTTAAAATATAAATAAAACAGGATTTGTTATATTTTTTTGACCAAGGGGAAAATTCACTTTATAATTCTAGTTAATATTTTTTCCCCACAATGGATGGAGCACAGGTATGTTATCTTCTCAGCAAGAGCTGGGAATATTGTATCAAGGAAGTCTACCTGACTCATAGAGAAATCATTTCATCATTTAAGATTTTTTTTATTTTACTCTACACTTGCTCATCGTGATTTTCTCTGAGTCTGAGAGGAAAAGACTCCCCAAATTGCCTCATGATTCTTCAGTACTTGTTTCTTCAATAGTTAATGAAGGTGACTTCACTCCTGTTGATATGGTTGTCATGCTATTTATTTCTGATCTGAACTGGCATCAGCACTTTCAACATCTTGCTTCAGATGCAAATATCAGAAGCCCTGTAGAAAGTTGTTCTCTCATTATTCTTAGTATTTTGAAGACCTGTTCTTCTAGAAGTAGTTGGGCACAGCTCCTTTTTAGTCTGACTTTATTTATACTCTGTGAATAATAACAAACTAAGTATATCATTGATTAAATTAGGAATCCCAAGACACTTATTTGTGTTCAGGCAAATTAAAAATATAAACTGAGAAGCAGTTGTAGAAAACTAATACAGTAACACAGCATGGTTTAAAATCAGGAAATGTCGTAACCTTTTCCCAAATAATAAACTGTGTATATTTAACTTATAATATGAGAAGCTGGAAAATATAAAGGTGCTTCTCTACTGAAGGAAGTCCCATCAACAACTTGTGTTATACAGAGAAGCCAACTTTGTCTGAATAAAGGAGACATGAAACACTTTTTGTAGAAAAGGAAAGACTACAAACTTTATTATGGATTACATCTGAACATCAAGAAAACAAAGATCCTCAGCACTGGACAAGTAGGCAGCATCATGAGACGTGAAGAAAAGAAGTTGTCAAGAATATTGATTGACTTGTATCCATAATCAAAATTTGTGGTAACAGCAGCGCAGAAATCAAAATTATGTGTTGCTTTGGGAAATCTTGCAGTCAAGGATGTCTCCAACTTCTAAATAGCAATGATGTCAGTGTAAAGACTAAGGTGCACCTGATCCAAGACATGGTGTTTTCAGTTACTTCCTATACATCTGAAAGTTGGAAAATGAATAAGGATAACAGAAGAAATAGTGATTCCATTGCATTGTGGTGTTAGAGAAGAATACTGAATTTTCCATTAACTTCCACAACAAGAAAGAAGTCTGTCTTAAAGCAACCAGGTTGCTTCTTAGAGGCTAGGACGTTGAACGTAATAGACCCATTAAAACAATCACAATGTATGTAACTGTTATGTTTTGATGTGACTACGGAGCTCTTTTCAGAGAAATATGAAATTAATGTATTGACATCCGATGTTTGACCATTAACAGAATGTCTCTCTTTGATGTTTTTACCTGGAGGTCTAAATATCCTTTTAGTACCTTCATTTTTCTTTTTTATTCTCCCCTTTTGATGCACACTTTCTTCTTCCAACCTGACACATCCAGCAATGCAACCTTTTTTACTGAATGTTGTCATACATTTAACGCTTAATCATATTTTCCTTCAGAGTATTTCTTCCCATATATAATCTGTTCTATTACAGTGTTCATTGTCTATCCACTCTTTCCCCATTCTCTGCCCATCCTACCCTCATCTGTCCTGTTTTATTACAGTGATGTTATACAATATTTTACCTTTTGAAACTGGAGTATTTCAATGAGTATATGTCCTCCAGACTCTCCCATGCTGTGTAATTTATTATTTTTCACCGTTGCATAGTATTCCATTGTGAACACACCCTAGTTTTTCTATCCATTCTTTCGTTGTTGGGCATTTGTTTGCTCTATGGAATTTTCTCTTGAATGATCTATGTGTGAATGTGGATTCTTTCATGCAATGCTGGCTTTTCTGCCATGATTTACCTCACTGAGTGACCTCTGTCGTATGTAGTAATACCCTTGTCCTTTCAGATCATTTACACACCTGAATGGTCTTTGACGATTAAATATTTGACACAAGGAATTGTCTCTCATTTATTTATTTATTCATTCATTCATTAGTTCTTTTGAGATTCTTGGTCATATTCTCAACATTGGCACACCAAATTCTACAGTCAGCGATTAGGAAACACCTATATAAAGACATAATGACAAGACCAATTGGTAGCATCAGGATGGATGGTGAAGAGATTGAGATTGTTTACAGCTTCAGTTTGCTTGTCTCCACGGTCAACACTCTTGATACCAGCAGCCAGGAAATCAAAAAAACGTATTGTGATGGGAAAGTCTGCTGTTAGAGATCTCTCTCAAGTACTCAAGAGCAACAGTGTCTCTCTGGAGACTAAGGATGCATCTGATACAGGCGATGGTCTTTGCAATCACTTGTTACGCATCAGAGAGTTGGACAATGACTAGGGAGGATAGAAGGAGAATTGATGCCTTTGAGCTCTGGTGCTGGAGAAGAGTATTGAATGTACTATGGACTGCCAAGAAAACAAACAGAATAATGCTGTTGTTGTTCCTGTTATGTGCCATTGAGTCTCTTGCAACTCATATCAACCCTATGTACAACAGCCCTAAACTCTGCTCTGTCCTGTGCCAATCGCACTGTCTCTGACACTCCCATCCCGATTATCCCAGTCACTGAATCAATCCACCTCATAGAGGGCCTTCCCCTTCTGCACTGTCCCTCCACCCTCCTAAGCATGATGTCCCTCTCCAAGGACCGGTCTCTCCTCACAACATGTCCAAAGTATGTTAGGCAGAGCCTCAGAATCCTTGCCTCCAAGGAGCCTCCCGGTTTAACCCTTTCCAGGACAAATCTGTTTGTTTTCCTAGCAGCCCATGGTATTCTTAATACTCTTCTCCAGCACCACATCAATTCTCCTTCTATGCTCCTTGGTCATTGTCCAACTCTCTGATGCATAACAAGTGATTGCGAAGACCATGGCCTGTATCAGATGCATCTTAGTCTCCAGGGAGACACCATTGCTCTTCGGTACTTTGGAGTGGTCCCTAACAGCAGACTTTCCCATGGCAATGCGCCTTTTAATTTCCTGGCTGCTGATGCCAAGACTGTTGACTGTGGAGCTAAGCAAACTAAAGTTGTGTACAATCTCAATCTCTTCACCATCCATCCTGATGCCGTCAATTGGTCCAGTGGTGAGAATCTTTGTCTTCTTGACATTGAGCCTCAATCCAAATTGGAGGCTGCAGTTCTTGGCCCTCTGCAGCAGATGCTTCAGGAAGAGAGATTCATCCTGGAGAGGATTAAACCAAGCAACTCCTTGGAGGGAAGGATTCTGGGGCTTTGTCTGACATACTTTGGGCATGTTGCAAGGAGGGATGGGTCCTTGGAGAGGGACATCATGCTTCGGAGGGTGGAGGGACGGCGCAAGAGTGGAAGACCCTCTATGAGGCGGATTGATTCAGTGACGGGGTAATCGTGATGGGTGTGTCAGAGACAGTGCGATTGGCACAGGATAGATCAGGGTTTAGGGCTGTTGTACATAGGGTCGCTATGAGTCGCAAACGACTCAATGGCACGTAACAACAACAACAACAACAACAACAACAACAACAATTCCTCTTCGAAGTTAGCATTATGGAGCCTTGTGCTACTGTCATGGAATAAGAACAGGACTATAGCTGAGGCTTCCCAGTGGCACAACCAGAGCTGGAGCTCAGAACAAGACTCACATGTAGAGTAGTGAGCAGCCAGCAGGGGGAGCTGAGGGCTCACAGAGCACATGGCGGCCACAAAACAAAAAGAAGGGTTGAAGTGTGTTTCCTGTAGGGTCTGGCTTTCTTCCTGGGATTCAACATAGTCTTCTCTTTATGTACTAAATTTTAGGACAAAAGCTTGTTCTGCAGGTACAGCCCATATATACCCCACATGACCTCTGTATACAGAGAAAGAGAAAAACGCATCTGAACATGTATGATTTCCTTTTGCTTGTCAAGATACCCAATGAGTCCCTAAGAGATTTGGTCTACTATCTAAATTATGTAGATAGTATTTCCTTGTATTAAAAAAGAAAGAATTATAAAGCCTAGTGGAGCTGGAGTTTAGATAAATACTGGCAATGTATATTTGTCCATTGAAGAATGTCATTGTAACTTAAATAATTTTCTTTTTTCTGGGTTATAGAAATATTATGGAGTCTAACCTACTGACTTTTTTTGCTTCTCAGAGAGAAAGGGCTTTTTGTGTGGTTTTTTTTTTAAGTGTGAATTTTAGTTAATTGAAGGATTAAAAACTGTGCTTGTTCAGCAAATATGTATTTTTTTTCCCAACTGCTAAAACCTAAAATCTGCCCAAACCTTAAAAAAAAAAGACCTCTGTGATTTCACCTCTACCCGTCCTCACCCCTCTGCTCCCACTCCTTCTTCCCTTGGATCCTCATACATGTTTTGCTGGTTATCTTTCTACTTTTACAATGTAATGGAAATAGAAATGATCCAGTGAGGACCTGAAAAGGCAGAATAATTGTGGCCATGGTTCAATGGTGATTAATTTTATAAAACATAGTGAATGAGAATGATTGCATGAAACACACTGGGAACTAAGAATAGTGTGGCAGACACGTCATACATAATATGTAAACAAATAAATATAAAATAAATTTAAAAAATGAGACAAAACAAAAATGACCTACTTCCACTTATGGCTAACACTGAAAGGAATGGGAATCCCAGTTCACTTAATTGTGCTCATGAGAAATCTAATCCTTAATCGGAAGCAGTTATGAGAACAGAGCAAAGTAACAGAGCATGGTTTAAAATTCAGAAGGGTGTGTGTCAGGGTTGTAGTCTTTCTCCATATTTAACTTGTATGCTAAGCAAATTATTCAAGAAGCTCAACTCCATGAAGAGGAATGTGGCATTAGGATCTGAGGGAGACAAATTAATAACCTGCATTAGACAGATCACACAGCCTTCCTTTGGAAAGTGATGAGTAGTTCAAACACTTGTTGCAAAAGATCAAAGAACACAGCTTTTAGTATGGATTGTATCTCAATGTCAAGAAAACAAAGATTCTTACCACTGTACTGATAGACAACATCATGGTTGTTGGAGAAAAGATTGAAACTTTCATCTTATTTTAATCTATAATCAATACCCTTGGTTCTGTTGTTGTTTCTATGTGCCTTCTAGTTGGCTCTCAGTCACAGTGACCGTATGTGTAACAACTGTCAACCCTGCTCTATTTTGAGCCAATTTCACACTCTCTGACACACCTATCCCCAGTACCCCAGTCACTGAGTCAATTCATCTCATTCAGGATCTTCCTCTCTTGCCTTGTCCTTGCAACCTTACAAGCATGATGTCTATCTCGAAAAACTGGTCCCTCCTTGCAACATGTTGAAAGTATGTCAGATGCACCTTCAAAATCCTTGCCTCCAAGGAGTAGCCTGGTTTTATCATCTCCAGAATGGAGTTGTTTGTTATCATAGGGGTCTATTTTCCCAATGCAATTTGTGTTTTTATTTCCTTTGTACTAGCAGTCAGGAACAGAGGGAGAGATCAGCTGGCCCAGTGGACAGAAAGCAATGCTACCAAGCTGAAGGTGGGTGACTTTCAATCCGCAGCCCTTGGGCCTGTCTTTCATTGTTTTTGTTCAGACATTCCTCTAGGTCGTATAACCCTGGTTTACAAGTTGCTGTACCACAGTCACTTGTGGTTGCTGTGAGGCTGAACACTGTGACACTGATGTGTCAAATGCCTTAATGGTTGGCTACCCAATGCGGACAGAGAGTGGGGTAGAGCTCTCGATTAAAGGAAGTTTGGAAGGAGAAGTGGCATCCACTTCCATAATAGCTTGCCTCCAGGAACCCTATGAACTGGAGAGAGGATAAGAGGCACCCAAAGTCGAGGACTCTCCTTCATAGGCTTGCTATGAGTCACCTGTGACTTAAAGGCACTTAATAACAACTAACAACAAGCAGTCAGGAAATCAGGAAATTCATCACACTGTGAATGTTTGCAGTTAGGAACCTCTCCAAATTATTGAAGAGTAATGATGCCAGTTTGAGGACAAAGGTGCGCCTGATTCAGGTCATGATCTTTCTGATTACGTGATATACATCTGAGAGCTGGGCAATGAATAAGGATGATAGAAGAAAATTTGAAGGTTTTGAGCTGTGATATTGGAGAAGAGTGCCGGACATGTATGGATGGCCAAAAGAACAAGCAAATATGTCTTGGAGAGGGTGCAGCCAGAGTGCTGTTTTGAGGCAAAGATGATAAGGCTTTGCCTCACATACTTTGGGTGTGTTGTTAAGAAAGGCTTTTCCTTAGAGAGGAACACAATGCTTGAAAAGGTAGAGGGTTGGTGAAGGAAAGTAAAATGCTTGGCTACTTGGATTGACATGATAACTGTCACAGTGAGCTCTAATGTGTCAGAAAGTGTGAGAATGACACAGGATTGAACAGGGTAAAGATCTGTTGTCCATACTACTTACTATGAACTCTATGGAAACTAACAACAATTATAATTCATTCTAACAGACCCACTGGAATGTTATCCTATCCAATATCAAATTAGAATTTTTTAACTCTAACCATTGCTTAATCCTTACATCTAGACAGAAGTAAATATGGGAGCAAGAACATGGTTATTCTGTTTTCTCTTTTCCCCAACCATTTTCTGTATTCCTCAGTGAGAAAGGATCTCCACACACAATAATTCAGGAACTTGTCAGCAATCTTTAACCTCAAATAGAACTGATGCAATCAATCAGCTATGGTTTGCATTCTTGGCAATACTGTGGTGTCATTTAAATAATGTTAAAGCAAACATAATCCTCTCAATTTAAATCTTGACATATTTTATTATGAATATGCAAACAAATGAAGGTCTACAAGGTTAAATATAGTTATGTCTGTTCGCCAAGAACATCACCCCACGACCAGCACCCTCACCCCACCCCATACACATACAAGCCTTGAAAACACAGCTCTCTCACCATGGACTGGAGCTGGAGAATCATCTTCTTCATCACAGCAGCTACAGGTCAGGGGGTCCCTAGTCCCTGGGAGGAGGACAAGATTGTGGATATTCAGAAGGAATGTCATTGAACTCTTTTGTGTTATCATTAGGTGTCCACTCTGAGATACAATTGGTGCAATCTGGTCCTGAGTTGTCCAAGCCTGGGACGTCAGTGAAAATTTCCTGCAAGGCTTCTGGATACACCTTCACAAGCTATGAATTGCACTGGGTGCAGCAAACCCCAGGACGAAGGTTGGAGTGGATAGGATACATTAATCCTAGTAATGGTGGAACAGGATATGCACAAAAGTTCCAGGGCAGAGTCACCATGACCAGAGACACATCCACAAGCACAGGCTACATGGAGCTGAGAAATCTGAGCCCTGACGACACGGCCATCTATTACTGTGCAAGAGACACAGTGTGAAAACCACACCCCGAGTGTGGCAAAAACTCTGACTGAGGATGCAGCTGTGTTGGCAGAGGAGGGGACAGTAATAAGTAGACTGCAGGTTGTCTTACTTTGAGGTTGAATAGTTGGGAAAAAGGGACAATAGAAATATGTATTAAGTCCAGTTTGATTTTGTTGTTTTTGTTGTTTTGTATCATCAGGTTGGAAATAACCCATAGTGGCCTCTCCAGCAGGTTTTCAGAGACAGTATATTGAGAGGAGATTGCCTTTCTTTCTACTGTGAAAAGGCTGGTGAATTCAAACAGCACATCTTTGGGTTGGCAGTGAAATTTCTTACCATGAAGCTACCAGTGAGGAGTTCAAATACACGAATTTCTCAGGAAGAAAATTTTGGTGTGTGCTGATATCATTTGCAATAAAGTCTTCTCACTTATATTTATCCTAGTTGTAAAACAATATGTGAGTTGAGTTGTCACCCTTCATAGATAGTAAAGTTATGATGTTTGTCTGGCAGGATTTCTCTCAGTGATCTGCTGAGGTCTGGTTTTACTAAAAACTCCTTGAAGTCATGCAGGTTTTGGCTTGTGCATGGAGCCTTGAGAAGGAAAGATAGTTACCTCCTATAGGCGGTGACAAGGATGGAATACTCTTCATCACCCGACAGAAAATAATTTCACTTGTGTTTAAGGTCCAAGATACAGTTGACTTTGTACACCAACACTCAAAATGTTCAAATTCATGAACTCACTCACATTTGCATGGGTTTTTTGTTGTGTCTTTTTAAAATATATAAACAGATTCCTGAAACCTACAGATAATTCATTACAATACATAGAATCCATTCAGATTTTTAAAAGGATAAACAGATACAAAAGTAGTAACAAGTTACAAATGAGAGTTATCTGATGAAAACCTGTGGTTGAAGTTTGTGGTTCAACTTCATGAAAATCACAGTCCATGTCAAGTTGCCAATCACTCCTCTGCTGTCTGAATGCTTTGCCAAAACTCCACGTTTTGCCTCTGTTTTGGAAGTGGTTATTTCTGTTGCCTCCTGCATGTTGCTGACCTGGTTGCTGACCCCTGGTGCCTTCTCCTGTGCTTCAGTCCTGTTATCCTCTGAAGCCTTTGCTTTCATCCTACAGTCTGCTTCTGTCCCACAGGCCTTGGAATCCTTGACTGCCTTCCCTAGGCCCCCTGGAGTGTTGAAATTCTTCTCCAAGTCCCTCCAGCTTTGGCTGCTCAGTGGCTGTGGAGAGATGGCAGGGTCAAGTGTCATGCCATTTTCTCCTATATTTTGTTATTACTGCTGTAGAGACATCCAACTTTCCTTTGAGGAAAACCACCCCCCACCGCCCCCCATTTTGGAATCAATTTCTTTGTCCAGCTACTCTTTAAGCTCTTTCCAAACACAGCTGATGTTTAAAATTTCAAGTAAGCATTCTAAGTTCATGACCCCAAAGCCCACATCTACGCTGACCAAGTAGTACTGGCCAACCGCTGTGGCTATTGAAATTTGGGTTAGTGCTTCCACCAGGGCTTCCGCAGATCCTTCTCACTGATGAGTTTTTCGGCTGGTGGTGTGAAGTGACATATGACTTTGGAGGCAGAGAATCTAAATACCTGATGGCATCTTTGTTAGAAGCTTTTATTATTTCTCTTGCAGAAGATGAACTTATTCGTTTAAATTTAACTCGCCCCTTTTTGCTTCATGTGTGCCAATGAATATTCTTCCTTGTCCTGATAAAAGCAGATATAAACTCCTATCTGCCCAGCTCTACCTGTTCACACAGAACAATGAATGTAGGACTTCACATCCTTTGGTGGAGAGCTTTGTCCAATCAGGGATAGCTAATGCACGCGTAGCAATATTAGTTGCAGCCAAAATGCCAAGATCACATTTTTAAAACCTTTCAGGTTGATTTCCCTTCGCTTCTGTGGGATGTCTTTATATAATTATTGGACATTCTACTTGTTGGATGCTTCCGGGGACAACTCTTAGACAGAAGATAATCGTGTGCCCATTATAACCACCATACACCCGGATATCATCTCCAATGACCTCTGCCCTATGGTCCAAAGGCACTTGATAATCAGATGCTCCACAGTTATTGCCATTTTCTGAGTCTTTTTCTTAGCAGGTCCCCCTGCTCATATGTAAGTTTCATGTATTTCTCAGCAACATTAAATACTCAAAGGCATGTTGCAGAAAAAAAATCTATGCTTGAGGACTGTGATTTGAATCTTTCCTGTATGCCACAGATAAAGTCTCTGTCACTTGATCAGCAAAACCCATATCCAACACCGGGTCAACTTCATGCAGGAAATCTAAGCTTAAGTTTGGTGAGGTCTACCTTACCATTCTGTAGGTGGTCTTGGATAAATCTGGTGTCCCAACCAGAATGTCAATCTCATTTTTCATGTGATCCTGTTGACCTCCATATGGTGTTCCTTTAGAAGCAGACATTTCTTCTTCCGAAGTTTTCTCATTATTTTTATTAAGTTTTAAATATTTTAAAAAGTAGTAACTTGATCTTCAAATGATACTTTTTATTTTTTACACTTTTTATTGTAGGAGAATACTTCCATATTGAGATCACTCCTCTTTCTTTTTTACCTTATATATTTGGAAGAATGTATTTCAACTTCAGAAGGCTCTGCTTTCTTTTTTATCTTTTGAAGTTTTGTAGAAATAGTGTCTTCTTTCTCTTCTATTGCATATTCAGTCTTAGTAGATTTTGACTTCTCTTTCTTAGCTTTCTTCTCATTGTGTTTCCTCTATGTCTCAAGTTTTCTCATGGTCATATCTGTTTCCAAAGCAGCGTCATTAAAGAGTTTCTCCAGCCTCATTCAGGAACATCTTGGAAATATGACCCAGGCTTCAGCTATGTGGAGAGGAAGTGATAAGACTTATATTTTCATGTTTTCTCCCTAATAAATTCTCTGTGACCAGATTCACAAGGTCTATTAATGACATATTCTATTTTTTTCTTTCAGAACCTATATGAACCTATTTCTCCCCTTTTCATATTTGCCTGGAAAGTGAAAATAAGAAACATTTTGTCTCTGTCTCCATTTTTATTTACACACACCCCACAGACATATTCTGTTGTGGTGATCAGTTCTAACTCACATTAAACTTGTGACCCTACAGAATTACTTTATAGGCTTTCCAAGGCTGATTTTTAATTTTTTTCCAAAAACAGATTGCTAGCCTAGCAATTAACAATGGAGCCACCAGAGTTATTACAGCGTATTTTTACTATTGTTGTAACTGTCTGACATCTATTTCTCCAGTGCATTTTTAGAGTTAGAAAAACTCATGGGAGGAGATTACCCATCTTCTTCCACAGAGCACCTGATGGATTTGAACCGGGTACCATCATGCTGACAGCACAGATTTTTACTACTGGACGACTAGAGCTCCCTGAATGACATTGTTGTTGTTGTTGTTTACCATCAATTCAGAACTGACACATAGCTGACACTCCATAGAGCTTTAAGGGACAGGCAACCACAGAGGATGGGATTGCTTATCCTTTTCTGGTGGAGCAGCTGGTGGAATCAAACTGCGTGCCTTTGCGACTGCAGTGCAGCATCCTGACACTAGGCCACCAGAACTCCTTGACATTAGAAATAAAACAGTAAGATAAGAGTGGAAAGAAATGGATAAGAAAAAAATAAGAGCAGAAGAAAACAGTAAGAGATAGTAAGAATTAACAAGACTAGAAGATTTCTTTGAAGAATTCATACCATTAATAGGTCACTGGAAAATTTAACATGTAGAAAGGAGATGATAAGAATAATAAGGGATAAATTGTAAGGCATGAGGAATAAGGAATTAACTGGGTGATGTCACAACAGAACAACAACAACAACAAGATAATAGTAGAATTCCATGAGGAAATATATTCTAATAAATTACAAAACTTAGAGGAAATGAAAAAAATTTCAGGAAACTCACAGGCTACTTACAAAAGAAGTAGTAGAACAGGTTGTAAAAACACTACAATCCAGACAGCTTCACAGTGAATGCTACAAACCTTTCAAAGAAGAGTTTACATCAATTTTTTTCTAATCTCTTTAGAAAATATTTTCCTCCCCTTGATTTTCACTTTTTTGTTCTAAAATACTTCTCTTGTTTAAAAAAACCCAAAAAACAAAAACACCCTAATAATTGTATGTCATATATTTTACTCTTTCTGCTACTTGATTTCTCTTTGTTGATGCTTTTAACCCCTTCACATTCAGTATAACTATCAATAGTTATGGTTTCACTGTCACCATCTTGTTGTATTCTTTTCTGTGGTTTTGATGATTTTTTGGTTCCATAGAGTTTTCTTTGCCAGAATTTACTTTGTTCATTTTCTTTGCATATCCTTTCATTTATTACTGTTGTTTCTATTTACTAGCCATTTGTCATTTTCTTCTTTTTTTAAAAAAAATTATGAATAGGTTTAGTACATTACTTGGACATTACTCTGTACATTACTATTTTATTCCCAAGTCTAAAAAGTTGACTTTCTCTTGAACTTGTCTTGATTTCCGTTCCTTTTAGATGTTCTGTCACTAAGCTAGGGAGTCCTCCTGGTATAGTCTATAAGGAGTTGCACTGCTGATTTAACATCAGTCCTCTGTTGTTTGAAACATCAGTGACTCTACTAGAGAAACATAGGCAATTTCCTTCAATGTAATTTACAGCCTTCTGAAAACCCACTGGAAGGTCAGCTATGAGCCTCTTCAGAGTCAGTGAGAATGAGCCTGACTTTTACAGGCACTACACTATTTCTTCCTTTTTCATTGCAGCTACCAATTAAAACAAGGTTGGAAGCAGGACTTGCACTCACTTCCGTAATAGCTTGCCTCCGGAAACCCTAGAAACGTAGGAGAAAGGATGAACATCATGCAAGTGTTGAGGACTTTTGTTCATAGGGTCGCTATGAGTTGCCTACGACTCGACAGCCCTTAACAGCAAAGATAGACCAATTGACCTAGTGGACAGAAAGTGACATTACCAAGCCAAAGGTGCATGACTCTAATCTACGGCCCTCAGGCCTTGTTTTTCCGTTGTTTTTTTCAAACATTCTTCTAGATAATATAGCCCTGGTGTGTCCACGTGCTGTACAGAGGTCACTTGTGATTGCTTTGAAGCTGAACACTGTGACACTGATGTGTCAAATGCATTAATGGTTACCCACAGTGGACAGTGTTTGGTGGAGCTCCCTGATTAAAACAAGCTTGGAAGCAGGAGTGGCATCCACTTCAGAAATAGCTTGCCTCCGAAATCCTATGAACCTGGATAAAGGATGAAAATCACGTTAGTGTTGAGGACTTTCATTCATAGGGTCGCTATGAGTCACCTACAACTCGGCAG
>NW_006399769.1:488988-489513 GCF_000299155.1 Elephantulus edwardii | reverse complement strand
GTACATAGGGTTGCTATGAGTCGCAGGCGACTCGATGGCACATAACAACCACAACAACAACAACACATCTTCAGTCAGGCTAGCAGCTTTTCATGAAAATAATCAATATCATAAAAACAAAATAGACAGCTCCAAGTGGAATCTTTGGTGGCCTAGGGGTAAGATGCTGCACTTTAATCCCAAGAACATGAAGTTCAAATCCAGTAGCTGCTCCACAGGAGAAGAATGGGCAATCTCTTCCTGCGTGATTAACTGCCTCTGAATACCCACTGGAAATTCAGCTACATATAATTTCTGCCTTGGTGATACACAACAAGGTAATAGAAAGCATAGTCCAATATGTGCATACCTTGAAACAATTACCTACTGCGCATTAAAATTAATGTATTTTAAGAAACATAAAATAGGGGTGATTCATGTGAGTGTGTTGAGCAAACAATGTTGTTGTTGTTGTTATGTGCCGTCGAGTCGTTTCCGACTCATAGCGACCCTATGCACAACAGCTCTAAACCCTGCTCTATCCTG
>NW_006399769.1:482611-488888 GCF_000299155.1 Elephantulus edwardii | reverse complement strand
GAAGAGCAGTGGTGTCTCTCTGGAGACTAAGGTGCGTCTGATACAGGCCATGGTCTTTGCAATCACTTGTTATGCATCAGAGACCTGAGCAACGACTAAGGATGATAGAAGGAGAATAGATGACTTTGAGCTGTGGTGCTGGAAAAGAGTATTGAGGGTACCATGGACTGCTAGGAAAACAAACAGATTTGTCCTGGAAAGGGTTAAACCTGGCGGCTCCTTGGAGGCTAGGATTGTGAGGCTTCCTCTAACATACTTTGGGGATGTTCTGTGGAGAGACCGGTCCTTGGAGAGAGGGCCATCATGCTTAGGAGGGTGGAGGGACAGCGCAGGAAGGGAAGGCCCTCTAAGAGGTGGATTGATTCAGTGACTGGGGTAGTCGGGATGGGGGTATTGGAAATGGTGTGATTGGCACAGGATAGAGCAGAGTTTAGGACTGTTGTACATAGGGTCGTTATGAGTCGCAAGTGACTCGATGGCACATAACAACAAAAACCACCACCACCACCACAACCACCACCACATATTATATAAATAATAGAGTAAACATAATTTATTAGATATATCTCTCATAATAGAAGACAGAAAAAAAAATAAAGAAGAACACTTGCAATCATCCAGGAATTATTGGAACAAAGAATTTACAAAGTATGAATGTAGAAACACTGGACACTGTTAAAAAGGAAATGCGTAAATATTGACATACTAGACATGAGCAAGCTAAGAAGGATCTGATGCTGGCCACTTTGAATCAGACAATCATACGGTCCACTATGATGGAAATGAAAAGGTGAAGAAAAATGGGATTGTGTACTTAGTCAAAATGACTATTTTTAGATCCATCCTGAAGTATAATGCTATGTGTGATGGGATACTCTCCATATGCCTAGAATTAAGATTTTTAATCCTACTATCATTCAAATTATGCACCAACTATTAAAGCTAAGGAAGAGGAAATAGAAGATTTCTACCAATATTTGCAGTCTAAAATCAATTAGACATTCAACCAATATTTATTAATAATAACCAATGACTGGAATCCTAAATTAGAAATAAGAAATAATAACCAGAAGTCAGAATATTCAGGATTGGGGGGGGATGAGGCTTGAGGTAGAATAATTGAATTTTGTACATTGAATGAGTTATTATTGCAAATATCCTTTAAAGAAGCACAAATGGTAATTTATATACATGAGCCTCCCCTGATGAACTACACAGGAATAATATTGATTACATCTGTAGAAAGACTTGTAGGACCAGCTCCTTGTCAGCTGTGAAAACCAAACCAAGTGCTAACTATGCAATAAAAGACCATCAAGCACTCATTTGCAAGTTCAAATTGGAGGTGAGAAAAATGATAACAAATCTACAAGAATCAAAATATGACCCTGAGTTTATTCCACCTGAATTTGAAAACCATCTGATGAACATGTTTGAGGTATTTAACAGTAATGAGTGAAGCCCAGGTGAGCTATGGGATAATATTAGGGATATCATCCATGAAAAAGGGAAAGGTCATTTCAAAGGAAAAGGAGAAAGAAAAGATCACAATGAATTTCAGAAGAGAATCTAAATATTACAGTAGAATGCTGAGAGGCCAAAATACAAGGAACAGATCAGGAAGTTAAAGGGCTGTACAGAACATTTTAAATGGCAGCTTGTGAAGAGAAAGCCAAGTATTGTAATGGAATGTTTAAAAAACTGGAGTCAGACTCAAGCTGAAGAAGCTAAATAACAAATTAAAGCCAGGAGTTGCAATGCGTAAAAATGCAATGGAAAAACTCTTAACATATAGCGTCAAAAGAGAACTGAAGGAATACAGAGAGTCGGTGTACCAAGAAGAATTGGGTGACACAGAATCCTTTTAAAAGCAGCATATAATCAAGAAACAATGGTGATAAAAGAAGAAGTGAATGCTACTCTGAGGGCTTTGGTAAAATAAGATCTCAGGAATTGATCAAATACTATTGGCACACTTTAAGAAACAAATGCAGAGCTGGATGTGCTCACCAGGTTGTTTCAAGAAATCTGGAAGACAACTACCTGGTGAACTAATTGAAGGGGAAGACCCTCTATGAGGTGGATTGACTCAGTAACTGGGGTAATCGGGATGGGTGTGTCAGAGGCAATGAGATTGGCACAGGGTAGAGCAGGGTTTAGGGCTGTTGTACATAGGGTCTCTATGAGTCGCAAACGACTTGACGGCACATAACAACAACAACAACATCACAAAATAATGTCATATACAAGCAAAGTCTTGTTGAAGATTATCCAAATCCAAATACACAATCATAAACAGAAAACCCCAAGAAATAGAAGCTGGGTTTAAAAGAGGCTGTGTGGCATCAGGGATGTCATTGTTGGTGTCAGATGGATTTTGGCTGGAAGTAGAGTACTAGAATTTGGCTATTTGTGTTTTATAGACTATGCAACGGCATTTGGCTGTGTGGATCACAACAAATTGTGGATAACATTGAGAAGAATGAGAATCTTAGAACACTTGATTATGCTCATGTCAAACCTTTACCTAGAGCAAGAAGTTGTTGACCAAACAGAGCAAGGGTACACTGTAGGCTTCAAAATAAAGAAAGGAATACATCAGAAATACATCCTTTCTCCATACTTTTTCAATTTATATGTTGTAAAGATCACTTGAGAAGCTAGATATTATGAAAAATGAGGCAATAGAGTTGGAAGAAGATTCCCCAATAACTTGTATTTTGCAGCTAACACAAACTTGCTCACTGAAAATAAATAGGCTTCAAAGCACTTGCTGCTAAATATCATAGACTTCAGTCTTCAATATGGATAGACTATCAACATAAAAACAGAGATTCTCACCACCAGGCCAATAGACAGCTTCATGATAGATGAAGAAAAGATTGCAGTTGCTAATGATTTTATCTAGCTCTTACTTCCAATCAGCATCCTTGGTACCAGCAGTCAGGAAATCAAAAGACAAATTATAGTGAGAAAATCTGCTGTGATGAACCTTTCTAGTGAGGTTTATGCTGTGTGAACTCAGTCTCAGGAGGTAAATACTACATAAGACCATCATTGTAAAAATAGAAGGATAACTAGTAAAACATGTACAAGGATCCAAGGAGGAAAGGGGTGGGAGCAGAGGGGTAAGGATGGGTTGGGGTGAAATCACAGAATTGCACAGTTTTGTGGGGTGGAGGGTGGGGGTAAACGGAATGGGAAAGATTTGGTGTGGACCTGAAAAGACAAGGTTATGGTTCGCGTATTCCAATGGTGTTTTATTTTACAGAACATAGTTATGAGAATGATTATATGAAATACAAAGTGTATGAAGAATAGAATGAAACACAATATATATGAACTTTGAAACACACACATACAAAATAAAATGTATAATAGAACCTCTCCAGAGCAATGGTGATGGTCCAGAGACTATGGTGTGCCTGATCCAAGCCATGGTCCTCTTAATTTTTTGCTAAGCATCTAAGGGCTGGATAATCACTAAAGATGACAGAAGAATTGATGCCTTTGAGTTGCTGTGCTGGAGAAGAGTATTGGACATAATAAGGATTACCAAGACTACAAGTAGGCCTGCTCTGGAAATAGTCATACAGTTCCTCTTTGGAGACAAATATTTTGAAACTCCGTTCCATATATTTTGGACGTGTTGACAGGAGAGCCAGTGTTTAGAGAAGGATGTCATATTTGAAAAGGTAGACGATCAGCATAGGAGAAGAAGATACTGGATGAAATAGATTGATACAGGGACTGTGGCAATGTGGTCACATGTGTCAGAGTTAGTGAGGTTGGCTCAAAGAAGGTCAAGATTCACGAATTATGGAATAATTTTATTTTTCCAAGTTGATTTGTGTGTGTGTGTGTTTTAAATCTTTTATTAGCACACTTTGTGAACTACCTTACATCCTCTCGGGAGAAAGTTCACAAAATGAAGTGAAACTATTTTTAGCAAAATATTTAATTTTGGTGTTATATTTTATTGTTTTATGTCATATTTTAAAAGCAATGAAATAGATACAGTTGAGGAAAGAAGTAAAACCCAAGAATAATAGCATCCTTTCTACTTTTGTGGAGATGAGTTTATATTTTTATAAAATACATGTGTGTTTTTTTTTCTGCAAAGCACACAAAAAGTCCTCCTGAAATTGCAAAAAAAAGGCCAAGATTCAGAGCAGTTGTTCACAGAATAACTACGAGTGATAGTAGATTTGATGACACAAAATAACAATAACAACATAGGACTGTTTAAATTCATCTGAATATCAAATCCATTATAGAAGAGATTTGGTATGAAACAGACATTTTCAGAAAGAGTTGAAAAAGCAAATTAAAATTCCGAGTTGAAATACTGAAGAATTCTATCAACAAAATCTTGAACAATGTAGGAAGCGTAAAAAGATTGTAGAATGAATACCAGATCACTGAATAAAAAAGAACTGATGATGCTGAATCATTTCAAGAAGTAACATATGGTCTAGAACCAATGGCAGTATAGGGAGAAATTCTAGCTGCACTGAAGTCATTAGCAAAAAACAAAGCTTCTTTAGGCCATTGGCTTTGATTTTACCACATGACTGGGTAGGACATGCACATAGGGTATATTTTCCCTATTCAAACGTATATAATAGTCTATTCATGAATTTCTCATTTCACCAGATTTAAATTGAGCTGGTTTACCAGCAGAGAAGGAATCCCACTAGCAGCAAAGGAAAAGAAGCCTAGAATGTAGTACGCATCCTTTGGGGACAGTAATGCCCTGTGCCAGTTAGGTGAGGACATACTTGAAAGCAACAGCAATCAAAGTAGAGAACTAGACACCAGTATGTGACACAGCTAATTTGAGATTGCTACCTACAGTGAGTTAGCTCAAGGATTTGCTCAAGCTTTCTGGAAGAATGAGGCAGATGCCATAATTGGCTGGACTAAGAGAACATTGTAACACTGACCTAAGCCATGTGGCTGAAAACCAAAGGCATTGTAAGTACCTCTAATAAGCAGTGCTGTAGGATTATGACTTGTTAACTTGTTTAGTCAGTAACTTGTGTATGGAACACTTCTAACATATTTAAAGGGAAGAACTGTATATTAAATACTTGTAGTTTATTCTTCTTAGAAGTTAAATGCCATCTAAATGTATCTCCCCAGGTTGTGCCAAGAAATCTGGAGGACAACTACCTGACCAGCTGACTGGAAGAGATCCATATTTATTTCCATTGGAATAAAGATGACCCAATAGAGCACAGAAATTATCAAACAATATCACTATTATCACCCGCAAGATCCTAATGGAGATTATCTAAAATCTGGAACAGTACATCAACCGAGATCTACCACACATGCAGGTTGGGTTTGTTGTTGTAATGTGCCAGCGAGTTGCTTGCGACTCATAGTAACCCTATGAACAACAGTGATAAACCCTGCTCTATCTCTTGCCAATCTTATTGTCTCTGACACACCTATATCCTCATTACCCTAGTGATGGAATCAATCTAACTCATCAAAGTCTTCCTCTCGTGTGCTGTCTCTCCATCCTCCCAAACATAACATCCCTCTCCAAGGACTGATCCCACTTTGCAACATGTCCAAAATATGGCAGACGGAGCTTCAGAATCCTAGGCTCCAAGGAGAAGCCTCTTTTCACCCTTTCAAGGATGAACATGTTTGTTCTCCATGGTATATTCAATACTCTTCTCCAGCACCAAAGCTCAAAGGCAACAATTCTCCTTCTGTCATCCCTAGTCATTGTCCAGCCCTCTGATGCTTAGCAAGTAATGGCAAAGACCATGGCCTGTATCAGGCGCACCTTAGTCTCCCCACTGACATCGTTGTTCCTCAGTCCCTTGGAGAGATCTCTGACAGTAGACTTTCCCAATGTAATTTGTCCTTTAATTTCCTGGCTGCTGGTGCCAAGAGTGTTGATTGTAGAGCCAAGGAAACGGAAGCTGTCAACCATCTCAATCTCTTCACCATCTATCAGATGCTGGCAATTGGCCTAGTGGCGACAGTCTTTGTTTTCTTGATGTTGAGCTTCAATCCATATTGAAGGCTGCAATCCTTGACCTTCTGCAGCAAGTGCTTAAGGTCCTCCTTTGGACTCGGTGAGAGAAATGGAGCTGGAGACAGAATGATCGAATTTTGCACAATGACTTATTCATAGCAAATACATTTTTAAGAGGCATAAACACAGGTTATATACCTGGATTTCACCTGATGGCATGCATAGGAATCAGATCGATTACATATGTGGAAAGAACCGCTGTAGAAGCTCAGTATCAGC
>NW_006399769.1:468229-472231 GCF_000299155.1 Elephantulus edwardii | reverse complement strand
TATCTTCCATTGTCCAACCCATGATCTGGCAGTTTGTATCTTAAGCCTTTCTTCGCTTCTGTGATTCCAAAAATGTTGACGGCTGACATGTCTCTTAAGTTTAGTTGTGGTGTCTCCAAGGGAAGGTGACGTGTCCTGTAGAACTTCTGTGTAGATTATGTTTCTCCTTCTGGCCCGAGGGCCCGCTGTAAAGCTTGGTTACCTTTGAGAAACACCTGTGAGAAACGCCTGTCCTCAAGCCTCACTTCCATCCAAGACCACGTCTGTCAGAGCTTTCAAGGCTTGCTCCCGCCGGAAAGCCTGGTTACCTTTGAGAAACGCCTGTCCTCAAGCCTCACTTCCGTCCAAGACCACGCCTGTCAGAGCTTTCAAAGGCTTGCTCCCACCGGAAAGCCTGGTTACCTTTGAGAAACGCCTGTGAGAAACGCCTGTCCTCAAGCCTCACTTCCGTCCAAGACCACGCCTGTCAGAGCTTTCAAGGGCTTGCTCCTGCAGGAAAGCCTGGTTACCTTTGAGAAACGTCTGTGAGAAACGCCTGTCCTCAAGCCTCACTTCCGTCCAAGACCACGCCTGTCAGAGCTTTCAAGGGCTTGCTCCCGTCGGAAAGCCTGGTTACCTTTATACCATAGACAGGGATTTCTAAGCTTGTACTCAATTTGTCTCTTACAAAATTTATAGTTTTGGCCTTTACTTCCAAATCTCTAATACACCTTGAGTTGATTTTTGTGTATAGTGTGAGATTTGAATTCTGCTTCAGGTTTCTCCAGGTAGTAGTCTGCTTTAGTCAATACCATTTGTTGAAAAAGTTATAATTTCCCCATTTGATAGGTTTTATTTCTTTGTCAGTTAATCTTACAAAGATAAGTTCATTTTTCTTTCTAAATTCTGTTCCACAGGTCTGTGTTTCTGTCATTGTAGCAGTACTATGCTGTTTTGGTTATTGCCACTATGCAGTGGGTTTTGAGGTTAAGGACTGCTATGCCTCCTACTTTAAATTTTTAAGAAATGGTTTGCTTATTTGAAGTCTCTTTCCTCTCCAAACAATCTTTACATTTTCCCTTTAGATTTAAAAAATGAATTTCTTCTCTGTATTGGAATCACATTAAACATTTAAAATGCTTTTGGTACGAATGTAATTTTCATTATACTGAGTGTTCATATCCAAGAAAAGGAACATTTTCCCATTAATTTAGATCTATTTTTATTTTTTCTCACAGAAATATTTTGTAGTTTTCTTTCTATAGGTCTTCTGTGTTTCTAGATAAGTTCACTCCCAAGTTACCTCAATTTATGGTTGGCTATTTGAAAGCAGGTTTGGCCTGAGAGTTTAGTACTATTTTATTTTGGAGGAACACTCTTCTAAGCTGTACAACACTCCACTGTCAATTTGCTGTACTGAGGTAATCTAAGTTTACTGTGATGCTGAACCTTGTGCCATTGGTGGGAGTGGGTGTGGTTCAAATGCCATTATGGCTGTCCATTGTAGACAGTGTGTAGTGGAGCTCCCAGTTTTAGACAGGTTTGGTAGCAGGAATGACATCCACTTCCTAAACCACATGCCCCTGAAAAGTCAATGAAGTTGGAGAAATTATGGTAGTTATAGAAAGGATTCAAGCCTTTTCTTGATAGGGTCACTGTGAGTCATGCCCAACTCGACAGCAATTTATTCTATTCTATTCTATTCTATTCTATTCTATTCTATTCTATTCTATTCTATTCTAATTTTATTTTATTTCATTTTATATTTTATTTTATTTTTCTGTGTATACCGTAAAATTAGATCTGACTGGTACAGGGGGAGATTGTCCCTCCTTCTCCAGGAGCAGAGCATCTGGTGAATTTGAACTGCACACCTCTGGGATTGCAGTAGAGCTTCCTGCTACTAGACCACCAGAGCTCCTTTTGGACAGCAATTTTAAATAGTATTTCTTCTTGGTTTCTTTCTCTGTGTTCTCCTTGTTACCGTAGAGGTCTTCCACTGACTTTTGGATATTTGTCTTGTATACTGTTATCCTAAAATATTTTTTCATTAGCTCTAGCAATTTGTGTTGTTGTGGAGTCCTTGGGCTTTTCTGCATACACTATTTTAGCATCTGTTTATAGTGACAGATTAACCATCTCTTTGCCTATCTGGAGGCCTTTAATTTCCTTCTCGTTATATTGCTTTAGCAAGTACTTCCAAAACAATATTGAATAAAAGTGTTGACAGTGAGCATCCTTGCCTTAGTCTTTATTGAGAATTATATTGGCTCTTATTTTGCGTATGTACTTTCCATCATGGTGAGGAAACTCTCTTATATTCTTATTTTGCTGTGTGTCTTAATCAGGAAGGGGTGTTGGATTTTGTCAAACTCCTTTGCTTCATCAATTGCTCATTTCATAGGGCTCTTCCTATTTGCTTTGTAATGTGAACGACCTCGTTTTTTTTTTTTATGTTGAACTATCCTTGTATATCTGTTATGAGTTCTACTTGGCCTTGATTAATTCTTTTTTTGATGTGCTGTTGGATTCTATTGGTGAGGATTTTCCTAAGGATTTTGGCATCTGTGTTTGTGAGAGATATTAGTTTGTTCTCTTTTTTGGTAACATCTTGCCTGGTTTTAGTATTTTGGTTATGCTTGCCTCCACCATTAATTCTTTTTTTATTGTTAAATTATTATTAATTTCAACAAAATTTTACAGAGACTTTAGATTTCCAATCATTCATTGTTGCAGTATTATTGCCTCCCAACCCTCCCCCATAGTCAAATACTGTCTTAGAAAAGTAAAAGAAAAATTCTTTCACTGTTTTACAAACCCTCCCCCAAGTCCACTACACTATGCAGCCTTCGCTTTGGACTCCCATTATGAAAAAGACACCTAATCACATATCCCTTTTAAACCGTTTTCTCCCTCATCTGTTTTCAGTGCAGTACACATTATTGAAACCATCTTTCTCAGTCTCCCCCCAACCCCGATGTCAGTCCTGTTTTGCAACAGTGGCACCCTGCAGTATTTGTTCTTTTGTTTCTGAGATACTTCACTAAGCATAATGTCCTCCTGGGTCACCCATTTTGAATAATATTGCATGAGTTCCTTGTTTTTCAATGCAGCATAATATTTCATTGTGTAAACATGCCACAGCTTCTCTATCCATTCGTTTGTTGATGGACACTTAGGTTGTTTCCAACTCCTTGCTATTGTGAACAAAGCCATGATAAACATGGATGTACATATATCTGCTCGGATGTCAGTTATGGTCTCCATGGGGTCTATTCCCAGTAGTGGAATTGCTGGGTCAAATGGGATCTCTATTTGCAACTTTTTGAGAAAGTGCCATACCACCTTCCACAGTGGTTGCACCATTTTACAGTCCCACCAACTGAGAATAAGTGTTCCAGTTTCTCCACAACCTCGCCAGCATTTGTTGCTTACTGTTCTGTTAAATTTTGCTATTCTGACTAGGGTGAGATGATATCTCATAATTGTTTTAATTTGCATCTCTCTTAGAGCTAGGGATTTTGAACATTGCTTCATGTGCTTGTTAGCCATCTGAATGTCTTCTTTGGTGAAGTGTATGTTCATATCCTGTGCCCATTTTTCAATTGGATTATTTACCTTTATCTTGTTGTGGTGTTCAATTTTATAAATTCTGGATAAAATCTCTTATCTGATATGTCATTACCAAATACTTTTTCCCAGTCTGTGATTATCCTTTTTACACTGTTGGAGAAGTTTTTGGATGTACTTAGGGATTTGATTCTTAGAAGCTCCCATTGCTCTAGTTTATCTTCCTCCATTAATTGTCAATGCTTAAAGAATATCAACTCCTCTCAAAGTTTAAACACAGTAAGTACAATGTTCACTTTTTCCGTTTCCTTCAGATTTTTTCCTGTCAATTAAATATTTGTTGAGATATTGGATATTTAAATATTGTTATTTTTAACATTTACATTAGGTTACCTTTGAAATACCATTAATATATTTAAGTAGAATTTTATGATACACATTAAAAATTATTTT
>NW_006399769.1:462630-468129 GCF_000299155.1 Elephantulus edwardii | reverse complement strand
GGAGCCAAAATATGACTTTGATTTCATACCATCTGAATTTCAGAATCATCTCAGGAACAGGTTTGAGGCCTTGAACACTAATGAGCCAAGACCAGATGAGTTGTGGGAGGATGTCAAAGATATCATTCAGGAAGAGTGTAAACGGTCATTACAAAGACAGAAGAGTAAAAAATAAGCTACATTAAGTTACATACTGTAGGGTTGTTGTGTGTGTGTGTGTGTGTGTGTGTACCATCAAAATCACATCTGACTGGTTGGTACAGGAAGGGATTCCAACCACTCACCTCTGGAATTGCAGTGCAGTTTCTTGACACTAGGCCCCCAAACTCGCCAAGTTACATTCTGTTTTAATAAAATATAGAAACAAAGTATGTTCTCTGAACCAATGTCATACAAACTATATACTTTGATTATTACATGTTGTTGTTAAGTGCCATCGAGTCATAGATGACTTACAGTGACCCTTTGAACGAAAGACCTGAACACTTGTATAACTTTCTCATCCTTTCTCCATGTTCATAGAGCTTCTGGAGGAAAGCCATTTCAGAAGTGTATGCAACTCCTGCTTTGAAGCTTGTTTTAATTGGGAATCTCCACCAAACACTGTCCACCATGGGTTATTATTGCATTTGACACATCAGTAACACAGTGTTTAGCATCACAGCAGCCACAAGTTATTTATCTACAGCAAATGGACAGACCAGTGCTATACCACTTAGAAGAATATTTGACTAAAAACAATTAAAACCCACCCAATGCATTTTTAAATAGGAGGCCGAATCAAATCAACTCACACATACTGGCAAGTAAACACTCTACCTTATTCCTCACCAGAACCTGCAAACAAACCTGCGAGAAATCTGGCTACTGCAGACAACTTCCAACCTGGATTCTAGCCTCATACTGCTGACCAAACGCATTTTTAAATAAGACATCAATAACTTGCATGTATGTTAGAGATGTTGAGGCTGGCACAGATACACTAGAATTTAGACCTGCTGTTTATAGGATTGCTATAAGTTGTGCTTGACTTGATAGCACTTCACCACAATAACAGTGTGAAATAGTACGATAATCCCAGAACACTTAGTAATACTCATGTGAAACCTAAACCCAGGCCATGAAGAAGCTAGGAGGGCCTGACACACTTACTGAAGAAATTTAAAGACAGCAGCCTTCTACATAGTTGCAATATTATGAAACATTAAGAAAATAGCAATGCTCACAACTAGGCCAATAGGCAACATAATGATAGAGAAGGTTAAATATTTCATTTTGCTCAAATACACAATCAACATCCTTGACAATAGTGGTCAAAATTAAAAAAAATGTATTGAATCTAGGAAATCTTCTATCAAAGGCCTCATCAAAGGGCAAAAGAGAAACAATGTTAGTATCATGGTCAAGGTTCACATGATTCAAGCTGTGGTATTTTCCATTGCTTCTTATACATCTGAGTGCTGGATAATGACTAATGATGATGAAAGAAGAGTCAATGCCCTTGTATTGTTGTAGTAGACAAGAGCCAGAAGGTCAATAAAATGTGTCCTCAGGAAGTGTTAAGTAGGTGGTCCTTAAAGGCAAAGATGATATAACGTCATCTCATGTATGTTGGGTATCCTGTTAGAAATGGCCATTCCTTGGAAAGAGACATGATGCTTGGAAAGGTAGAGTATCAGCAAGAGAGAGGAAAGGCCTCAGTGAGCTGGATTGACCCAGCGGCTGTGGCAACGGGCTCTAGTATATCAGGGACGACGATGGCTCCTGATGGGGAAATGTCCGTGACTCCTGTTTATAGGGTTGCTATGAGTCATGGTCAGCTTGAAGGCAGCTAAAAAAAATATTCCAACAACAGTGTGAGGTAAAGGTACTGGGATTTGGGGTGGGGGTAGCGCTAGCTGGCCTAAGTAGGGGGTCTCTGAAACTCTTCTGTGTAGCCTCTGGATTCACTTATAGTAGGTATTACATGACCTGGATCCACCAGGCTACAAGGAACTAGCTGGGCTTCAGGGAGTGAGTCTCAACTAACCATGATTAGTGGTAGCACATAGTATGCAGACTCTGTGAAGAGTTGATTCACAATGCCTACACAGGGCCAAGAAAAAGCTACACCTGCAGATGTGCGTTCTGAGAAGCAAGGACACCACCCTTCTGTATTATTGGGCAAGAGACATAGTGAAGGGAAGTCTGTGTGAGCTAAGCCACAAACCTTCCTGGAGAAAGAGCCAAGGTTACAGGACTTAGACCCAAGAACAGGTTTAGCTATTGGTTTGAGGCCTGGTTTCCTGTTGTGGTCTGTGAATTCTTCTCCATCTTGCAGAGTCTCTACGGAATCTTACTTTTTTTCATGGTTCTGTGCTGAGTTCTAATATCTCCTAATTCAAACATCATACTGTAGCAGGGGAAACATTCTTTCATACAGAAAATTAGGCTTCGGGGCTTATGAGAAAAGCTTGTGGAAGAAAATTGACTCTGCCAGAATCCTCAGCTTCAGCATTTGATGAAGCTGAGGGTTATCTTGGAGTTCTTTTCCAGTCAGAATCAAGGAAAATGGAGTCCCTGGTTAGTGAAAAGGACGCTTGTTTGAACCCATCCAGTGATGCCTTGGAAGAGACACTTAGTGATTTTCTCCTTAAACATCAGACTCAGGATAGACATCTCAGTGATCTTTTTCAGTTGGTATACTGTTGGAGATTAAGGGCAGAGACAAGGAGGCATCTAGGTCATGGTCACTTATGTCTAAAAGCAGATGGAAAATCACACCTGACCCTCTTCCTCCCAAAGATTTCTATGCTTCACTGTCAGAACTGGTTTCATTTCCTCCTAATGCATTTCATTTTCTTTTTCTGTAGTTCTAACATTTTCCCATCAATTTCCCATATTGTGGTGGTGTGTGTGTTGCTGTGATGCAGGAAGCCATGCCATCAGTACTGGAAATACCAGCAAGGTTGTTGGTAGTAGACAACTTTCAGCACAAGTTAGACTATAGAAATGAAAAATCAACATTGTCCTTTCTGAAACAATGAATGTTAGTTTAAAGACTAAGGATATCACGTCACAAAATGTGGAATTTTCAATGACTTCCTACACGTCGGAGAGTTAGGCAATGAATAAGTAAGACTCAGGTAGAATTGATGTTTTGGGTCATGATGTCAATGAAAAATTGAATGTATTGTCAACTTCAAAAATAAATAATAAATCTATCTTCAAATAAGCAAAGCCAGGGTTTTTCATGGAAAAGGACATTGTACTTAGCAAAAGATCAGCAAAAGAAAGGCAGTGTTCTCATCAGACTCTGACCTTAAACTCCAGAATTGTGAGGATGGTGCAGGATCAGACGAAGTTTCTTTTTGTTCTACTTCCTGTATTATGGGATGGAGGCACCTTGATGTCATCTAACCATAAAAACAATATGCCATGTGTTTAAAGGAGTAATAATATGAGATTTTATGTCTACAAGCCTTTGATTATTATAATGCCCACGAGTTTTTATACCTGGTTCTTCTGTGTTAATGTATGTATAGCTGTCACAAATATTGGTTTGCAATCATGGATATGATGTATCATGTGCATGAGTATGTGGATGTGGAGCTGTATTTCTTAAGTGTAGTGTCCCTCATTTTTTTCCTATGATGAGTATAAATAGGGTTTTAGGGTTTATTTATGATTTTTCCTAACTTGACATTTAAAAAAATCTATCACCATTTGATTGATTTTGTGACATTCCCCTCCAATAATTCATTCATTTTATTTTTTGTTTGCTTACAAAGTTCATACACACTGTGATTCACACTATTATTCATTTGCATTGTGTTTAATACAATTATTCTTATGCATTATGTTTTATAAAACTAATCATCACTAGATTATGCAAAATAATGCCCTGTCTTTTCAGGTCGCTCTCAAGTTTTCTCCATTTCCTTTACCTCCTCCCTCTACCTAACAAATTGTAAAAACCTGTGATTTTTGCCCCCTACGCATCCTCACCCCTCTAGTCCAACCCCTTCCCCCTGCCCCTTGGATCCCCATACTTTATTAATTATCCTTTTATTTTTACAAAAATGGTCTTAGGCAGTACTATCCTTATGAAGATGAATTAGTGACTCAGCATAATGCTTTCCAGTCTCTCCCAAGTTATTAGTATTTTTCAAAATTGTTGCTCCTCAGTGCTGCATAATATCACCTTGTGTGAATATACCACACTTTTTCAAGCCATTCAGTTGTGGTTGGATAGTTAAGCTGTTTCCATATTCTTGTGATGGATAATAATGCTGCTGTGAACATTGGTGTACAAATCTCTGCATCTCAGTTCTAATTTTCATGGGATATATTCCTGGTAGTGGAATAACTGGGTAATACGAAGCTTCAATTTTCAGGTTTTTTTAGGAAATGCCAAATTGTCTTTCAGAATCGTTGCTCTATTTTACAATCCCACCAACACTGTGAGAGAGTTCCTACTTTTCCACATCTTCTCTCACATTTACTGCTTTTACCAGGCTAAACTTTGCCACTGTTACTGGTGTAAGATCGTATCTCGTTGTGGTTTTGATTTATATTTCTCTTCTTGCCAGTGATTTTTGAACATATTTTCATGTATCTGTTGCCCATCCAAATGTCTTCCTCTGTGAAAAGTATTTCCATGTCTTTACCCCATTTTGTAATTGAGTTATCGGTCTTTCTTCTCCTAGAGCCACAGGAGTTTTCTGTAAACTATTGTTATGGAAGACTTGTTTGATGTAAGGGGCACAGTATGTAAGGGGCTGTGTCCTTGGGATGTGGCTGTGTGACTTGCTTCTAGAGCTGTCTCCAGAAAGAAGATTGCAAACAGCTCTCATGAGGTGCTCTGAGAAAGAGGACTGCAAGCAGTTCTCAAACATCTTCAGACACTTATTTATTTGAGAGCAAATATTTCTGCTCTTGATAAGATTGTTGTGAATGTGAGAAAGCACAGTTTATGAATACAAAGAAGTCTTGCTTGATTGTATGTCTTTTATCTACCAGTGTGCTTGGCCTATACTGGCCCTATGAAGTAATCCTTAAAGTTTCCATTTCTCCGTGAACTATTTCTTTGTTCTGGATGCTAATAAAAGCAGGGATTCTAGGGTTTCTTGGCACCATTAGCCTGAGAGAGTTTCTAGCCTTCTGGAACGAAATTTTGCTTTGCTAGTCTTCCTTCAGCTCCAGTCTTAAGAAACAACATCTGAGATAATATTGCCAAATGTTGGGGTGGTTTCTTGTTGTTGTTGTTTGTTTGTTCTTTTCTCCCCAGTTGTTACATTTTTCTTTTCACTTTATTGGGAAAAGTTTCTGACAAGTACAGGAATTAAATTTTTTGAAGCTCTCATTCAATTTTATCCTCTCCAGATTGCGCATTTTTGGCTGTATTTGTCAGCCTATTAATACCATGCTGTTGTTTGTTGTTATGTGCCATCGAGTCGTTTCCGACTCATAGCGACCCTATGCACAACAGCTCTAAACCCTGCTCTATCCTGCGCCAAC
>NW_006399769.1:442974-455640 GCF_000299155.1 Elephantulus edwardii | reverse complement strand
AAAACCCTTACAATTTAAAAATTATTTTAAAATATAATTAAAATGGATTTTGTTACATTCTATGTCCTGGGGGAAAATTCCCTTTATAATTCTACTCATTTTTTCCCCACTAAAAATGAGCACAGGTATGTTATCTTTTTGGCAAGAGCAGAGAATAGTATATCAAGGAAATCTACTCTCAGTCATGTAGAAATCGTTTCATAATTTATTTGTCTTTTATTCTACACTTGCTCATTGTAGCCATTGTAGCCTGAGAGGAAAGGAATCTCCAAATTGTCACGTGATTCTCAGTACTTGTTTCATAAATAGTTAGTGAAGGTGACTTCAGTCCTGTTGATAGAATTGTCATGCTATTGATATCTGATCTGAATGGAGGCCACCTCTTTCCACATCCTGAGCCGTATACAAATATTAGAAGCCCTAAAGAAAGTTGTTTTGCATTGTTTTTAGTATTTTGAAGACCTATTATTGTCAGAAGTAGTTGGGCAAACCACCTTTTTAATCAGACTTTATTTATACTCTATGGATAATAATAAATTAGATATAGCATTGATTAAAAATGATAATCCCAAGGCATTAATCATGTTCATGCAAATTCTAAACATAAACAGAGAAGGAGTTTTCCAAAACTAATAAGGTAACCCTGCATGGTTTAAAATCAGAAAATGTTGTATCCTTTTTTGCAAAACTATAAACTCTGTACATTTAACCTATACTATGAGAAGCTGGTCCCATCAACAGCCTGTGTTATACAGATTAGTCAATTTTACTTGAATAAGATTTGAAGCACTTTCTGCAGAAAATGAAAGACTTAAACCTTCAGTATGGATTACATCTGAACATCAAGAAAAACAAAGATCATCAGCACTGGACAAGTAGGCAGCATCATGAGATGTGGAGAAAAGAAGTTGTCGAGAATTTTAGTTTGCTTGGAACAGTTATAAAAACTTGTGGTAACAGCAGTGAAGAAATAAAAATTATGTGTTGCCTTGGGAAATTTTTGCTGTCAAGGATCTCTCCAACTTGTAAATAACAAGGATGGCAGTGTAAAGACTAAGGTGCACCTGATCCAAAGCATGGTCTTTCCAGTTACTTCCTGTACATCTGACAGTTGGAAAATGAATAAGGATAACAGAAGAAAAAATAATTTGATTGCATTGTGGTGCTGAGGTCTGTCTATAGCAACCAGGGTGCTTCTTACAGGTTAGGATGGTGAATGTGCTAGACCCAATAAAACAATCACAATGTTTGTAACTGCTTCTGTTTTGCAATGTGATGTGACTATGGAGCTCTTTTCAGAGAAATAGGGAATGTATTTACATTTGATACATGGCCATTCAAGTGGAATTCATTTCTCTCTTTCTCTCTCTCTCTCTCTTCCTCTCTCTCTCTTTCTCTCTCTCTTTCTCTCTCTCTCTCTCCTTTTCTCCCTTCTTCCCTCCCTCCTCTTTCTCTCTATTTGATGCTCATACCTGGAGGACAAAATGAGCTTTTAGTACCTTCATTTTTATTTTCCTTCCCTTTTGTTGCACATTTACTTTCCCTCGCCTGGCCCATCCAGCAATGTATGTACCCCTTGTTCTTGAATGTTGTCATACATTTAATATTTAATCATATTTTCCTTTAGAACATTTATTCCCCTCACCTACTACTATAGTGCTCATTTTCAATTGACTCTTTGTCCTACCCTCATCTGTCCTATTTATAATAGTGGTGTTATACAGTACTTGGACTTTTGTGGCTGGAGTATTTCACAGAGCGTAATGTCCTCCACACTCCCCCATGTTGTGTAATGTTTTAGAAGTTCATTATTTTTCAGTGCTGTATAACATCCCATTGTGAATGCACCATAGCTTTTTTATCCATTTGTTTGTTGTTGGGTATTTGGGTTCCTTCCATCCTGGAATCTTCTCTTGAATGATCAATGTGTGCATGAGCATTCTTACATGCAAACCTGGCTTTTCGTCCTCACTGGCTAACCTCTGCCCTACCTAGTAATACCCTTGTCCTTTTAGATGATTAATAAATCTGAGTGATCTTTGATGACTAAATATTTGACAGAAGGAATTGAGTCATTCTAATTTTTTTAGCTCTTTGAGATTCCTGGTCACATTCTCAACACTGGTGTACCAACCTTTACAGTCAGCTATCAGGAATCACTTACATAAACATATAACAACCATACTGATTCCTCTTAGAAGTTAGCATTATAGTTGTTGTTGTTAAGTGTCGTCGAGTGGCAGGCGACTCATAGCGACCCTATGAAGGAGAGTCCTTGACGCTTGGGTGCCTTTCATCCTCTCTCCAGGTTCATAAGGTTTCCGGAGGCAAGCTATTATGGAAGTGGACGCTACTCCTCCTTCCCTTGTGGTATTGTGACAGAACAAGAGCAGGGCTGTAGCTGAGGCTCCCCAGTGGCACACAGCCAGAGCCGGAGCTCAGGAAAGGACTCCCTTGCAGAGCAGTGAGCAGCCAGCAGGGGGAGCCCAGGGCCCATAGAGCACATGGAGGCCACAGAACAAACTGAAGGGATGAAGGGTGTTTCCTGTAGGGTCTGTCTTTCTTCCTGGGGTTCGATATAATCTTCTCTTTTATGTGCTTTTAGGACAAAAACTTGTTCTGCTGGTACAGTCCGTATATACCCCACATCACCTCTATATACAGAAAAAGAGAAAAACACACCTGAAAATATATGATTACTTTTTGCTTGCCAACTTGAGATAACAAGATGTCTAGTAGGAAGTATCTCCTTGAATTTAAAAAGAAAGACTTATAAGGCCTAGTGGAGCTGGCTTATAGATAAATACTGGGTAATCCATATCTACTCATTAAAGAATATCGTAACTTAAATAATATTCTTTATGAATTATGAAAAATATTATGGAGTATAACCTATTGATTTTTTGATGCTCAGAGACACAGTAATTTTTTTTAAGTCTGAAATATATTTTAGTAAATTGAGGGATTAAAAACAGTGATTGCTTAGGAAATATGCAATTTTCCCCCAACTGCTAAAACATAAAAAACTGTCTAAAGAAACAAACAAAATGACCTCTGTGATTTCACCTGTACCCATCCTCACCCCTCTGCTCCCACTCCTTCTCCCCTTGGATCCTCAATAATGTTTTATTAGTTATCTTTCTATTATACAATATGAAAGAAATGGAAAAGATGCAATGAAGACCTGAAAAGACAGAGTAATGGTGGGCATGGCTCAATGGTGATTCATTTTATAAAACATAATGGATGAGAACGATTGAATGAAATACACTGTGAATGAAGAATGGTGTGAAAGACAGTGTATACAAACCATGTAAGCAAATAAATATAAAATAAATTTAAAAAAAGAAGCAAATCAAAGCAAAAATGACCTACTTCCAGTTATGATTAACATTGAAAGAAATCCCAGAGCACTTAATATGAGAAACCTGTATCTTCACCAGAGACTATTATCAGAACAGAGCAAGGCAAGAGAGCATGTTTTAAAATTAAGAGGGGACTCTGTTTTGCAAAATGTTTCAAATAGAAATACCATTTGACCCAGCAATTTCTCTACTGGTAATATACCCTAAAGAAACCATAACTGTCACCCAGACAGATATATGCACACCCATGTTTATTGTGGCTTTGTTCACAATAGCAAAGAGTTGGAAACAACCTAAGTGCCCATCAACAAATGAATGGATAGAGAATCGGTGGTATGTTCAAACAATGGAATACTATGCTACACTGAAAAACAAGGAACTCATGCAATATTACTCAAAATGGGTGACATTGGAGAACATTATGCTGAGTGAAATATCTTTGTCACAAAAGGACAAACACTGTCACAAAAGGACAAAAACAAGTGCCACTGTTGTATAACGGGACTGATATCAGGGTTGGGGTGAGACTGAGAAAAATTGGGTAAATTGCTTTGAAACAGATGAGGGAAAGAACAGTTTAAAAGCAATATATGACTGGGTATTATGGTCATGGCAAGAGTCTGAATGAAGAAAGCATAGTGGAGTGTACTCATAAGAGGGGGATTGTATATCAATAAATGAATTCTTGTTTTACTGTTCAAAAAAAGAGTGAACTAGGGAGGAGGGGCAAGCAGGGAGAAAAAGGCAACAGTGAATGAATGGAAATCCAAAATCCCTGTAAATGTTCATTAAAATTAATAAAATAAAATTTAAAAAAAAAGAAGAGAGTGTGTCAGTGTTGTAGTCTTTCTCAATACCTATCCACCTTGTATTCTAAGCAAATTATCCTTGAAGCTCAACTCTATGAAGAGGAAAATGGAATCAGGATCAGAGGTAGACTCATTAATAACCAGCACTATGCAGATGGTACACCTTTCTTGTTGGAAGTGAGGAGGACTTTAAGCACTCTTTGAGGAAAATAAAAGAAAACAGCTTTCAATATGAATTGCATCTCAATGTCAAGAAAACAAAGATTCTTACCACTGGATTGATATAAAACATCAAGATTGGTGGAGAAAAGATTGAAACTGTCAACAATCTCATCTTATTTGAATTTATAATTAACAGCCTTGGTTCAATTTTTGTTTTTGTTTTGTGCCTTTGAGTTGGCTCTGACCCTATGTACAACAACTCTGAACCCTGCTCTATCTTCAGCCAATTTGACTGTCTCTGACACACCTACCACCACACACCCAGTCACTGAGTCGATTCATCTCATCCAGGATCTTCCTCTCTTGCATTGTCTCTGGAACCTTCAAAGCGTGATATCCCTCTCTAAAAACTGGTCACTTCTTGCAACATGTCCAAAGTATGTCAGATGAAGTTTCAAACATCTTGCCTTCAAGAAGCAAGCTGTTTTTATCATCTCCAAAATGGAACTGTTTGTTATCATAGGAGTCTATATTACCAATGCAATTTGTCTTTTGATTTCCTTTGTACTAGCAGTCAGGAAACCAGGAGATGTAGTGCACTGGGAAGGTCTGCAATTAGTGACCTCTCCATATTATTGAGGAATAACGATCTCAATGTGAAGATGAACATGTGCCTGATTCAGGTTCTAATCTTTTGATTACTTGTTATGCATCTGAAAGCTGGACAATGAATAAGGATGACAGGAGAAAAATTGAAGATTTTGAGTTGTGATGTTGAAGAAGAGTGCTGAACATCTATGGATGGCCAAAAGAACAAGCAAATATGTCTTGGAGAGGGTACAGCCAGAGTGCTCTTTGAAGGCAAAGATGATAAGAACTTGTCTCACATACTTTGGGTGTGTTGCTAAGAAAGGCTGATCCTTAGAGAGGAACACAATGTTTGGAAATGTAGAGGGTTGTTTAAGGAAAGGAAGACACTTGGTCAGGTGGATTGACATGATAACTGTCACAATGGTCTCTAATGTGTCAGAAAATGTGAGAATGACACAGGACATTACATGGCTCAGATCTGTTGTCCATACTACTTACTATGGGCTGGACTGAACTCATTGGCACCTAACCACAACAATGATAATTCATTCTAACAGACCAACTGGGATGTTATTCTATCCAATAACAAATCAGAATATTTAAACGCTAAGCATTGCTTACTCCTTACATCTAGACAGAAAATGATATGGGAGAAAGAACATGGTTATTCTGTTTTCTGTTTTCTCTTTTCCCAACCACTTTCTATGTTCCTCAGTGAGAAGGGATTTCCACACACAGTATTTCAGGAACTTGTCAGCAACCCATGACCTCAAATAGAACTGATGGAATTAATCAGCTGTGGCTTGCATTCTTAGCATTACTGTGTGATGTCATTGAAATAATTTTATAGTAAACATACTGCTCTCAATTTAAATTTTGGCATATTCTATTAAGAATATGCAAATAAATAAAGGTCTTCAAAGTTAAATATAGATATGTCTGCATCCCAAGAACATCACCCCACGACCAGCACCCTCACCCCACCCCATACACACACAAGCTTTGAGAACACAGCTGTCTCACCATGGACTGGAGCTGGAGAATCATCTTCTTCATCACAGCAGCTACAGGTCAGGGGGTCCCTAGTCCCTGGGAGGAGGACAAGATTGTGAATATTCAGAAGGAATTTCATTAAACCCTTTTGTTTATCAATAGGTGTCCACTCCAGGTACAATTTGTGCAGTCTGGACCTGAGATGTCCAAGCCTGGGACATCAGTGAAAATCTCCTGCAAGGCTTCTGGATACACCTTCACAGACTATGCTTTGCAATGGGTGCTACAAACCCCAGGAGGAAGATTAGAGTGGATAGGATACATGAATACTAATAGTCATGGAACAGGCTACGCACAAAAGTTCCAGGGCAGAGTCACCATGACCAAAGACACATCCTCAAGCACAGGCTACATGGAGCTGAGAAATCTGAGCCCTGATGACACGGCCACCTATTACTGTGCAAGATACACAGTGTGAAAACCACACCCCCAAGTTTGACAAAAACTCTGAGGATGCAGCTGTGTTGGCAGAGGAGACAGCACGTTGCCTTACGTTGGGGTTGAGTAGTTGAAAAAAAGCAATCATAGAAATCTGTATTAAGCTCAGATAGATGTTGTTGTTATTGTTGTTGTGTACCATCAATTTGGCATTTATCCATAGTGGCCTCTCCAGCAGGTTTTCAGAGACAGTAAATTGTTTGAGAGAAGATTGCCATTCTTACTCCTGTTAAGTGGCTGGTGGATTCAAACAGCACATCTTTGGGTGGGCAGTGAAATTCCATGAGGCCACCAGAGAGGACTTAAAATCAAATACCCAAATTTCTCAGGAGGAAAATTTATGTGTGTTTTGGGATCATTTGCAATAAGGCCTTCTCATTTATTTTTATTCCCAGTTGTAAAACATAACAGATGTGGGAGAGAACAGCTTAAAATCAATATGTTGTTGTTGTTGTTGTTATGTGCCATCTAGTCGCTTGCGACTTGTAGAGACCCTATGTACAACAGCTCTAAAGGGCTCTGTCCTGTGCCAATCTCATTGCCTCTGACACACTCATCCCGATTGCCCCAGTAACTGAATCAATCCATCTCCCAGAGGGTCTTCCCTTCCTGCGCCTGCCCTCCACCCTCCCAAGTATGATGTTCCTCTCAAAGGACAGGTCTCTTCTTACAACATGACCAAAGTATGTCAGACAAAGTCTCAGAATCCTTGCCTCCAAGGAGCAGCCCGGTTTAACCCTCTCCAGGATGAATCTGTTTGTTCTCTTAGCGGTCATGGCACCTTCAGCACTTTTTTCCAACACCAAGCTCTAAAGCATCAATTCTCCTTCTATCCTTCTTGGTCATTGTCCAGCTCTCTGATGCATCGCAAATGATTCCAAAGACCATGGCCTGTACCAGACGCACCTTTGTCTCCAGAGACACACCGTTGCTCTTGAGTACTTTAGAGAGATCGCTAACAGCAGACTTTCCCATGGCAATATGTCTTTAATTTCCTGGCTGCTGGTACCAAGAGTGTTGATTGTGGAGCCAAGCAAACTAAAGCTGTGAACAATCACAATATCTTCATCATCCATCCTGATGCTGCCAGTTGGTCCATTGGTGGGAATCTTTGTCTTCTTGATGTTGAGCCTCAATCCTGACCCTCAGCAGCAAGTACTTCAGGTCCTCCTCAGTTTCAGCAAGCAGGGTTGTGTCATCTGCAAAACCCAGATTGTTGATAGATCCTCCACCAATCCTGATGCCACATTCCTCCTCGTACAGTCCAGCCTCCTGGATGATCTGTACTGCATACAGGTTTAAAAGGTATAGAGACAGGACACATTCCTGGTGTACGCCCTTCCCCGTTTTGAACCATGCAATGTTTCCTTGCTCTGTTCTGACAACTGCCTCTTGCTTCAAGTATAAGTATTACTTTAGCATGATCAAGTGTTATGGGATTCCCATTCTTCTCAGAGTCAGCCACAGTTTGTTATGATCCACACAGTCAAGGGCCTTTGTATAATCAATGAAGCACAGATAAACATTCCTATGGTAAGCGATATATGATTGGGTATTATGGTTATGACGGGAGTCCAGAATGAGGGTTACATGATGGAGTGTACTGGACTTGTGGTGGTGGTGGTGGGTGGGTGGGGAATTGTATACCAATGAAGGAATTTTTCTTTTACTTTACAGAGAGAGGAGCGAACCTGGGGGGGAGGGGTGGGCAGGAAGAAAAACACAACAATGAATGAATGGAAATCCAAAATTATTGTAAATCCAAAATTCATGAAAATGAATTAAACAAACAAGATATGAATTGAGTTGTCAGCCTTAAGAGATGGTATAGTTGTGATGTTTGACTGGCAGGACTTCTCTCACTGAACTGCTGAGGTCTGTTCTTACTGAAAACTCCTTGAAGTCATGTAAGTTTTGACTTATGCATCGAGCTTTGATAAGGAAAGATAGTGTAGCTCCTGTAGGTGGTGGCAAGGATGGAATACACTTCATCACCCACCAGGAAATAATTTCACTTCTGCTTAAGGTCCAAGACATACCTAAATTTGAACACCAACCTGCACTCAAAACGTTCAAATTCATGAACTCACTCATATTTGCATGGGTGTTTTTTGTGTCTTTTTTAATATATATAGACAGAAACATCATTGACTTTGTCCTGTAATCTACAGATAATTCATTAAAATACTTAGAATCCTTACAACTTTCTAAAAGGATAAACTGATAGTGAAGTAGTAACAAGTTACAAATGATAATAATCTGATGAAAACATGTGCTTGAAACATGGTCTCCCTGAGGGAGACGAGAACTTGGTAAATAAGCTTTCAACTGCATGAAAAACATAGTTACATTCCATGATGCCAATCCCTTCTTTGCTAAATGAATGTTTTGCCAAAACTCCGCTTTTGGTCTCTGTTTTGGAAGTGGTTATTTCTGTGGCCCCCTCCAGGTTGTTGACCCTTGATGCCTCCTCCTCTGCTTCATTCCTGTCATCCTCTGAAGCTTCTGCTTCCATCCCACAGGCCCTGGAATTCTTGACCACCTTCCCTTTCCCCCTGAAGAGTTTAAATTCTTCTCCATGTCCCTCCAGCTTTGGATGCTCAGTTACCATAGAGAGATGCCAGTGCCAAGAGTCATGTCATCCCCCCCCCCTTCCATATTTCTGTTATTACTTCAGCAGGGACATCCAACTTTCCTTTGAGGAAGACCATCCGCTCCATTTTGGAATCAGTATCTTTGCCCAGCTGCTCTTTAAACTCTTTCCAAACACAGCAGATATTTAAAATTTCAAGTAAGCATTCTAAATTCATGACTCCAAAGCCCATGTCCATGCTGACCAAGTAGCACTGGTCAACCGCTGTGGCTATTGAGATGTGGGTTACTGCTTCCACCAGGGCTTCCACAGATCCTTCTCACTGATGACTTTCTCAGCTCATGGATTGAAGTGACACATGGCTTTGGAGGCAGAGAATCCAAATATTTGATAACACATTTGTTGGAAGCTTTTGTTAGTCCTGTTGTAGAAGATAAACTTATTAATTTAAATTTAACTCTCCCCCTTTTTGCTTCATATGTGCCAACAAATATTCTTCCTTGTCCTGATAAAAACAGATATAAACTCCTGTCCGTCCAGCTCTACCTGTTCACTCAGAACAATGAATGTAGGACTTCACATCCTTTGGTAGAGAGCTTTGTCCAACCAGATCAACTTCAGGCATATCTAATTCAGTGGCAGCAACATTGATTGCAACCAAAATGCCAAGATCACCATTTAAAAAACCCTTCAGGGTGATTTCCCTTTGCTTCTGTGGAAAGTCTCCATTTGATGACAGGAAACTCTGTTTGTTGGATGTTTCCTGGGACAGCTCCTAGGCTTCATTCTTGGTTTCACAGAAGATAATCGTGAGCCCATGATAACCACCATACACCCGGATAACATCTCCAATGACCTCTGCCTTGTGCATCCAATGGCACTTGATAACCAGATGCTCCACAGTTATTTCTGTTTTCTGAATCTTTTTACCTATCAGGTCCACCTGCTCATAAGAAGGTTTCATGAATTTCTTAGCAACATTGAATACTCAATGTATTTAAAGGTAAGTTGTAGAAACAAGCAATGATCAGGGATTGTGTCAACTTTCTTCTTTGCCACAGATAAAATTTCTTTCACTTGATCAGCAAAACCCATATCCATCATCTGGTTAACTTTATCCAGGAAATCCATGCTCAAGTTTGGTGAGTCTAGCTTGCCATTCTGTAGGTGGTCTTGGGTACATACGATGCCCCAGCCAGAATGTCAATCTCATTTTTCATGTGATCTGGAAGGCCTCCATATGGTGTTTCATCATAAAAACAAGCCACTGACAGGGGCATTTTTGTGATATAACTGAAGTTTTAGCTTTCTTGATTTGCTGAGTCTCTTGAAGAAGCAAGAGCAGCCTCACTTTCTCTCCTGCAGATCTCCCTGAAGTCTCTCAGTCAAGGGGATGGCAAAGGAGAATGTTTTCCAAATTCCAGCCTGTGTCTCTGCAATTAAGTCTTTCCCACCACAGACATGATGAACCATCTTCACTTGTATAGGAAACAGAAAGTTCACTCCTCAGGTTTTCAGAAGTTCAACAGTCACTTCAGAGACAGGCAAATCGAGTAAGCTCCTTCTTCTTGTTCCCCTGGTATTTCCTGTTACAGTTTGCTGTTACTGTCTTCACATGTGGATTCATACGTTTTATGGACAGGTTCAGAATGAGGGAGTCTATTCTTCAGTTTGGGTTGGGTTGTTCCCCCCCCCAATCTCTCCATTCATTGCCTTTTCTTTCATTATTTTCTTAGGTTTAGATGCACGCATTTCTTCTTCAGAAGTCTCAGCTTTTGTGTTTTGTTTTGTTTTTTTTTAAGTTATAAAAAATTTAAAAAGAAGTAATTTGATCTTCAAATGATACTTTCTATTTTTTGCACTTTTAATTTTAGGAGAAATGTTGGCATTTTGAGATCATTCCTCTTTTTTAAACCTTTTTAGATTTTGGATAATTTGTTTTATCTTCAGAAGGCTCTACTTTCTTTTTTTTGTCTTTTGAACTTTGAGAAAAATAGTGACTTCTTTCTCTTGTACTGAATTTTCAGTCTTAGTAGATTTTAACTTCCCTTTCTTAGCTTTCTTCTCACTGTGTTTTCTCTATGTCTCAAATTATTCCATGGTCATGTGTGATTCCAAAGTGGTATCACTAAGGATTTTCTCTAGCATCACTCAGCACCATCTTCAACCATGTGGAGAGGAAAAGATATGACTGATATTTTAATATTTCCTCCCTAATAAATTTTCTCTGATTAGGCTCACAAGGTCTACTAATGACATTTTGTATTTTCTTTCAGAAACTATATTAATCTATTTACACCCTCCTCTTCTTTTATTGACCTGGAAAATGAAGTTACAAGCATTTTTCCTCTGTCTCCATCATTATTTACACACCCACCCACACCCACAACTACACCCACACACACGGAAAGAAAGAGAGAGAAAGAGAGAGACAGACAGACATTCTTTTGTTGTTATCAGTTATAATTCACAGCAAACTGTGATAGTACAGAATTGCTTTATAGGCTTTCCAAGGCTGATTTATTATCATTTTTTTTTACGAAAAGATTGCTAGTTTACCAATTTACAATGGGGCCATCAGAGCTATTATATCATATTGTTACTATTGTTGTTTGTACTATCCAGAGTCCATCCAGAACTGTCTGACAGCCACCTCTCCCGTGCATTTTTAGGATTCAGTAAAACTCATGGGAAGAGATTTCCCATCTTTCTTCCACAGAGCAACTGATGGATTTGAAATGGTTGACAGCATGGATTGTTACTACTAGACAACTAGAGCTCTGTAAATGACATTGTAATTGTTATTGTTGTTGTCTACCATCACTTTGGAACTGATGAACGGCTGACCCTCCAACAAGTTTTAAGGGACAGGTAATCGCAGAGGAGGAGATTGTGTCCCCTTCCTTCTTCTGTGGAGTAACTCCTGGATTCAAACTGTGTGCCTTTGGGTTTGCATGCTGCATCTTGCCACTAGGCCACTAGAACTCCTTGACATTAGGAATAAAATAATAAAAAGCGTGGAAAGAAATTAAGTAGAAAACAGGAAAGAGATAGAAAGAATTAACAAGACTAGAATGGTTTTTTCTTTAAAAGAATTCACAACATTGAAAGTTCACTGGAAAATTTAACATGTAGAAAGGAGATGGTGAGAATAATAAGGGGAAAATTGTAAGGTGGAGGAACAAGGAATTAAGTGGGAGATGTCACAACAGAACCAAAAAAAGAGATAATAGAAAGATATCATGAGGAAATATACTTTAACAAATTAAAAAACACAGAGAAAATGTAAAAAAATTCTAGAAATTCACTACCTACTCAAACAAAAAGATAGCGGTACAATATTTTAATAGGATTCTTACAAAAGAAGTAGTAGAACAGGCTGTAAAAACACTACAAACCAGAACTTCACAGTGAATGTTACAAACATTCAAAGAAGAGTTGACAATTTTATTCAATCTATTTAGAAATCCATTTTGGTCTTTTCTTCCTCTTCTGTCTTTGTAATGACCGTTTACACTCTTCCTGGATGATATCTTTGACATCCTCCCACAACTCATCTGGTCTTCACTCATTAGTGTTCAAGGCCTCAAAACTGTTCCTGAGATGATTCTGAAATTCAGGTGGTACGAAATCAAAGTCATATTTTGGCTCCTGT
>NW_006399769.1:430396-433714 GCF_000299155.1 Elephantulus edwardii | reverse complement strand
TTGTGATTAGCTTTTGTGAAAGGTATTGTTTCTCTTAGTTCTGGCTCTGTATTCTTTTTGTCGCTGTAGAGAAATCCAACTGATTTTTGTATGTCAAATATCAATTTACAGATAAAATGTCTTGGAAAACTTGAAGAAGAACTTCTATTAATACTTAGTTTTCCGTTCTGAAAGTTTAGGACCTTGAAAATTCCCTTTCGTTAGAGTTATTTACAAAGCTAAGAAATTCTTAAAGAAACTCAATTTCACTGAAGAGATAAAACTAATGCAGTAATGACAACTTTAAAAAACATTGAACAATTACTTACTAGATTAAAACATTTTCTCTGTAAGAAAAGCAGAATAAATTAAAGAAAGAAAAAATCAAACAAGAAACAAAAGAAAAATGTTTTGGCCGGAATATAGTTCACATTAAACTATCCACTGCTATACTTAGTACTTGCTATACATACAAAATTTGGACCATGGAAAGATGACAGAAGAATTGATGTTTTTAAGTTGCAGTACTGAAGAATAGGATTGAGTATCACATGGACAGTCAAAAGAACAAACAAATACAGTGTGGCCACCGTGTACCTTAGAGAGAGGATGGTGAAATTTTGTCTCACAAAGTTCAAGCATGTTATTTGGAGGGGCTAGTCCTTTGAAAAAAAAAGATATCATATTTTAAAAAAATAGAGCAGCAGAAAAATAAAAGAAGACCTTAAATAAGATGGTTGACACAGTGACAGTGGCAATTGACTCCAGTGTATTAAGATGGTGAGGACAGTTCAAGGTATGGTAGGTTTCTGATCTGTGGTACATAGTGTGGCTACAAGCTGCAGCTGAGTTGATGACACCTAATAAAAACATTCTTGATAGTAAAAAGTCATGATCATCATGATTAATTTAGTATCATTCTTGATCCTAAGTAATCTTTTTCAGCATTTAAGATGAAAACATATTCAATAAAATTAGTCTCTCAAAGTTGTTCCAGTTTATGACAAATAATTTTAATCAGTCAAATGTATCTTTATTCAATGAATCAAGTGTATCTTCATTCAATGTGTTTGGTTCATTTGGCTGCTGTCTCAATACTTTGAAATATCCAGTAGTATATACATGAATAAACAGAGGTAGCATCTTTCAAAAGTTTTAGAAAATCTTTTATTTTATTCTATTCTAATTTTTTCTATCTATTCATGTCATTTAGTGCACAAAGCATTCTTGAATTATTTTCTGCATCTGGTCTCCTGATTAGAATACATTTTAGTCTGGAGGAGAACCTCAGGATACGTGAAAGAGCAACCAGGAAGGAGAAAAGATTTCTCTGTAAGAACAAAACATCGCCACTCAGAGGAGCCCCAGAAACTGGAACCTATATTAGATATTTTTTTTCATTATTATATACAAAACTATCACCCATATGCAAATTCACATTTAGACAACCGGAGGGAATCACAGCACACAGTTACTTAAACTGAGGCATTTTCGTCAGACTGGGTAATATTCTCTGAAAATTATGACCCTCATGTACACAGACATGAAGTACCTGTGGGTCTTTTTCTTTATTGTGGCAGCTCCTAGAAGTGAGTGACTTCAGGACACAGATGTCGAGGTCTAGGGTCCCTGGTTCTGATCGCAGGATTCACCTTGTTTCTTCTTATCCCCAGGTGTCCTGTCACAGATACAACTTCAGGAGTCAGGTCCAGGATTGGTGAAGCCCTCTGAGGCTCTATCAGTCACCTGCAAAGTCTCTGGATTCTCTTTAAGCAGCTATGGTGCAGGGTGGGTCCGTCAAGCTCCAGGAAAAGGACTGGAATGGTTTAGTATAGTATGGGGTGGTGGAAGTACTAACTACAATCCAACATTGCCATCTCGAGTCAGCATCACCAAGGACAATTCCAAGAGTGAAGTTTACTTAAAATTGAGTTCCTTGACTGACAAAGACACGGCTACATATTATTGTGCAAGACACACACAGTAGAATGAAAATCATTAGGATTTAAGACACAAACCTCACTCTAGGGAAGGCATGAAGGAACTGGGCTGAAAATGCTGTCAGGACCATTTCCTGAGGAAATAAACCACAGCAGATGTGAAGGGAAGGAGAGAAGATGACATTTCTGTTTCATGTGTGGTTTCCTCTTCCTGTACATGAACTCCTCTAGAGAAGCTGCTATATTATTCTCTAAAAATTTTCACAGGAGCATTCATTGCACATGTGGGCTAAAAATGTGAACACACTCTGGATATTTCCAAAACCAGACACCTTATTTGTGTTTGAGTAGAATTGTACTTTATTGAGTTTTCATTGGCTTGAGGTAGTTTTTCTTAGATGTCTTTGAGTGACCTATTTTTGTTGATATGCACCTCAAGTTGGATTCACTTCAACTCTATGTATAATGAATCAAAACCTTCTCAATAACATGCCACCCTCTCAATCTATGCTGTATTTAAGTCTACTGTTAAATTCATTGAGTGAATAGATTTTTTTTTCATACACAGTTATTATTATCTGACTCAAGTATCACTTTGTGGTCTGTTCTTAGGTGTCACGTGGGTGCTCTTTCACATGTCCTTGAGGGTCTTGTCCACATTAAGGCATATTCTAATCAGGAAGCCAGAGGAATATAAGGATTAGGAACTGGTTTGTGAACTGTGCTATGTAGGATAGTACTTGTGTAAGTCAGTGACTTCAACCTTAAGCAACCCCAGATTTACCTTAGGATACAGATCTTGTGATCTGTTTCTGAAAAATTATATTCAAGACAGAGTACTCAATAGTATTTATCAATTATGGTTAGGCCAAGTTGTTCTTGTACTTATCAGGTTTCTTCGAATTCAATTCAAATCATAAGAATCTAGTGATTCTTATAATATACTGAAATATTAATATGTGGACACATGGAATCCTGTGCCATGATTACAATCTCAATCTCTTGAGATTTTTTTAAAAAAGAAAAGCAAAGAAAGTATATATAACTATTAAAGTGTCAGATGAACAAGAATGTGTAATTATAATTAAGATATCTTTACTCAGTGATATCCTTGGTGTCACATCCTTTGCTAAACATAGCTTAAAATTTCACAGTTCTATGTCAATACACTGTTCCTAATATTTTTGGATGGGCTTCAGCAGTATTTCATTTACATGTGACATTAATGATATTGCTTTGTTCACAATAGCAAGGAGTTGGAAACAACCTAAGTGCCCATCAACAAATGAATGGATAGAGAGCTGTGGTATATTCACACAATGGAATACTATGCTGCATTGAAAAACAAGGAACTCATGCAATATTATTCAAAATGGGTGACCCTGGAGGACATTATGCT
>NW_006399769.1:427184-430296 GCF_000299155.1 Elephantulus edwardii | reverse complement strand
GTCGGAAACGACTCGACGGCACATAACAACAAGAACAACAACATTTAGAAGATATTTTCCTCCCTTTGATTTTTAATGTTTTACTTTTTTGTTCAAAAATACTTCTCTTGTAAAAAAGAACAAAACACCGAACCCCATAATTATATGTCATATTTCTTACTCTTTCTGCTACTTGATTTCTCTTTGCTGGTGCTTTTAACCTGTTCACATTCAGTGAAACTATCAATAGTAATGGTTTTACTGTTATCATCTTGTTGTATTCTTTTCTGTGGTTTTGAGGATAGAGTTTTCTGTGCCAGAATTTACTTTGTTCATTTTCTTTTCATATGCTTTCATTTATTCCTGTTGTTTCAGTTTACTAATCCTTTATCATTTTCTTATTTTGATGAATTTTAGTACTTTTCTCAACTACTCTGTACATTACAATTTTATTCCCAAGTCTAAAAATTTGACTTTCTCTTGAACTTGTCTTGATTTCCTTTCCTTTTAGATGTTCTGTAACTAAGCTAGGAAGTTCCACTGGTGTAGTCTATGAGGAGTTGCACTGCTGATTTAAAATCAGTCCTCTGCGGTTTAAATACATCAGTGACTCCACTAGAGAAAGAGACAATTTCCTTCAATGTAATTTACACCCTTCTGAAAACCCACCATAAGGTCAGCTATGAGCCTCTTCAAAGTCAGTGAGAATGAGTCTGACTTTCTTAGGAACTACACTATTCCTTCCTTTTTCATTGTAGCTATCCTCATTTACAGACTAATGTCTGTTTCTATATTTTTAGTCCCTTGATTTATGGATTTCTATGTCTGGTTTAGTTTCTGAATGATGATTACATGTTTACTAATTTTGGATTTTTGTCTCCTTGTGCAGGTTCTTTGGCCAAAGTATTGCATTTAATGTTTCTTGAAAAGTAAATTTATTTTGTACAAGTTCCCTTAGTTTATATTTATCTGAAGATATCTTCATTTCACCTTCATATATTAGGGAGATTTTTCTTTGGTACATATTTCTTTTGTCAGTTTTTGTTCTTCTTGTTGGCAGCTGCCTTTAGAGTTTTACGTAAGTCATCTCTGTAACGTGTCTGTAGGTTTCTACCGAGATTTTGAGATTATTTAAATTTGTTCTCCTTTTAAATAACTACTTATTTTAATTGTTCTGGCTTCAATAATCCTTCCTTGGTTTTAGTATTAGAAAATTAATTATAATAAAGTTTGGCTTTTTGTTTGTTTGTTTTTCAGTCTATCCTATTTCACCTGACGGTATGCATAAGAATCAGATCGATTACATCTGTGGAAAGAACTGCTGGAGAAGCTCAATATCAGCTGTGAAAACCTGGCCAGGAGCTGATTGTGGAAAAGATCAACTACTCATATGCAAGTTCAAGCTGAAGCTGAGAAAAATTAAACCGAATCCACAGGAACCAAAATATGACTTTGAGTTCATCCCACCTAAATTTCAGAACCATCTCAGGAACAGGTTTGAGGCTTTGAACACTAATGAGCAAAGACCAGATGAGTTGTGCGAGGATGTCAAAGGTATCAATCCAGGAAGAGTGCAAACGGTCATTACAAAGACAGAAGAGAAAAAAAAAAGACAAAAATAGATGTCAGAAGAAACTCTGAAGATTGCACTGAAGCGCAGAGAAGCCAAAGCAGAAGGAAGAATTCAAGATACTAAAGTGCTGAACAGATGATTCCAAAAGGCAGCATGGGATGACAAAGCAAAATATTACAATGAAATGTCCAAGAAGCTGGAGTTGGAAAATCAAAAGGGCTGAACTCATTCAGCATTTCTTAAGCTCAAGGAACTGAAAAACAAATTCAAACCTAGAGTTGCTATAATCAAGGATGTTTTAGGCAGAATATTAAATGATCCAGGAAGTATTACAAGAAGATGGAAAGAATATCACTGTATCAAAAAGAATTGGCAGACACAGAAGAATTTAATGAAACAACATATGAGCAAGAGCCTATGGAGATGAAGGTAGAAGTTCAAGTTGCTTTGAAGGAAATAGCAAAAAATAAGGCCCCAGGAATAGAAGGTATACCAATAGATGTATTTCAGCTAACAGACACTGCCCTGGATGTGCTCACCAAGTTGTGCCAAGAAATCTGGAGAACAACCACTTGGCCAACTGACTGGAAGAGATCTATATTTGTTCCCATTCCCAAGAAAGGTGACCCAACAGAGTGCGGAAACTATAGAACAATATCATTGATCTAACAAGCAAACAATCTTCTACTGAAGATTATCCAAAAATGAATGGAACAGTACATCAGCAGAGAACTGCCAGAAGTCCAGGCTGGGTTTAGAAGGGGTCGTGATACTAGGGATATTGTAGCTAACCTTAGATGGACCTTGGCTGAAAGCAGGGAATACCAGAAGAATGTCTATCTGTGTTTTATTGATTATGCAAAGGCGTTTGACTGTGTGGATCATAACAAATTGTGGCTGACTCTGAGAATGGGAATACCAGAACACTTGATCGTGGACCAAGAGGCAGTCATCAGAACAGAGCAGGGCAACACTGCAGGGTTCAAAATTGGGAAAGGTGTACTCCAGGGATTGTCTTGTCTCCATATCTTTTCAACCTGTATGCAGGATAGATTAACTGAGAGGCTGGGCTCTATGAGGAGGAGTGTGGCATCAGATTGGTGGAAGATCTATTACCAGTCTGTGTTATGCAGATGACACAACCCTGCTTGATGAAACTGAGGAGGACCTGAAATGCTTGTTGCCGAGGGTGAAAGACTACAGCCTTCAGTATGGATTGAGGCTCAATATCAAGAAGACAAAGATTCTCACCGCTGGACAAATTGGCAGCATCAGGATGGCTGGTGAAGAGATTGAGCTTATTAACAACTTTAGTCTGCTTGGCTCCACAGTCAACACTCTTGGCACCAGTATCCAGGAAATAAAAACTGTATTGTGATGGGAAAGTGTACTGTTAGGGCCTCTCCAGGGTACTGAAGAGCAATGGTGTCACTCTGGAGACTAAGGTGCATCTGATACAGATTATGGTCTTTGCAATCACTTGTTATGCATCAGAGAGTTGGACAATGACTACGGAGGATAGAAGGAGAATTGATGCCTTTGAGCTGTGGTGCTGGAGAA
>NW_006399769.1:419281-422179 GCF_000299155.1 Elephantulus edwardii | reverse complement strand
ATGGGTTCAATAATGTATACTGCATTGAAACAGATGAGGGAGAAAACTGTTTAAAAGGGATATGTGATTAGGTATTTTTGTCATGACAGGAGTCCAGGGCGAAGGCTGCATAGTGGAGTGGACCTGGGGGAGGGATTGTAAAACAATGAAAGAATTTCAGTTTTCCAAGAAGAGAGTGTACTAGGGTGGAGGGTTGGGAGGGAGAAAAGTGTAACAATGAATGAATGGAAAAAAAAGTAAATAAAACACACACACACACACACACAGAGACACACACCACTACCAACAACAACAGCAGCAAAAAAAACCCCACAAATTTTTTGCTTAACTTTAAAAAAAAACCCAGTTATGTCAAAAATAAAAGACTACAATGGATATTAAAAGAAACTCTGAAATACAGCATACAGAATGGATCAATACCAATACTAGAAATCCAACCTATGTCCCAGACTTTACAGAAAGATATCTTTTGCATAGATATTTCAGTGTGCAGGACATCTTTATAGATCAGCAGTCTAAAGAGTGAGCATAATCCTGCCTACTACTCTAAGAGGGAGTTCCGGGGCTACTGAAGAGTTGAACTGTTAAACTGAGGTATTCAGTTTAAAGTCAGCAATTGCTCCACAGGAGAAAAATAGGCAAGTGCTTTTCTTGTAATTTACTACTTCTGAAAATCCACTGAAGGATCAGCTCTGGGTCAGTTCTGACTGGATGATCCTTAACAACAACAAAACTCTAAGAAATAGAGTCAGAGTCCACATTCATGACTATTTCAAACTCTGAGAAGAAGGCACTTATGCTAGACCAAGAGGAGCAGTTTGACTATAGCAATTTGACTTTACCCCTCCCTACTAGGTATGGCTCTGATGGACTAATAGGTTAGGTATTGCAATGTCAACCCAAAGGCAGGAAGTTCGAATCCGATAGATGTTCTGAAAGAGAAAGATGAGTAATCTGCACAACTTGCCTTCCCCTCTCCCTATCCCACAATGACCATGTGCAGTTTACAGCCTCTGAAAACTCTCTAGAAATCAACCACCACCACCACCAAAATCCCAAAAACCTCACTAGAGACTCAACTCTTAATTGGTTCCATCTTGATGGCAATGAAGGAGGGGTTATGGACTTAGGCATAAGACACAAACAAAGCTTATGTTCTGTGAAACAATTCTGTGCTTTACTGGAAAATCAGCTCCACTGAACTAAAGGGGTCATACATACATAGTTGTTTATCATCTTATGGACCCTGAGTTTAAGTACTTTCATTATGGTTATTTTATCACAAAGTAACCAAAAACAAGAAATGCTGGATTTTTTTCTTGTACTGCTAGAACAGTCCATGACAACAGTAGTGGTTCCATCAAAGTGTCAAGTGACTGTCATATATTCAAATCTACATTCTTGAAAGGCCGTCTTATGGATATTTTTCATTAAGTCTTCTTGTAGAATATTTCTTCTTTTTTTAAATTTTTTAATTAAGGGTGGAAGTTACTTAACTGGAAGTTGAGTAAAACTAGATTTGTAGGTATATAAAAATATTTATAGGGTTGTTGTTGTGTGCCATCAAGTTATCTGTGACTCTCAGTGACCCTTTGTAAGACAGCTGCCAATACCTTGCTCTGTCCTGTGCCAGTCTCACTGTCTTGACACATCCAACCCCATCACCCCAGTCACCACATCAATCCATTTTAGCAAAAGTCTTCCTCTCTTGCACTGTCCCTCCACCCTCCCAAGCATGACGTCATTCTCCAAGAAAAGGTCTCTCCTTGCATCATGTTTAAAATAAGTTGGATGAAGCTTCAGACACCTTGCCTCAGAGATGAGTCCTGGTCTCACCCTTTCTAGGACAAAACTCTTTTTTCTCCTAGCAGTCCATAGTATATCCAATAGTCTTCTCCAGCACCACAGCTCAAAGGCATCAATTCCCCTTCTGTCATCCATAGTCATTGTCCACCTTTCTGATGCATAGCAAATAATTATAAATGCTATGGCCTGGATCAGGTGCACCTTAGTCTCCAGACTGACATCGTTGCTCTTCAGTACTTTTGAGAGGTCTCTGACAGAAGATTTTCAAATGCAATCCTGCTTTTAATTTCCTGGCTACTGGTACCAAAAGTGTTTATTGTTTATTTATTCTTTCATTACTTCTTGCTCAAACATTGTTTCATGAAATTCTTCTGTGTCCACCAATTCCCATTTTTTAAAAAATATTTGTTTATTTTTGTTGATGTTGTTGTGCATCTTCAAATCAGATCTGACTGGCACAGGAGCAGATTGTCCCTCCTTCTCTAGTGGAGCATGTGGTGGATTCCAAATGCCATCTTTAGGATTGCAGTGCAGTTTCTTGCCACTAGGCCACCAGATCTCCAGCCAACTCTTTTTGATGCAATGACTGTACACGCTTTCCATCTTCTAGTGAGTATTAAAATCTCACTCTCAGAAGAGGGAGTATGTGTAGGATGATTTTTATCATTGTCTCCTTTCTCAATCAAAGAGACTAAGTAGGAAACTATATACTCATTATCTATTGATGGTTAAGCTGTTTTGATCCACAATGGAACTGTCCAACCACAGAGAACTTCTTTTTCTGGGACATCTTGCAGGACAATGTTTTCTATTCCTTAAAAGAGACACATATTTCTTTGGACTCCCCACTCCCCTAAATCTGAAACCTTCATTTTAAAAAATTTGTTATTTGAGTAAAGTTTACAAAACAAAGTATTTTTTTTATTTAGGTTGTTTATTTTTCATTTCAATGAACATCTACAGAGATTTTGGAATTCCATTCACTCATTGTTGCACCCTTCTCTCCGCACAAACCCCTCCCCCCGCCCCGTTTGCTCCTCTCCTTGAAAAGCAAAAGAAAAACTCCCTCATTGGTACACAATCCCCCCCGCA
>NW_006399769.1:418591-419181 GCF_000299155.1 Elephantulus edwardii | reverse complement strand
GCTTCGTCTGACATACTTTGGGCATGTTGCAAGGAGGGACAGGTGCTTGGAGAGGGACATCATGCTTGGGAGGGTGGAGGGACGGTGCAAGAGGGGAAGACACTCTATGAGATGGATTGATTCAGTGACTGGAGTAATAGGGATGGGTGTGTCAGAGACAGTGCGATTGGCACAGGATAGAGCAGGGTTTAGGGCTGTTGTACATAGGGTCGCTATGAGTCACAAGCGACTCAACGGCAGATAGTAAGAAAACAACACTCCTATTACAGGTTGAATGCGTGCTTTCTTATTTTCCATAATATTTAGGAGATCGACTTACACCAAATTTTCAATGATCCCCTCTTTATTCCTTCTCTCTTCTTTTGGAACTACATCACATGTTAGGTTATGCCTATTGGTGCTGCTAAATTAAATTATTATACTTTCTTCTTTTTCCTTCCTTTTTTTGTCTCTTTGTTCATTTAATAGATTATTCTTTAAGGATTTGTCTTCATTCTCACTAACTTTGTTTTATAGCTACAATTCAGCTCATTTACCCTTCCAATGCATTTACTATTCATGAAATTTTAGTCTTTATATTATTAATATCT
>NW_006399769.1:386924-410983 GCF_000299155.1 Elephantulus edwardii | reverse complement strand
TTTGTTTCTTGTAATAATGTTTTGTAATTTTCTTTGAATAGATCTTTACAAAGTATTTTTTTATTCACCCATTTATTTTGTAACATTAAAGGCAATATCCACTTCACAGTGTATTCACACTTTCCCCACTTCCTACTTCTTACACTGTTTTCAGCTAATCTTTCTCTGTGTCTTTTCTTTCTTTGGTGATATTGTAGTGATCAGCCTCTTATTGTATATTTCTTTCTCTTTACTTATTTTAATATATGACTTTAATCTATCTAAGGAGCTTGGGTGACCAAGTGAATAAGGAATTGTACTACCATCCTTAAAATAAGCCAGCTACTCCACTGAAGAAAGATTACCAGTTTCTTCTTGTGTGATGTATAAGCTTAGAAAACCTAAATGAGTTTAATCTAACTGGACAACACAGGACAAAACTTACATTACCTATTTAATAATTTTTGCTTCCTTCTCTCTTTTCTTATTCTTGTTAACCATGCAAGAATTATTTTATCTTTGTGTAAACCTTTCTTGAGTTTGTTGTCGCTTATGTATATATATTATCGTGTGCCATTGAGTTGAAACTGATTCATAGCTGACCCTCCTGAGGGTATTTACAAGTACTAATCACATGGGAGGAGATTGTCCTCCCTTCTCTCACAGAGGAGTTAGTGTGCTCAAACCACATGCCTTCAAGATTGCAGCACAGAAATGTCCTTGGATTTCAGACCAATTTTGAATGGAGAGAGGACTGAAATTGTCAAAAGCTTTAACTTGCTTGGAACCACAATCAATACTCTTGATACCAGCAGTCAAGAAATAAGGAGACACATTGCCTGGGGAAATCTACACTTAGGGACCTTTCTAAATTATTGAGGAGTAGTCACTTTGAAGACTAAGATGTGTCTCTTTCAGGCCATGGGCTTTCTGATTACTTCATATGCTTCTGAGAATTGGACAAAGAATAAGGATGACAGAAAAAGAATTGACGCCTTTGAGTTGTGGTGTTGGAGAGGAGCATTGATCATCCCACAGATGACTGAGAGAATGAATGGAGAAGGGTGCAGCCAGAATACTCTATGGAGGCAGAAGTCATGAGGCTTCATCTCATGTACTTTGACATGTGCTAGGAGGTGTTATTCCTTGGAGAAGGACGAAATACTGGGAAGAGTGGGAGACTGGCGAAGGAGAGGAAGAGCCTCAACCACGTGGATTGATACAGCGACTGCTACAATAGGCTCTTGTGTGTTAGAAAGTGTGAGGGTGGCACTTGATAGAACAGGGTTCAGATTTTTTATTCATCGGGTCGCTATGAGTCATGCTCAACTTGATAGCACCTAACAACAACATATGCAGATATTGCATGTATTTAATACTTTTCGTCAGGTGGCACTTCATGAATTCTGCATAGTATATGATATAGGGAGTCATGGCAGGCCCTTCCTTTGAACTTGGAGGAGCCTACTTATTCCATTGCATCAGTGGTTCAGTAAAATGTGAATCTAGATATCACACATGATCATATTAGAGACTACATGGGCTCCTTGCATAGTTATTCCATATTACAAATGAAATGCTTCAGACTGGACACCTGCAATCACAAAAACACTGACCTGAACACATTATAAAATCAAAGTCACAGGAAGGAACAATAAACATGAGATCTCAAGAAATAGGTGGCTCTAGAGAAAATTGGTAGACTGAAAAAAATTTTAAGCCTATGAACATGGGGGAAAACCCATAAAAAGAAAGAGACTCAAGACTCCAAAACACTTCTCAAATCCAACTTGTGTTCTTCCACAAGGTACACATACCTTAATGTGCAAGAGAATGACACCAATAAAGGAAGCAGAAGTCACTGGTTGTTTACCACTACATTTGGGAAGGGACACATAAATAGGGAAAAAACGTCATGTCTTTGAAGGAGGGTATAGAGTCTTGGATGGCCTCTGGAGGTGTTACAGGAACATTTGGAAAGACACACTCAGACTTAATGTTCCCAATACTTGTCTCTAATGGAAATTTAGTTAGGTAATCAGAGAATAAACAGAGCTAGCACCTCATGTTTGCAGCACAACACTACCAATCATCAAATTGAAAGAAACAGTGGAATGCACCTGGACATTCTGAAAGGGAAGTTCTTGCTAAATGGGGCAAATTGAACACCCATAACCAAAGAAAACAGAATTCTTTGCTGCCCACGGCAAGAAGATAATTTCCCCTTGTATTTCATTATAATGAAGCCATTGATTGCTATAAATCCTAAGGACTATAACATGGGGGGGGGAGAAAATTTGAGTCCTTTAAAATTAGCTCTCCAAATCACTCCATTGCTCTAGTACGGGAAGTGCTCTCAGAAAATGAACTGATATTTACTCCTCCTCTTTTTTCCTTTCCTAAGTGCCATCAAGAACAATGGCATATTGTAGAAAATATCGCGATTTCTTGTTAATGTGTTTAGAAATTGTTAAATGGGGATCTTATTTGTGATGTGAACTTTTACTTTAAACAATAAAATAGTAGTTTTTTAAAAATTTTAAAACACCTGTTGTAGAATGGGTCTGATATCAGGGTTGGGGTGTGAAAGAAAAAAACTGGATAAATTATGCATATTGTATTGAAACAGATGAGGGAAAGAACTGATTAGAGATGATATATGATTAAGTATTATGGTTAGCACAGGAATCCAGAATTAAGGTTGCATAGAGAAGTGTACTCAGGGTGGGGGTTGGGGGCAAAGGGATGGAGGATGATGTATAATAACGGAGGAATTTTTTTTTCTTTTTCTTTTCGGAGAGGGGGGCGAACTGGTGGGGAGGGGTGGGCAGGGAGAGAGGTGCAGCAAGGAATGAACGGAAATCCAAAACCTCTGTAAATACCTGTTAAAATTAATAATAAAAAAATTTTAAACACCAAGACCCCACCTCCCCCAAAAATACACAAACCCTCCAAAAGATGTCATTACATCTGATCCAAACCATGTTATTTTTTAGTCATCTCATAGCCTTATGAAAGAATATTCAAAGAATTTGTTACTTTGAACTATTATGTTGGAAAAGATTGTTAATATACCATGATCATGAGGAGAAAGTACAAATCTCTCTTGGGAGACGCACAGAAATAATGCATCTTACATGTTAAGTATGTGGATATTGTTATGAGGAGACATGCATCCCTGAAGAAGGGGATCATGCTGGTAAAGTCAGTCAGCAGAAACAAGGAAGACCTTCAAAACGTAAAGTTGAAATAGTGCCTGCAAAAAGAGTTCAAATATATTTGTGATGATGGTAAAAAAAAAATGACCTTAAAAAATATTGGTTTTCAAATGATATAATAATGAAAATATTGGTTTGCATATAATAATTTATTTATATTGTGGTTCATTCATGTACATTGGTTGCTTTTTATTCGTCAACTCCTTTTTCTGTCCACTAGACTATGTGACCCTGTGATTTCGCATCTCCTCATCCGAAGCCATCCTACCTATTTCCTTTCCTTCTTTTGATTTCCATGCACTTCTCACTCATCTTTTTGTTTTTACAATAACAGCTCTGCACAGTATTTGTTCTTACTTTCCTATCAGCTCTCTAGCCTTTTCCAAGTTATCTAGCATTTTCCAAAATAGTTGCTTCTGAGTGCTGCATAGTGTTTCATCATGTGAATATACCACAGTTTCTCAATCAGTTTGGACTGTTTCTATGTTCTTATTATTAACGTGCCAACAGTGTATTAGAGTTCCAATCTCTACATATTCTTTCCAACATTTATTGCTCGCCCTCCTATTAATTTTGCCGTGGCACTTGAGGTCAGAGTATTATGTGATTTTGATTTACAACTCTTCTATTGTCAATGATTTTGAGCATTTCTTCATGTTTGTTGGTCATCTGAATGTCTTCCTCTTTTTAAGGTCTTTCCATATCTTTTATGTTCAGCATGTTTTGATAACTTATAGATTTCTGTGAATTTCAGTATTTACATAGCTTACATGTGAGAATGGTTACCCAGGGTGGACAGCGTTTGGTGAAGCTCCCCGATTAAAACAAGCTTGGAAGCAGGAGTGACATCCACTTCCGTAATAGCTTGCCTCTGGAAACCCTATGAATCTGGAGAAAGGACAAAAGTTATACTGGAGGTGTCCAGGACTTTTGTTCATAGGGTCATTATGAGTTGCCTGTGGCTCGATGGCACTTGACAACAACAACACATAGCATAGACAATTATTAAAATGGTTGTGACTGAATTATTGAATTGTGAATTTAAACATTATTAGTAGGACTCTACAGTTTGGTCAAGCTATAGTTTTTTTATATTTTGTTTTATGTTGGTTTACATACAAAGTTCATATACATTATTTTTCAGCTTTCCCCTTTCTTTTACCAATCCCTCCCTCCACTCATCAAAATGTGCAACTCTTTGTTTAAGGCCTCCCTTCCCCCCCCCCATTGGATCCTCATACACACTCTCTAACAATGGTCCTATACCAAACTTACCAAACTATAGATTTTTTTTCAAACTGTAGATTTTATTGCTTGCACAGTTGCAGACAAAATTCTTCTGGCTGGGTTTGAATTTTCTAGACTGAAACTCAAGTTAGGTTAAGAACATCAGTTTGCTCTATTTGGGTGGTAAAAGTAGCTTCTAGAAAGGAATAATTTTGACTGTTAGTATTGCATATTTATTCTTGATAGGACTAAGATTAGAACAGGAGGGAGAAATTCTATTTGCCAAAAAGCTCTGAGACACTATCCAAGGTTCATTACCTTGAGAAAATCTAGAAATTAGTGCTCCATTAAAACACGTTTTCTTTTCTTTCTCCTCTCTGTTTAAAACTATGGTTAAACTTGAAAATGAGAATTTTGGAAATTTGGATTCCTGTTTAATATCAGAGACTTAAACAACACATTTTTAATTTTAACCAGTTATGATCAAAATGCTAAAATAAAACAAAAAAAAAGAAAATGAAGAGCATTTGACTCCTGAACTTAAAATGAAGTACACATAAAGCTTAAACTGGTTATGACAAAAGCCTATAGTGGTATTCCTTGAACTACGAAGAAAAAAAATTGGCAATCTTTTAAGTATATATAGCTTAAACTATAATTTTTATCATTTGGCACCATATGTATGCCATTGTATTTTGATTTGCGGTACTTTTTTCACAATGAAGTTTTGTTTAAGGCTTTGATTTTATGATTATGGAAAAAATAAGATACAACTACAGTTTTTCTTTTTTTCTTAAATTTCATCACTGTGATGTGGTTCTTTTGTATGTGTGTATTAAAGTGCAACTATCAAAACTAAAAAATTCTAGAGTAATATTACCACTCTACTGATTTTAAATATACAGTACATCATATATACTTTACAAGCAAGTTAAATGGAGAAAAGCTGAAATCATAGAAGATGCAAATGACCTTTCAAAATCAACACAATGTGTTCTGAAACTTTCTGTGACTAATACCAGGCATCTGTGATCAATGAACTATGTGGTTTTGAATGGGATGTAGATTTTTAGATTGATAGTCATGTACAAGGTACTGAATATCTGTTGATTTTATAATTTAGTAGCTTTTATTACAAATTATTCTTTTAGTTTGGATTTATTTTGCAATTTTTTTTATAAAATTCTACATAGTTTAAAAAAATGTAGGGTGGTTTTGCTTGTTTGTTTTTTACCTGGTTTGCTTACAAAGTTCCAGGTCCCTACGGATCTTTCTCATTTTCCCTCACTTCCTCCCTCCACCTATGAAATTGCACAACCCTGTGATTTTATCCTTATATATCATCACTCTTCTGTTTCCCGCCCCCCCCGCCCCGTCCCCCCTCTTAGATCTCCATACATATTTTACTAGTTATCCTTTTGTTTTTTACAATAATGGTCTTAAGTAATATTTGTTCTTATGAGACTGAGTTATTTCACTCAGCATAATACTCTGCAGTCTCTCTCAGTTTACGTAGTTGTTGGTTGTTTTTATTTGTTTGTTTTAAATCGTCACTCCTGAGTGCTGCATGGAATTACAGTTTGTGAATTCACCACGATTTCTCAATCCATTCGGTTGCTGTTAGAATATTTCCATGTTCTACTACTAGGAATATGTTGTTATTGTTATGTGCCATCGAGTCGCTTGCAACTCATAGTGACCCTATGTACAATAGCCCTAAACTTTGCTCTGTCCTGTGCCAATCGCACTATCTCCGACACAGCCATCCCGATTACCCCAGTTGCTGAATCAATCCACCTCAGAGCGGGCCTTCCCCTTCTGCGCTGTTTCTTCACCCTACCAAGCATGATGATCCTCTCCAAAGATCTGTCCCTCCTTACAACATGCCCAAAGTATGTTAGAGGGAGCCTCAGAATCCTTGCCTCCAAGGACCCACCCGGTTTAACCCATTCCAAAATAAATCTGTTTGTTTTCCTAGGAGTCCTGGTACCCTCAATACTCTTCTCCAGCACCACAGCTCAAAGGCATCAATTCTCCTTCTATCCTCCTTAGACATTGCCCAACTCTGTGATGCATAACAAGTGATAGCAAAGACCATGGCCTGTATCAGGCACACCTTAGTCTCCAAAGAGACACCATTGCTCTTCAGTACTTTGGAGAGGTCCCTAACAGCAGACTTTCCCGTGGCAATGCACCTTTTAATTTCCTGGCTACTGGTGCCAAGACTGTTGACTGTGGAGCCAAAGCTGTGTACAATCTCAATCTCTTCACCATCCATCCTGATGCTGCCAATTGGTCCAGTGGTGAGAATCTTTGTCTTCTTGACATTGAGCCTCAATCCATATTGGAGGCTACAGTCCTTGACCCTCTGCTGCAAGTGCTTCAGGTCTTCTTCAGTTTCAGCAAGCAGGGTTATGCCATCTGCATAACGCAGATTGTTAATCGATCTTCCACCAACCTTGACCCCACATTTCTCCTCAAAGAGCCCAGCCTCCCGGATCATTTGTTCTGGCATACAGGCTGAAAAGGTATGGAGATAGGATGCATCCCTGGCGTACATGATGTTTTGATTTTTAATGTACTGTTGATTCTATTGGCCAGGATATTGTTAAGGTTTTTTGCATCTATATTAATGAGAGATATTGGTCTCTAGTTATCTTTTTGGAGGAATATATCTGCCTAGTTTTGTTTTTAAGGTTATGCTTGCTTCATAGAATGACTCTGGGAGTGTTCCTTCTTTTTCTATTTTTTTAAAAATAGTTTAAAAAGAATGAGTGATAGACCTTCTCTAAATATTTATTAACATTCAGCCATGAAGCCATCTGGGCCAGGACTTTTTTTTATGGGGTGGGAGAGTCTTTTTATGATCTGATCAATTTCTACTTTTGTGATGGGTCTGTTCAAATATTCTACATCTGTCAGTGTCATTCTGGGTAGGGTGAGAATTTCAAAGACTTTGTCCATATCTTCTAGGCATTCAAATGTGTTGAAATATGTTGTTGTTGCACATCATCATGTTGGAACCAACACATAGCTGAGCTTCCAGGGAGTTTTCAGAGGCAGTTAATCACATGAGAGGAGATTGCCCTTTCTTCTCCCTTGAAGCAGCTAGTAGACTTGAATCGTCTGCCTTCTGGATTACAGCACAGTTTCCTGATATTAGGCCAACTGAGTTCTCTTTTTTCCTAATATTTTGATATTTTTGTTGTTGTATACTGTAATCAGAACAGAGTCATAGCCAACCCTCCAGTGAGTTTTTAGAAGCAGCCATCACACAGGAGGAGACTGCCTTTTCTTCTGCCATGGAGCATATGGTAATCTCAAATGGTACGCGTTAGGGAAATTGCAGTGCAACTTCTTGTTACTAGGCCACCAGAGTTCCATATTGTGGTATCATCAATTTAATTTAATCAGGCTATGATAAGATGCCACTTTTATTATTTCTTATTTGAATTATTTATGTATTCTCTTTGCATTCTTTTGTTAAGTTTGCCAATAGTTTGTCTATTTAATGACCCTTTCAAATAAACAGCTCCTGGTCTTGTTGATGGTTTCAATTGTTTTTCTCCTTTCTATCTCATTGATTTCAACTCTTGTGCATATATTTTTTCTTCTTTTTGAGGCTGTAGGGCTAGACTACTGTTCTTTTTATATTTGATGGAAGTATTGAGTTAGGTCATTCATTGTGTTTCTTTCTTCCTTTTATGTGTTTGTCTACTGCTGTGAACTGCCCGCTAAAGACTGATCCCAGAAGGTTTGACATATTGTGTTTTCATTATGAATTGTTTCAAGGAAGGTTTGGTGTTTTGTTTGGGTTTTTTTAACACTTCTTTTTTTGTGGGAATTATTGAACAACATCATCAATATCACATGCAAGCAAGATTGTGCTGAAAATTATCCAAAAATGACACAGGAACAGGGCATCAACTGAGAATTTCCATATGTGCAGGCTCAGTTTAGAATAGGTCATGGAATTAGGGATATCATAGCTAATGTTTGATGGGTCTTGCCCAAAAGCAGAGAGCACCAGAGGAATGTCTATCTGTGTTCCATTGACTATGCAAAGGCATTAGATGGTGTGGATCCCACAAATTATAACAAACTGTTAGAAGAATGGGAACCCAGAACACTTGATTGTGATATGCAAAACTCTGGCTTACTCAATTCCTGATTTTAAACCATGCAGTATTTCTTTGTTCTGTTTTCATGATTGCCTCTTGATCTGAGTAAGCCAGAGATACATCCCATATCCATACCTTTTTCAATCTTTATGCCACACAAATCATCTGGAAGGCTGGACTCTATGAGGAGGCATGCACCATTAGAATGAGAGGAAGACCCATAAACCACTTGTGTTATGCAGATGACACAACCTTGCTTGCTGAAACTGAGGATCAGAAGCACTTGATGCAGAAGGTCAAGGACTTCAGTCTTCACTATGAATTGAAGCTCAACATCAAGAAAACAGAGATTCTCACCTCTGGACCAATTGACAGCATCCTGATAGATGGTGAAGAGATTGTGATTGTTAGAAGCTTTATAGTTTGCTTGGCTCCACAATCAACATTTTTGTTACCAAAATAAAAAAGATGAATTGCCCTTGGAAAGTCTGCTGTCAGGGATTTCTGCAGAGTACTGAAGAGCAATGATGTCAGTCTGGAGACTAACTATGGTGTTCCTGATCCAAGCCATGGTCTTCACAGTTGCATGCTATGCATCAGAAATATGGACAATGACTAGGAATGAGAGAAGGAGACTTTATACCTTTGAACTGTGCTGCTGGAGAAAAGTATTTGATATACCGTGGACTGCTAAGAGAACAAACAGGTTCAACCTGGAGAGGGTAAAACCAGGCTGCTCTTTGGAAGTAAGGATTTTGAAGCTTCATCTGACATACTATGGACATGTTGCAAAGAGGGACCAATCCTTAGAGAGGGACATTATGCTTGGGAAGTGGAGGGTCAGCTCATTAAAGGAAAATCCTCAGTGAGATGGATTGAGTTGGTGCCTGGGGTAGTGAGAGTGAGTGTATTGGAGACAGAAAGATTGGCTCTGGTTAGAGAAGGGTTTAGAGCTGTTGCACATAGGGTCACTATGAGTCACAGGCAACTTGATGGCACATAACAACAACAACAGCAACAACAGCAATAACCTATCATGTTCTTGCAAGGTGTTATTTAGCTTCCATATTAGTGGTTTTGTGAGCTTCACCCTTTTGTCATTAATTTCTAGTTTTATGGCTTTCTGATCTTTGGAGATACATTGTATTTTTCTTAACTTGTATTTTGTAGTTTTTAAAATTTGTTGAGGTTTGCTTTGAGTCCTAGTGTAGGATAAATTTTAGAGAATACATAATGTGAATATGAGAAGAAAGTAAATTGGCATTTGGTGGGGTGGAGTACCATAAATATATTCACAAGGTCAAGTTGGTTGACAGATGTATCTTTTTAAAGTTTCTTTTGAGTTGACCTATCTTTTGGTGAAGGTGTTGTGTTATAGTCTACTATCACTATTTTGGTGTTGTCTATTTTTTTCTTCAATTCTGTTAAGCATTTTAACACTAACTAGAGAAACACAAAAAAATACTTTATAAAGAAAACTACAAAACACTACTGCAAGAAATATAAGAGATCTAAATCCATAAGAAAAATTTACAGAATACTACATTGTTTCCACAAGAAAAAGTAGATAATACAATTATAAAATGGGAAAAAAAGATGTGGAAAGAAATTTTACAGAAGACATTCAGATAACCAACAGACATGTGAGGAAGGCTCAAAATCACAATAACAAGAGAAATGTAAATCAAAACCACAATGGCATACCATCTCACCCCAGTAGCAGTGGCAAAGTTCAATAGGACACCAAACAAATATTGGAGAGGATGTGGAGAAATTGGGACTCTTACTAACTGTTTCTGGGATTGTAAAATAGTACAATCACCCTGGAAGTCAATTTATATTTCCTCAAAAAGCTGGACGTAAAAATCCTGTTTGTCAAGTTGTTGTTAGGTGCTGTTGAGTTGAGTATTAACCATAATGATCCTATAAAAAACAGATCTGAACTCTGTACTATCCTTTGCCATTTTCACACTTTCTGACACACTAGAGCCATTGTGACAATCACTGGGTAAATCCATCCATTTGAGGGTCTTCCACTCGTTCATCAACCCTCCATCTTTCCCTCTCATCATGTCCCTCTCCAAGGAATAGCTCCTACTAGCAACATGCCTGGAATATGTGAGGCAACACTTTATAAATTTTGCCTCCAAAGACTATTCTTTGCACTTTGACCAAAACACATTTGTTCTTTTCCCAGCCAATGAGATTCTTGACACTTTTCTTCAACATCACAACTCAAAGACATCAATTCTTCTTCTTTCATTCTTATTTATTGTCCAAATATCAGACACATGGTAAATGATCAGAAAGACCATGGCCTGAATCAGATACACATTAATTTTCAAACTGACATCATTACACCTCAATAATTTGGAGAAATACCTAACTGAAGAACTTCTCAGTGATTAAGTCCCCTCATTCCCTGACTGCTTGTACCAATTGTATTGATTGTAGATCCAAGTAAGATGAAGTTGTTGACAGTTTCAGTCTTTTGTAATTTTTCACGATGTTGCATATCTGTTCAGTGGTAAGAATTTTGTTTTCTTGACGTTAAGATTCAATTCATATTGAAACTGTATTCTTTGATTTTCTACAACAAGTGCTTCAAGTCCTCCTCATTTTCAACAAGAAAGTTTGTATCATCTGCACAACACAGGTTATTAATGAGTCTTCTTCTTATCATAATGCTACATTCTTTTTCATAGAGTCCAGATTCTTGAGTAATTTTTTCAGCATACAGATTGAATAGGTATGGAGAGAGAATACAATCTTGGCATACTTTCATCTTAATTTTAAACCACATAGATTTTACCTAATGGGATGCACTAGAATAAGGTTGATTACATCTGTGGAAGGCATTGTTGGAGAAGTTCAGTATCAGCAGAGACAATTAAGCCAGGTGCTGATTGAGGAAGAGATCATAAACTACTCATATGCAAGTTCAAATTAAAGCTAAAGAAAGTTAAATCATATCTTCAAGAATTAAAATGTGATCTTGAGTTTATTACTCCTGAATTTAAAAACAAAGTCAGGAATGGGTGTGAGGCTTTGAACAGTAATAAACTAAGACCAGATGAGCTTTGGGAAGATATCAAGAATATGGTTCATGAAGAATGCAAATAGTCATGGGATTGCACAATTTGATAGGTTGGGGTGTGTGAGGGAAATTGGAATAATCTAGTATGAACAAAACAATGTATTCAAATTTTGTAAGTAAACTAGTATAACCTGTAAAAAAAAAAAGTAAAAAGAAAAAAAAGTCATTACAAAGAAGGAAGAAAAAAAAGACCAAAATGGATATCAGAAGAGACTCTGAATATTGCCTTAGAGAAGAACACCAAAAAACCCCAAAATCTCTGTAAATGTTCATTAAAACTAATAAAATTTAATAATAATAAAAAAATAAAGCAAAGAGAAGAAATAAAAAGTAACTGTATAAAATATATAAAAGTGAAGCTCAGAAAGACAGGGAAAGTATTATAATGGACTGCACAAGAAGCTGGAGTCAGAAAATCAAAAAGGTCTATCTTGGTCAGCATTTCATCAGCTGAAGGAACTAAGGAATAAATTCAAGCCATGAGTTCCAATGCTCAAGGATGGTATGGGAAGAATACTGAATGATTCAGGAAGAATTAAAAGAAGATGGAAGGAGCATAAAGGATCACTGTACCAAAAAGGATTGGCTGACACAGAAGAATTTCAAGAAACAATATATTATCAAGAGGCAATGATGATGAAGGAGGAAGTTCAGGCTGCTCTGAAGGGCTTGGAAAAAAGTAAGGTCCAAAGAATTGATGGTATACCAACTGACGTATTTCAGCAAACAGATGCTGCCCTGAATGTGCTCACCAAGGTGTGCCAAGAAATGTGGGGGACAACTACTTGGCCAACTGACTGGAAGAGGTCCATATTTATTCTCATTCCAAAAAAAATTTTGATCCAACAGAGTGTGGAAATTATTGAACAATATCCCTTTATCATGCACTAGCAAAATCCTGCTGAAGATTAACTAGAAATGACTAGAAGAGTATATTGACAGAACTGCCAGAAATCCAAGCTAGGTTTAGAAGCTGTGGTACTGGAAACATTTCTGCCAATGTCAGATGGATCTTGACAGAAAGTAAAGAGTACCAGAAGAATGTCTATCTGTGTTTCATTGAATATGCAAAGGCATTTGACTGTGTGGATCACAACAAATTATGGCTAACCTTGAGAATGGGAATATCCCAGAACATTTGATTGTGCTTATGCGAAACCTACACTTGGACCAGGAAGCAGTACTCAGAACAGAACAGGGTAACACTGCATGGTTCAAAATCAGGAAATGAGTGTATCAGGGATGCATCTCTTCTCCATGTCTTTTCATTCAATATGCAGAACCTATCATTTGAAAAGCTTGGCTTTAAGGAGAAATGTGGCATCAGGATTGGAGGTAGACTCAACAACCTACATTATGCAAATGACACAACCTTGCTTGCTGAAACGGAAACGGATCTGAAATGCTTGCTGCAGAAGGTCAAGGACTCTTAAATAAAATAAGGATTGATATAAGTCTCTTATCTGACATGTCATTACCAAATACTTTCTCCCAGTCTGCAGCTTCCCTTTCTACCCTGTTGGAGAAGTTTTTGGATGTGCATAAGGATTTAATTCTTAGAAGGTCCCATTCATCTATTTTATTTTCTTCTGATTGTAGGTTTTTCAGGATACTTAGAAGACTGTTTATGCTGTGGATTAGGACTTGCAGTGTTCTTCCAAGCTTTTCTTTATTGAAGTTTATAGTCCTTGGTTTTAGTCCTAGGTCCATGATCCACCTGGAGAAGGTTTTTGTATATGGAGTGAGGTGTGCATCTTGCTTGCATCTTTTGCAGGTAGTTTTCCAATTTTGCCAACACCGTTTGTTAAAAAGGCTGTCATTTCCCCACTTAACTGATTTCATCTCTTTGCCAAAAATCAGTTGACCAAAGATAGATGGGCTGATTTCTGGGTTCTCAATTCTATCCCATGGATCTATGTGTCTGTCATTGTACCAGTACCAGGCTGTCTTCACCACCACAGCAGTGTAGTAGGGTTTGAAATAGGGGAGTGAGATGCCTCCTACCCTTTTTCTATTTTTAAGGAGTTCTTTGCTTATACCGGGCTTCTGTACAAGAGAAAGGTAAGTAACCCAATTGAAAAGTGGGCACCGTATATGAACAGACACTTCACCAAAGAAGACTTTCAGATGGTTAACAAACATGAAAAAATGTTCAAACGACTCAGAGATATCATCTCATCCCAGTAAGAATAGCAAAATTTAACAGAACAGCAAGCAACAAATGCTGATGAGGTTGTGGAGAAATGGGTACTCTTATTCACTGTTGGTGGAAATGTAAAATGGTGCGACCACGGTGGAAGGTGGTACGGTGCTTTCTCAAAAAAGTTGCAAATAGAAATATCATTAGACCCAGCAATTCCACTACTGCGAATATACCCCAAAGAGACCATAACTTACATCCAAGCAGATATATGCACACCCATGTTTATCGTGGCTTTGTTCACAATAGCAAGGAGTTGGAAACAACCCAAGTGCCCATCAACAAACGAATGGCTAGAGAAGCTGTTATATTCACACAATGGAATACTATGCTGCATTGAAAAACAAGGAACTCATGCAATATTATTCAAAATGGGTGACCCAGAAGGACATTATTATGAGTGAAGTATCTCAGTCACAAAAGGACAAATACTTCATGGTACCACTGTTGCAAAACAGGACTGACATCAGGTTTGGGGGGAGACTGAGAAAGATGGTTTCAATAATGTATACTGCATTGAAAACAGATGAGGGAGCAAACTGTTTAAAAGGGATATATAATTAGGTGTATTTGTCATGAAGGGAGTCCAGAGCGAAGGCTGCATAGTAGAGTGGACCTGGGGGAGGGTTTGAAAACAATGAAATAATTTTTCTTTTACTTTTCCAAGATAGTAGTTTACTATGGGGGAGGGTTGGGAGGAAAGAATAGTACAACAATGAATGAATGGAAATTAAAAAAAAAGAACCCAACCAAAAAACCCCAAACCAATGTATTCAAATTTTGTAAATAAACTAGTAGAAAATGTAAAAAAATATGGATTGGAGCTCAACATCAGGAAAAGAAAGATTCCCACCACTGGGCCAATTAGCAGTACCATAGTAGATGGAGAAGAGATTGAGCTTTTAACAAAAAACTTGGTTTCATGCTCTCCAAGACAGACATATTGTTTTCTTGGCAGTCCATGGTATGTTCAAGACTCTTCTTCAGCACCACAATTCAATTCAAAGACATCTATTCTCCTCCTATCATCCTTAGTCATTCATTGTCCAGCTCTCTGAAGCATAAAAAGTAATTGCAAAGACCATGGTCTAGATTAGGTGCATCTTAGTCTCTAGACTGACATAGTTGCTTTATAGCACTCTGGAGAGGTCTCTGACAGCAGATTTTTCCAATGCAATTCATCTTTTGACTGTTGGACTTAAGAGTGTTAATTGTGGAGTCAAGGAAGCTACAATTGTTAAAAACGTTTTTGCTATTTTGCAAGTAATTCTCAAATTAGAAATTTGACCTCCTGTTCTAATTTGAGTGATGTGTGCTTTCATTTCAGTGGTTTGCAAACCTCTGTACCTTCAAAATGTTTATGGTCACTGATATTTATTATCATTAGAATAAATGAGCAGAAGGTCCAGGAAGGTGACAATAAATCTTGGGTTGAACATGGAGAAATGACCAAAGTTATACAAGTGTTCAGGTCTTTTGTTGGTTCATAGGGTCGCTGTGAGTCATCCACAACTTGGCGGCACTTACCAACAACAACAACAGCAACAACAACAAAAACAACAACAAAAAAAACAACAACAACAGCAAAGCTTGTTCTAAGGATTTCCAAGATTCCTATAAGAATCTTCAGAGACTTTTGCATGTGTGTATGGTTTTGACTAGCGATTTTGACTTATACAATTTCATTTGACAACACTTAGTTTCACACACAAATCTAGTTTAATAGCTAATTGTGTAACAGCATATTGGGGGAAAAACCCAACACAAAAAACCCACAACCCAAACCCTACCATATTTGTAAAAATATGATAACAATCTCCCATGGAGTTAAGTAATTGGTATGAAAAGATGTTATTATCAACTCACTAAGCCCACAACCAAGCTTTTGTTATGAAGCTTTACCATCTTTGCTTCCAAATGATACAAACAAATATAAGCACACTCGTATATTTCATGTTCTTAAAAGTATTGTACAACCTAATAGCAATAGTGTCCATCAATGGATGAATAGATAAATTGTTGCTGTGTACCTTCAAGTTGGAATTAATCCATAGCTGACTCTACCTCAGGCTGTCAGAAGCAGTTAATTCTGCAGGAGGAGATTGTCCTCGGAACATTACACAGTATTTAAGAACAATTAAGGAATTACAAAACACCGACAACATGGATTAATTTGGGGAAAGATATTTAATTAGTTTATTCATCTTAAAAGAATATAGATGAGTCCACAACAATGAAAAGTTAAGGAAATGTTTACACACAGAAGAAAAAATATTTTAATGGCTACCAGGGATACGAGGGTAGGGAGAAAGGAGATAGAAATGCATCATTAGATAACAATCCAATTCTCTAAAGTTGATTCCAACTCATGGAGGTGCTCTTGGGTTTCTGAGGTTTAAAATTTTGCAGGAGATAACAAACAGCCTCATTTTTCTACTGATGAATTTTTACCATCAACATTTCAGTTAGCATCTCAGCATGTTACACACTATACAATCAATGTTCCTTAATTTGAAAATAAACACTTATCAATTTGGATGAAGGGAATGAAGCTCTATATGGAAGAAATGAAAACCACAGAGTTGAACAAAGAATACAGACAAATTCCATGTTATCTATAATTACAAACACTTAACCAACAAAAGCAGATGGAAAGATGAGCAATTTGAGAAAGTTAAAGAGATTAAACTCATGATCCTACCTATGATTGGGTGTCAGTATTTCTGTGTATTTGTAGATGTTCTACATAAATGGAGTCACCAGGGGGCAGCCTAATGCAAATGTCTTCATTGTAACCTGACATTCTAAGGGAATGAGTCTCTCTGGTCCCAGGAGGCCTCAGGATCATAGTCTCTGGAGATTTTCTAAATCTCACACTGGTAAGTTTTAACTGGATTCTTAAGACTTCCTAGTGATTATCTAAGATGTGACTAAAGGCCTGTTCTTTTCTAGAACAAAGAACAATGAATAAAATTAATGTCACCGTGAAGCACCTAATCCATAATAGTAATAGTGCAATAGCACTATATTCTGTGATCATAAAGACAGAATAAATAGGTGGCACCTGTCCATCACTTATGACCACTGTGAAAGGGATCACATTAGATCATATTGGATAAAATGTGAGACAAATATGAAACAAAACTCAAATTCACAAGTGGCAAGACTCAATTGGCTAATAGAGGCAGATGGGTCATGGACATCTATCAACATAATACGAATTCTTTGCATCTAGACTGAACCCACTCTTGTGGCTCAACTTTCAGACAAACAATAACAACAGGAAAGTACACAAGATTAAAAGGCGGAGCTTTCTGAGGCATAAGGCTCAAAAGGCAGGAAAAAATAAGATAGAAGGATGGATAGAATCCAGAATCACAGGGAGGAAGTTTAGTTACAAAGAGGGGATTTTAATCAGCTTTTCAAACAAAAAGTAGAAAAACTGTTGAAAGGGAAATAAATATGCTCTGAAAACTTTCACTGAAATGGTAATAAAAAACTATTATTTTTTTAAAAAAGCAGAATATTATTCTTAAGTCCTCCGCAACACCCTTAAACACTTCTGTCTCCTGTAGAGTATGACCATGCAGAGGCATGCCACTCCACAGAATTCTAATATAAAGGAGGAGCACATGCAAATAGGGCCCTTTCTCCTGCTGATGAAAACCAGCCTTGCCCTAACCAAGCAACTCTGGGAGGAGAGTCTCAAAATCTCAGGTGTCCTCACTCAGGAACTAGGCTGAACACAAATGAATCACTGTGGTTGTACTTAGCTGGATCTTCATTGTTGGTATTTTAAAAGGTAATTTTATAGAGAACATTATATGTGAGTGAGCATGATTGAAACAATGGACATGTACAATGATTTTTCTGACCAGATCATCACCATGCTCGCAGGTGTCCAGTGTGAGGTGCAATTTGTAGTCTGGAGGAGACCTGAGAAAGTCTGAGGATTCTCTGAAGCTCTCCTGAGCACCCTCTGGGCTTAGCAGCTAACCCATGTACTGGATTCGCCAGGATCCAGGGAAGGGGCTGCAGTGGGTCTTGCAAATTAGTATTAGGGCTGGCAGCACATGCTACACAGACTCCATGAAGTGTCGATTCACCATCTCCAGAGACAATGTCATGAACACTCTGTTCTATACCTGGAGATGAATAGTCTGAGAGCTGAAGATTCAACCATGTATTACTGTGCAAAAAGACATAGTGAGGGGGAGTCAGTGTGAACTCAGACAGAAGCCTCTCTCTGGGAGCCTAAAGCACAGAATTAATACCCAGGAGCAAGTGCCGATGTGATATAAAGGATGGTTTCCCCTGTAGTGATATGAAAATTTTCCTCCCGAAAATTCCCTCTGGACAATTTTTCATAGGCAGTTCTGGTGGCTTGGTACAAGATTTGCACTGCCAATCCAAAAGCATACAGTTCAATTCCACCTATTGTTTTGTGAAAAAGAGATAATTTTGTCCTGTATAATTTATTGCTTCAGAAAACCACTATTATTTTGAGTTGTTATGAGCTGATTCTTAGTGGACAATACATAGAACCAACAACTAACACTCTCACTCTCTTCTTCCTTCTTTTCTGTATCCCTTGATACTTTATTTTTTAAAAATAATGTATTTATTGGTGTGCATATAATCATTTATATACATTGTGTTTCATCATTCATATGCATTGTGTTTCATTCATATATTTCATTCATTGTGTTTTATGCAATCATTCACATACATTATATTTTGCTTAATTATTATTGATTCCTCCTTCTCATCACCTTATCTCAAGGATGCCCACTGCAACCTGCCCATTGCTTACATGCCTCAACTATCCACTTCTCACTATCCTGGATTTCTGCTAGGTTTTTTCTGAGCTCTTTCCCCCTTCCACATTCCCTTTGTGTTTCTTTCATATTCAATATGATTTGTGCACTCACTCACTTTTACACAACATTCATATGCTTGTTTTATTTATGTACATATTGTTTTGCACAACCATTTCTTTACAGAGTACTTCATATATTAATTACTATTGATCTATGACTTTTATGCTCCAATTCTATCAACTCCCCATTGCATCTTGCCTATTCCTTCACACTTCCATCAGCCCCCTAAATTATGCCCTCCTAGTTATTTCCCCTTTCTTCTTTCACACCTTTTCTCCCCTTCCTCTTGAAATAATTATGCATGTGTTGTTCTTATTTGTTAATTGCCTTAGCCTATTATCCTTATTCAGGTTGATCCTCCTTTGTCTTGGTCCTACAGTTCTTTGTCTAAACATTCTATTTCTGTTCTCCTCCTCCTCCAATCCCTCAGTTTCCCTCCTATTTTCATAGTAGCAATCGCATGCGGTATGTTTCTTTTTTTGATTAAATTATTTTACTAAATATGCTGGAGAAGAGTACTGATGGTGCCATAGACTGCTAAGACAACAAACAGATTCATCCTGGGGAGGGCTAAATTGAACAGCTCCTTGAAGGCATGGATTCTGAGGCTTCATCTGAAATACTTTGGTCATGTTGTAAGGAGGGTCCTTGGAGAGAGACATCATGCTTGGGAGGGTGGAGGGACAGCGCAGGAAAGGAAGGCCCTCTATGAGGTGGATTGATTCAGTGACTGGGGTAATTGGGATGGGCGTGTCAGAGACAGTGCAATTGGTACAGGACAGAACAGAGTTTAGGGCTATTGTACACAGGGTCGCTATGAGTCGCAAGCGACTTGATGACACATAACAACAACAACAACAACAATATTGTGCTCTAGATTCTCCCGTGTTGTATCATATTTTACAAATAACTTCATTGTTCTTTAGTGCTCCATAGCATTCCATTGTTTGGCTAAACCACAGTTTCTCTATATATTCATTTTTTTAGTGAGTGTTTAGATTGTCATTTTCTTGCTATTGTGAATAATGCTGCTATGAACAGGTTTTTGTTAGCTGCCATATAGTCAAGTGTGGCTCAAAGAGACCATATGAACAACAGGGTGGAGCCAAGTCCTATCAGGTAACATCCTCATCAACTCTGACACGCTTGAGCATATTGTTGCAGATACTATGTTCCTCTAGCTCATTGAGGGTCTTCCTCATTTTGACTGACCCTTCACCTTTCCAAGGATGGTATCCTTTTTCAAAAGATGCCCTTGTTCCATTCAGAAAACAGTTTCGTTATGAGTGAAATTAATTGTTCTAAGATTTCTATTCTTCTAAATGTTAGCCTTAGTGTGTTGTGATCCACACAGTCAAATGTCTTTGCGTACTCATTAAAACACAGAAAGACATTTCTGACATTTCGCTCTTTTTTCAACGCAACTTGAACTTCTGGCAGTTCTCTTCCAAAGTACTGTTTTGTTAATTTTTGGATTATTTTCAACAATTTTTTTGCTTGTATATAATATTGTACAGTAATTTCCACAGTCTTTTTGAACAATTTTCTTGGAATTTAGAACAAATATAAATCTCTTTCAGTCATCCAGGCAGCTGTCCTCAAACTTCTTGACCTGGACTAGTGAGCACTTCTAGGGTTGCATCTGTTAGTTTAAATAGGTCCATTGGTATCCTAATCTGTTCTTGGAGCTTTATATTTTATCAGTGTCTTCAGAACAGCTTGAACGTCTTTTGTTGTTACCATTGGCTCTTGCTCCCATTATACGTCCTGAAGTTTTGAGTGTTGATCCATTCTTTTGATGACTGTGTCTTCCTTTGATTTTCTTTTGATGTTTCCTGTATAATTCAAGATTTTTCTCATGGAATCTTTTAGTATTTAACTAGAGGCTTGACTTTGTTTTTCCAATAACTTTTCTTGAGAAATGCTGAATAAGATCTTCCCTTTTTATTCTCTAAATCCAACTGTTTGTATATTTCATTATAATGGTTGGTCTTTTTGAACTGTCCTTTGAAATCACCTCTTTTATTTCAATGTCTCTTCCTTTAGTTTTTGCTTTCCAATGCTCAAATGCCATTTTCATGGCTTCTTCTAGCATGAATTTTGGCTTTCCCCCTCTTCTCTGACTTTATAATGACCTTTGCTCCCTTGTATCCTTGATTTCGGTCCACAGCTCCTCTGGTCTCTGATCAATGGTGAACCATGCCTCAACCTGTTATTTAGATGATATTAATTTTTTTTTAATTCAGGTGGCACAGACTCGAGGTAGTGTTTTGCTTCTTGTGTATTGTTTTAATCTTCCTCAGCTTCAATTTGAACTTCCACATGTGTACTAGATGGTTTGCTCCACTGTTAACATCTGGCCTGGTTCTGACTCCTGGTATCTAGCTTTTTCAGTTGTTCTTTCCATAGATGTAGTCAGTCTGATTCCTGTGAAGACTGTTAAGTAAGGTATGTGTGTAAAGACATCATGCTTGTTTCTTAAAAATAGTATTTTTTATTAATAAATCATTGAGTGTATAAAATTCAATCATTCACTCTCCTGCCTTATTGGTTTCATCAAGTCTGTACTTTCAGACTACTTCCTTTGTGTGATTTTTTCCAACTTTTATCTAGTCTCCATTGATTACTAATGCATCTTGGTTGAATGCATGATCAATTTCTGACTGCAAGTTAGCAGAAATCCTCAATTTCCTTGTCTTTGACTGGTTATTGGTGCATTTATTTGAATAATGCAGTATTAACAGGTCTTTCTTGTATGCCCATGGATACAATTTTGTCATTTACAACATTTTATGTTGTGTTACACTTTCAAATTGTCCTTTTCTTTATGAATGTCACACTATCTTGCTCAATTTTTTTATTCTTTGCTTAGTAGATCATATGACTGTCTGATTCTAAGTGGCACATGCTAGTCAGCTTAGTCCATTAATTCCTAGAAAGTCAATTTTTATTCTTTGCATTTTATTTTGACAACTTCCAGTTTTCATACATTCATAGTTTGTACGTTTCACATTCCAATCATTAATGGTAGGTTGCAGTCATTTCTTCTCATATTTGTGTGATCTCTTCTCATCTAAACTCTATCTCTAAAACTATAGCTCCTTGTTTTTCTCTGTTGTTCATAAGGTTTTCCAAGGCTTGTTACTTCATAAATGGATGGCTAGTCTTGCTCCCTAGTCTGTCTCATTGTCTTTGAATTACAGTGTTGGGAAAGGATATTGATTCTTCTAGAACTGCCAAAGAAAAAACAACTTTATCATAGTGGAAGCATAGTTAAGGCTCTCCTTAAAGGCCAGGTTGGTGAAACTTTGTCTTACATACTTTGACATCATTTGAGAGAGGCTGGTCATTGGAAAAAGACATAAAGCTGGGAAAGATTAACAAAAAAGTATAGGACTTTCAACAAAGTGGATTGAGACAGTGATTCCAACAATGAGCTTGAGGATGCTGTATGGAGGGCCAGGTTCAGATCTGTAGTTCATTGGGTTAATATGACCTGTACTTGACTAGAAAGCACCTAACAAATACACACATGCAAAATGGGAGGATTTCATGTGAGTGAAACCAACAATAATGTGCACCCAAAATATCCAAGCAGAGCAATCCTTGACTATCATGTTGACATGAGCAAATAGTAATCAGACTCTGCACCAAAATTCTAAGGATGCAGAGAAGTTGCATTCTAAGTTCTCACATCACAAAAGTTTTGTAAAATAACGTTTGTAGTTTAAAAACTGCTTTAAAAGGTCATAACATTTAACAACAACTGCAGCAATGACTTTATATCATGCAGTTAAAAAACATTCGTAAAACCTGCTGTGTCTTTTTCTCTGAGGCACAGACACAACTCTGCCCAGGAACTTTATTCCACTGCTTATAACTGGAAAATGACATGCAAATGCAGCACTCATTCTGCTGATAAAACCCACAGAGCTCATGTCCTGTCAGCTCCGATTAAGAAACCCCAATTCCTGGGGAGCATTTCATTTCCCTCTATCTTTTTCTCCCCATTTTGTGCACAGTAGTTAAATTAAAGAACATGAAATTTGGGCTGAGCTGGATTTTTACTCTGGCCCTTTTATATGGTAATATTTTTGATAAAGATGGGGATCCTATGAGTCTGTGTGTGTGTGTGTGTGTGTGTGTGTGTGTGTGTGTGTGAAAGAGAGAGAGAGAGAAAGTATGTGTTATCTAATCCCATTGTCTCTGTACTTGCAGGTGTCCGGTGTGAGGTCCAGCTGGTGGAGTCTGGTGGAGACCTGAGACAGCCTGGGGGGTCCCTGAGACTCTCATGTAAAGGCTCTGGGTTCACCTTCAGTGGCTACTATATGCACTGGCTCCGTCAGTTTCCAGCAAAGAGACTGGAGTGGGTTGGTTTCATTAGAAACAAAGCTAATGGTCAGACAACAGAGTATGCTGCTTCTGTGAAAGGCAGATTCACCATCACAAGAGACGACTCCAAAAGCACCACTTATTTGCAAATGAGCAGTCTGAAACCAGAGGATGCAGCCTTGTATTACTGTGCAAGAGACACAGTGAGAGGAAGTCAATGTGTACTAAGGAAAAAACTCCCTTCAGATAGAGAATGAGGCTGCAGTGAGTGCTCTGGAAACAACAAACAGAGGTATATGTTTGGAGGGTAAGGGTGGGAAAGTTCTTTTCAGGGGATGTGGTTTTCCTTTCATCTTAATCTGAAGAAATGCTCAGTTTAGGTCTTCAGGGCTTTTGTGTTATATAGTTTTAATTAATTTTATTAATTTTAATGAAAGTGTACCGCGACTTAGGGTTTCTAGTCACTCATTGTTGCGCTTTTCTCCCTGCCCAACCCCTCACGCCCACTCACATTTCTCCTTGATGAGTAAAACAAAAACTCTTTCATTGCTATGCAGTCCCTCCCCTCAAGCCCACTACACAGTAAAGCTTTAAAGATTACTGTCATGACAGTAATACCTAATCATATATCACTTTTTTTGGGGCTTTTTAAAAAAAAAATACCAACATATCACTTGTAAACAGTTCTCTCCCTCATCTGTTGCAATGCAGTGTACGTCATTCCTCCCCTTCTTCTCTGCCTTCCCTCAACCCCAATGCACTAAAAATCCACCATTTTCCTGGTAGTAATTCATATTGTGGTGACTTGTGTTGCCACTGTTGTTGTTGTTGTTGTTATGTGCCATCGAGTTGCTTGTGACTCATAGCGACCCTATGTACAACAGCCCTAAACTCTGCTCTGTCCTGTGTCAATCGCACTGTCTCCAATCCACTCATCCCAATTGCCCCAGTCACTGAGTCAATCCGCGTCCCAGAGGGCATTCCCCTCCTGCGCCTGCCCTCCAC
>NW_006399769.1:385182-386519 GCF_000299155.1 Elephantulus edwardii | reverse complement strand
AATTGGTCCAGTGGTGAGAATCTTTGTCTTCTTGACATTTAGCCTCAATCCATATTGAAGGCTGCAGTCATTGACCCTCAGCAGCAAGCGCTTTAGGTCCTCCTCAGTTTCAGCAAACAGGTTTGTGTCATCTGCATAATGTAGATTGTTGATAGAGCTTCCACAAATCTTGATGCCACATTTCTCCTCATAGAGGCCAGCATCCTGGATGATCTGTTCTGCATACAGATTGAAAAGGTATGGAGACAGGACACATCCCTGGCATACACCCTTTCCAATTTGGAACCATGCATTGTTTCCTTGCTCTGTTCTGATGACTGCTTCTTGGTTCAAGTATAAGTTTTGCATTGGCATGATCAAGTGTTTTGGGATTCCCATTCTTCTCAGAGTCAGCCACAGTTTGTTATGGTCCACACAGTCAAACACCTTTGCATAATCAATGAAGCACAGATAGACATTCCTCTGGTACTCCCTGTGTCGCTACTAGTAATTCAATAAATTAGTTGTAGTGGCTTCTGTTCCCACTATTATGATGCCATTAGAACGTCAAAGACTAATAAGATTGCACAAGATGGACAATTTCAGAAGACCTTCTATACTAAGACAAACTCAGAAGTAGGGCATGGTGATCTACTTCAAAAATTAATATTGAAAATTTTATAAATAATAGATGAACACTGACACAGTGCCAGAATACAAGTACTTCAGGTGTGGAGACACTCAAGGAATGACTGAAGAATAGCTGTGCATTCAAAATAAGGTAAACTTGGTCATATTTGATCAGAGGAAAGTTTTCAACACTTCATTTTCTTCTGTAGCAAAGGTAAAAGTAAGAAGAAAGAGTTGAAAATTACCACTGATACCCAGAAGATAGAGTACACAAATCTGCATCATAAAATTGAAAATCCTCAACAATGAAATGAAACTCATAAAAGTGAAAATTCAAGGTACTAGTGAACTCTCTTAAAGAAGGTGCAACCAGAGTACTCCTTGGAGGTAAAGGTGATGAAACTTCATCTAACATACTTTAGACATATTGCTAGGAGAAGTTATTCCTTGGAAAAGGACATCATGGTTGGAAAGGTGGGGTCTGACTTCTACTCCACAATAGCTAACAACAACAGCAACAAGTGAGCAGAGTTGGACTCACATTGGCCACTTAACATCAGATAATCATATTATTTTTTTTTTCTATTCACAAAGGAAAAGCTCCAGTCCATCTTTTAATTTTTTTTTAAAAAATTCCTGACATTACAGAACTAAACTGAAATGTATTAATATTCCACTCTTACATATCCATGACAAACAGGAAAAAAATTTCATGAGCAAAAAAAAAA
>NW_006399769.1:359678-383562 GCF_000299155.1 Elephantulus edwardii | reverse complement strand
CGCAGGCGGCGGCTGCTCTGGCTGCTGCCTCTGCTGGTCTAGATAATCATATTATTAAGACTATGATATGTTGAAGAAGAACAAGGTTTAATTCATCATCAAAAAGAACACAAGAGTCCACAATTAAGGTTGCATAGTGGAATGTACTTGGGGCAGTGGGAGGGGTTCGGGGGGATTGTGTACCAGGGAGGGAGTCTTTTTTTACTTTTGAAAGAGAGGAGCGAACTGGGGGGAGGGGGGAAAGGGCTGGGTGGGTAGAGAAAGGCAGCAATGAATGAATGAAAATCCAAATTCTCTGTAAATGTTCATTCAAATTATTAAAAACAAAACAAAACATTTCAAGATTTATGCTGAAACACAATGCTGTCAATGATAGGATATAAACATACAAGGTTGTTGATATTGTTTTTAGGTACTGTTGTCAATATAACTCATAGTGACCCTATCAACAGCAGTTTAAAACTAGCCTTATGTACCTTCATCACAATCTCTACCATGATTGTGCACATTGGGGTGGTTACTGTGTTAACTGATCTCCTTGACAGTTTCGTTGTTCCTTTCTTTCGTTTCCCTCTTTTTACAAGAATGATGTTTGATTTAAGGATTAGTGCCTGACTGAAACATGCTCAAGTATATGAGAAAAAGTTTACCATCCTTGCCTGTAATCTGGTTTCACTTCCTCCAAGATAGATTTATTTATTATTAGTCCATAATACTATTCAATATTTTTTGTCAACACCATGATATTTAAAGACATCAGTTCTTCTGAAGTCTTCCTTACTCTTCATTCACACATAGTTGAATAAGTCTCATAAAAGAAAAATGTAATATTATTATTATTATTCAAATATATATTCAAATCTATGTTATTAGCTAATGCTGAAGAAACTTAGAATGTCTGCCAACGTCTGACCTCAAAAAATGATCAAACATGAAATCAAGATGCATTAATAATAAATGGTAACTTGAATGTAAATATTCAAAATACAGAAAGACTAGTAGTTGGAAAATAAAACCGTGGATACAGAAATGAGACTTGAAATCACATGATGGAATTTTGTACAATCAAGGATTTATCCATAAAAAGAATTTAAAAATACCTCCCCCTCCAAATTATAACTAAACTCATGGACCACACAGATATCAGATTGACTCATTCTGTGGAAAGTGACTAAGGTTCTACAAAGTGTACTATAACAGCAGTCAGAACATGACTAGGAGCTAACAATAAATTAGACCATCAATTCCACATATTAAAATTCAAATTAAAGCAGAAGAAAATAAAAAACAAATCCACAAGAGCAGTCATTGTGTTGTAAGGCCTGGATTGGTAGGCATCACCCAGGGTCTGTCAATTGGATGTCTTCCTTGGGAGCAGAGCAACAAAGCAAGATGGTGTTTTCTGCAGTCTCTGAATCACATAGTTTCATATAGTTTCATATCTGAAGTCTAGACTCGATGACACCTAAAAGCAGCAAATATATTTAATCATCTTTTGTGTTTTTGTTTTGTTTTTTTTGTTTTCTTTTGATTATGATTATTTGCATTTCTTGATCCATCCGAAAGTACAATGGTGTGACAGGATACTATTCATGTTTGTTGTTGTTATGTGTCGTTGAGTTGCCTGCGACTTATAGTGACCCTATGTACAAGAGCCCTAAACCATGCGCTATCCTGTGTCAATCTCACCATCTCCAACACACCCACCCCATTATCCCAATCACTGAATCAATCAATCTTATTGAGGGTCTTCCTCTCTTGCACTGTCCCTCCACCCTCCAAAGTATGACGTCCCTCTCCAAGGACTGGTCCCTCCTTGCAACATGTCTAAATATGTCAGACGAAGCTTCAGGATATTTGCCTCCAAGGAGCAGCCCGGCTTCACCCTCTCCAGGACACAGCTGTTTGTTTTTCTAGCAGTCCATGGTAGATTCGATAGTCTTCTCCAGCACCGCACCTCAAAAGCATCAAGTCTCCTTCTATCAGCACTAGCCTTTGTCTAGCTCTCTGATGCATAGCAAGTGATTTCAAAGACCACGGCATGTATCAGGTGCACCCTAGTCTCCAGACTGACATCTTTACACTTGAGCACTATAGAGAGGTCTTTAACCAGAGACTTTCCCATCACAATACATCTTTTCATTTCCTGGCTGCTGGTGTCAAGAGTGTTGACTGTGGAGCCAAGAAAACCAAAACTGTGAACAATCTCAATCTCTTCACCATCCATTCTGATGCTGCCATTCGGTCCAGTGGTGAGAATATTTGTTTTCTTGATATTGAATCTCAATCCATACTGAAGATTTCAGTTCCTGACCTTCCATAGCAAGTGCTTCAGATCCTCCTCAGTTTCAGCAAGCGAGGTTGTGATATCTGCATAATGCAGATTGTTGATGATTCTTCCTCCAATCCTGATGCCAAATGTTCTCCTCATACAGCCCAGCCTCCTGGATAACCTGTTCTGCATAAAGATTGAAAATGTATGGAGAAAGGATACATCCCTGGCGTGCACCCTTACCAATATTGAACCATGCAGTGTTTCCTTGCTTTCTTTTGATGGCTGCCTCCTGGTTCAAGTATAAGTTTCACATTAGCACAATCAAATGTTCTGGGATTCACATTCTTCTCAGAGTTAGCCACAGTTTGTTATGAACCAAACAGTCAAATATTTTTGTTCAATCAATGAAACTAAGATAGACATTGTTGTGGTACTAATTGCTTTCAGCCAAGATTCATCTAACATTAGCTACAATATCCCTAGTACCATGACACCATCAAACCCAGCTTGCACTTCTGGTAGTTCTCTGTTGATGTGTTGTTCCAGTAATTTTGAGATAATCTTCAGCAAAATGTTGCATTCATGTGCTATGTATGATAATGTTCAATAATTTCCACACTTCTGTGGGATCACCTTTATTTGAAATGGGAACAAATGTAGATCTCTTCCAGTCAGTTGGCCAAGTGGTTGTTCTCCAGATTTCTTGACACCACTTGGTGAGCATATCTAGGGTTGCATCTGTTAGGTGAAATATGTCAGTTGATATACCATCAATTTCTGGTGTCTTATTCTTAGTCAATTATTTCAAAGCAGTCTGAACTACTTCCTTCATCACCATAGGGTCTTGCTCATATATATGTTGTTTCATGAAATTCTTTTGTGTTTGCCATTTCCTTTCGGTATAATGGCTCGGTATATTCTTTGCATCTTCTTTTAATACTTGCAGGATCACTCAATATTCTGTCCAAAGCATTCTTAAGTATTGCAACTGGAGGCTTGAATTTCCTCTTCACTTCCTTGAGCTTAAGAAATGCTAAGCGAGTTTGGCCTCTTTGATTTTCTGACTTCAGCTATCCACACATTTCAGTATAATACTTTACTTTGTTTTGTCGTGGAGCCTTTTGAAAACTCCTGTTCAGCTTCTTAATGTCTTGATTTCTTTCTTCTTGTTTGACTTCTTGGCCCTCCGTGTCAAGGGCAGGGACAAAACTAAAACTACTGGCTATTTCTATAGTTGGGAAAGATCTTTCATCTGTGTTGTCCTGAAAAATGCTTGTCTGCCAGCTACGTTTCTGAATCTGAGCATTCTGACTGAGACAGACTAGGAAGAAGGATTGGCCATCCACTTCTGAAATAGAAGGACTTCAAAAACCCTATGTACAATAAAACACACTTAAACTAGCAGATAGGGCAACAGATGTGGAACTTTTAAGTGTGGAAATACTAAGAAGGAGAAACAGTTGTAAGCAGACACTAGTGCTTGGAGCATGGAATGTGAGAACTATAAATGTTGGAAAATTAGATATTGTTAAGGAAGAAATGGAATGCATAAATATTGACATACTAGGTATTAGTGAGATGAGATGGACTGGCATGGGACATTTTGAATCAGATGGTCATATGATCTATTATGCTGGACATCAAAATGTGAGGAAAGATGGGGTTGCTTTCATAATTTAAAAATTCATTTCTAGATCTGTCTTGAAATATAATATTATGAGTGATAGAACAATATCCATACACATTCAAGTAAGTCCAGTGAAAATCACTATCATTCAAATATATGCACTAAAAACCAGAGCCAAAGTAGAGAAAATAGATTATTTCTAACAACTTTTGATATCTGAGATCGATCAAACATGCAATCAAGAGGCATTAATAGTGATGGGTGACTGGAATGCAAAAGTTGGGAACAGAAAAGAAGGATCAGTAGGTGGAAAGCAAGGATTTGGTGACAAAAAGGAAATGGGAGATAGGATGATAGAATTTTGTACAATCAACAATTTATTCATTGCAAACACATTTTATAAGAAACATAAACTCAGGCTATATGCATGGATTTCACCTGATGGTGTGAATAGGAATCAGACAGATTACATCTGCGGAAAGAACCGCTGGAGAAGCTCAATATCAGCTGTGCAAACTAGACCTGGTGCTGATTATAGAACAGATCACCAACTACTCATGTGCAAGTTTAAGCTGAAGCTAAGGTAAGTGAAATCAAGCCCACAGGAACCAAAAATATGACCTTGAGTCTATCCCACCTAAATTTCAGAATCATCTCAGGAACATGTTTGTGGTCTTGAACACTAATGAGTGAAGACCAGATGAGTTATGGGAAGATATCAAGAATATCATCCAGGAAGAGTGCAAAAGGTCGTTGCGAAGATGGAGGAGGAAGAAAAGACCAAAATGGATGTCCGAAGAGACTCTGAATATTGCACTGGAGTGCTGAGAAGACAAAGCAGAAGGATACTACCCATACACATACAAAAAAGATCCTTGAACACCATTATTATTCAAATATATGCATCAGCATCTAGACCAAAGAGGAACACATAGAATTATAACAATTTTTGTAGTCTGAAATCAATAGTGCATGCAACCAAGATTCATTAATAATAACTGCACTTAACAACAATAATAACATCGAGAGAGAGAGAGAGAGATCAGCTGGCCCAGCGAAGAGAAAACGATGTGACCAAGACAAAGGTGGGTGACTTTTAGTTCGCGGCCCTCAGGCCAGTCTTTCATTGTTTTTGTTCAGACGTTCCTCTAGGTCGTATAGCCCTGGTGTACAAGTTCCCGTCCTGCGGTCACTTGTGGTTGCTATGAGGCTGAACACTGTGACACGAATGTGTCAAATGCGTTAATGGTTGGCTACCCATTGAGGACTGAGAGTGGGGAGGAGCTCCCCAATTGAACAAGTGTGGAAGGAGGAGTGGCGTCCACTTCCATAATAGCTTGCCTCAGGAAACCCTATGAACCTGGAGAGAGGATGAAAGGCACCCAAGCGTCAAGGACTCTCCTTCATAGGGTCGCTATGAGTCGCCTGCGACTCGATGGCACTTAACAACAACAACAACAACAACATATTGAAGTAAATCATCTTACTAATAACATCATGAAAGAGTAAACCAAGTACTCCATGTCTTATCCCCGCCCCCCTTTTAGATAGCCAAGGTTTTATTTGCCCAGATGAATTGCATGAGGAAAATCTACTGTTAGGGACCTCTCCAAAGTGCTAATGAACAACAATGTCAGTCTAGAGTCTAAGATGTACCTCATTCAGGTCATGGACTTTGAGATAACTTTCTATGTATCAGAAAGCTGAATAATTTCTAAGGATGGGAGAAGAATTGATTCCTTTGAGTTGTGGTGCTGGAGAACAGCATGGAACAATGGACAATCAAAGAACAAATAGGTCTAACCTGGAGAAGGTGAAACCAGGCTGCTCCTTGAAGGCAAGGATATTGAAGTGCCATCTTACATATTCTGGGCATGTGGCCAGGAGACTTGGAGAGGGACATCATTTTTGGAAGGATGAAGAAACAGCTCAGGAAGGGAAAACCACAGATGAGATTAATTGACACACTTACTAGGGTAGTGAGGGTAGGTATGTGGAAGACAGTGGGACTGACTCAGATTAGGGCAGACTTCAGATCTATTGTTAATAAGTTGATTATGAGTTGCAGGCAACTTGATGGCACATAACAGCATCAGACTAATATTCTGAGGGAACAAGTAGGTCCTTTTTGCTGAAGAATACTCTGCTCAACTGGGCAACTTTGAGCATCTACATATACAAGCTAAGTCCAGTAGAGAGCATGCCATCAACTTGTAGCAATCAATCCTAGCTCACAGCATGGATCATTATCTCTTCTACTAGTTGGGTTCCAGTCAGCTCGTCCCCAGCCTTCTGTGTCCAAGCTCCAATGGGCATAGATTAAAAGCACAAGAGTCCATGCTTCTCTCTGTAATCCAGACCTGTAGGTCTCCTTGCTCAGCCCCAGTCCCACATGAGGCTCATTCAACAAGCCAGTGGTCCTGTGGACACCCTGCTTCTCAAGCCAATAAGTCCTCCTTGCTCATTCACAAATTTGAGTATGCTGTGTGGGCAGCACTGTTTCTCCATTGTTGAATTCCTTCAACTTCCTTTCCTGTGGATCCAGGTGATAGCTGTGAGTGAACATACTCCAACCTCAAAACTTGGAAGTGGGCTCTGATGGGCACCAAATTTACTCTACTTTAGAAGCCAAATGACTTGTGCCAGTTTTGAAAAGTCAATCTCTTCCTGTCCTTTATTCTTTTTTTCATTCTCTTCTTACCCACTTGTCGTCCTTTCAAATGTGTATCTCTTCAGTCAGAGTTACAATTTGGGTTCATCAATTCGCTCAAATGTAAATTTAATTATCAATCCCAAACAGGCTGTATGAGGTACAACTTTGCAAAAGCTTATCTCCTAGGCAAATCTTCCTTTTATATATTTCAAATATGGTACTGGCCATAGGCAGAATGACATGTTGTCTAATTCTATGATATCCAGTGTTCATTTATATTGTGCTTTGTATTTCATCCCTTTCTATTCTTTTCCCCCATAAGTACTTTTGTGCATTCTTTAACATCACTTCACCCAATGTAACATGTCTTAATGTAACACGATGGTAATAGTTTATCACCAGTATGGATTGTAGATCCAAGGAAAAGTAAACTGTTGACAACTTAAACCTTTTCTCTATAATGTTGTTGCCTATTGATTCATTGGTGAGGATTTTTGTAAGAACTGTGATCTTACTCCTGTAATTGTCTTGTTTTGTTTTGTTTTCTCTCTTCTCTTTTTTTTGGGGGTGATGGTGGTGGTGATATTGCTTGTTACTTCATTCCATCTACCTTTCTTTGCTGTCACTCTTTAGTATTTCTTGTACCATTTAGTATTTGAACTCTTTAGTATTTGTACTCTTTAGTATCTTGAACTCTTTAGTATTTCTTGTAAATTTGTTCTTCTTTTCATTAATTACTTGAATTTCTATTTTTTTCAGAGAATGCCCTAATTTCACCATCATATATGACATATATTGTTGTCTGATACAGGATTTTGTCTGGTGGTTGTTTGCTTTTAGATATATACCTTAAAACATTGTCTTTTTGACTGCATACATTCTGTTGAGAAATCAGAGCTTTGTTTCATTGATTTATTTTTTGTTGTTGTTTTTCTTGAGCTGCTTTCAGTAGTCTTTCTTTGCCTTTGGTTTTGGAGAATTTTGTTATAAGAATTTTTATTATGATAGTGTTTTTCTCTTGACATCTACTCTGGTTGGGCAGTTTGTCTCTTGAATGTACATTTTATAATATAGTATTATGGAAGATACAGTAGATGTTCAAAGATTCTTTATTGCATTATTTTTATTTTTAATCTCTTCCTGCTCTCAAATTCTAATAATACTTATGTTATTTATCATGATTGTATCCCACCTAATTTTTCTAAAAAAATTGGTTTGCACATAATAATTTGTTTGCTTTGTGTTTGATCCATATACGCTGCTGATTTGTGTGTGCGTATTTTTTTCTTCTTCATTCTACCCACCAAACCCTGTGACGCCATGCTTTCCCTCTCCCCACACTCAGCCTCCCTGCCTCTTCCATTTCCCTCTTTAGATATCCATACACATCTTATTGGTGTTCCTTCTGTTTTTACAATAAAGGTTTTGTGCAATACTTGCTCTTATGCGCCTAAATTGGTTCACTTAGAATAACGCTCTATAGTCTATGCTTTCTTTACTTTCCTCTTATTTCTGATTTTTCCTGAGATGATTAGTGGTAAGGAATTTGTATTATAATTCACAGATTCTGTTTTCCATGTCTTCCATTCTATCTTTTGTCCTTCCAGTATGTTCCAGTATATGAAATTTTGCTTGCTGCTTTTGCCTTCAATTTCTTGTTTTTCTGACTATTAATTTTACATTATCTGTATATGTTTGATCTTTTATTGGTTTTTAAAAATTATATGGCATTCTTATCTGTGTTTATATTGCTTATGTCTCTTGTTTCCTCTAATTTTTATGCTTACACATCCAAACATGATAGCCCTCTCAAAGGAATAGCATCTCTTAATAATATTTCCGAAGTATGAAAGACAAAGCTTCACCGTCTATCCCTCCGAGAAGTGTTCTGGTTTTACACTCTTCGTGATGTATATGTTTGTTCTTATGACAGTGTATGAGATATTCAATATTCTTCTCCAACAACACAACTCAAAGCTATTAGTTCTTCTGTCATCTCTACTCAGTCCACATCTCAGAAGGATAGCAGGTATTGAAAAGACCATGGCTGAATCAGACACATTTTATTCTTCAAGCTGACATAATTACTCTTCAGTAATTTTGGGGAGGAGTATTTTGGAGAGGTCCCTGAGAGAGGACTTGCCCAAAGCAATATGTCTCACGAATTCATGACTACTAGTTCCAAGGGTGTGGAGTATGATTTCAAGTATGATGAAAACATTGACAGTTTCAATCTTTGATCCATTTATCATGATCCTGCCTATTGTCTCAGTGTTGTCATTGTTGTTAGATGTCACTGAATCAAATATGACCCATATGAACAACAGATCTGTCCTATCCTGTGCCATCCTCACTCTTCCTAACACACTAAAGTTTGTGTTAGCAGTCACTGTGTTAATTCACCTGGTTGAGAGTCTTTCTTTTCTTCGTTTTCTTGATGCTGATGCATAATTAATATTGAGGTCTGTGGTCTTCGATCCCCTATAGTAAGTAAGCATTTCCAGTCATCCTCACTTTCAGCAAGAAAAGTAGGGTTGTATGAACAACACACTTTGTTAATAAATCTTGTTGTAGTTCTTAAGCCATATATGCCTTCAAAGAAGCCAGATTCACAAGTTTTTGCTCAGCATACAAATTAAATAGGTAAGGAGTAAAGGTGCATCCCTGATGCACATTTTCCCATTTTAAATCAAGGAATAGCCTCTCACTCCATTTGGACAAAAACTTATTGATCCAGATATAGATTCTGTATGAGAACAATTAAGTGTTCTGGGATTTCCACTCTTGTTAGTTAGAAATCGTTTATTGTGAATATCTTCATTTTTGCCAAATATAACGGCAGCAAGAGAAATTTTATACTCATGATGAGCTCTATAATTCAAAAGCATCAATTCTTCTGTAATCTTTCTTAAAGTTTGTAGTTTTTACATACTTATGAGGAGGAATGTGGCATCAAGATCGAGGGAATACTCATTAACAACCTTATATGCAGATGCCACAACCTTGCTTGCTAAAACTGAAGAAGATCTGAAGCACTTGCTATAGAAGTTCAAAGACTGTAGTCTTCAATATGGATAGAAACTCAACATCCATCAAGAAGACAAAGGTTCACACCACTGGGCAAATTGGCAGTATTATAACAGATGAAGAAGAGATTGAGTGTTTGAGCAATTACAGTTTGCCCAGATCCACAATCAACACTCTTAACACCAGCAGTCAGGAAATCAAAAGACTAATTACATTGGGAAAATCTGTTGTTATGGACCCATCTGGAGTGCTGAAGAGCAACTACTTCAGTCTGGATACAAAGGTGTGCCTAATCCAGGCCATGGTCTTTTAAATTACTTGTTATGCTTCAGAGAACTGGACAGTGACAAAGAATGACAGAAGAATAGATGTCTTTGAGTTGTGGTGTTAGGGAAGAGTCTTGAACACACCATGGACTGTCAAGAAAATAAATAGGTCTGTTTTGGATAGAGTGAAATCAAGTCTCTCCTTGGAGGCTAGGATTTTGAAGCTGAACCTCACTTATTTTGGGCACATAGCCAGGAGAGATCGGTCCTTGAAGAATGTTATCATACTCAGAAGGGTGGATGGACTACGCAGGAGAGGAAGAGCCCAGATAAAATGGATTGATATAGTAACTGAGGCAATGGGGGTTGATGTGTCAGAATTAGTGAGACTGACTTAGGACAGGAAAGGGTTTGAAGCTTTTGTACATAGGGTCACTATACTTCACAGGTGACTCAATGGCACATAACAACAATAACATACTATGACAGATTTGGAAGCAAGAGTGGCATCTACTTCCTAAACATGCCTCCAGAAACTCTATGAATGTTGATAAATGTCAATAATTGTAGGGCTTCAGGATTTTTGTTCATATGATCGCTATGAGTTGTGATTGACTCAAAGGCAATAAACAACAATAACAACAATAACTTGAGGTAATTAAAAAGATCATGATTTGGCCTTCAGAAATGGTTCATTTTTTGCTCAGCACCAGAGAATTCACACAGAAGAGAAACGTTATGTGTCTAATGTGTTCAGGAAACATTTAGTCACCATTGATACCTAACAGTGCACTGGATAATTTACACTGGAGAGACCTTTTGAAAATAAGGAATTAATTAAAGCCTTCTGGCAGTATGCACACCTTCCTCAACATCGGAGAGTTCAGATTGGAGAAAAGCCTTATGAGTAAAATACGCACTCATACTACAGCCAAACGGCTTACCTTGATCAACATGAAAGGGTTCATAATGGATAGAAATCTTATGTATGTATAGAATGTGGGAAGGACTTTAGCAATAGTTTATCACTTGCACAACATCAGAGAAGTCACAGCAGAAAAACAAAACAAAACAACCTAAAAACAGCTCTATGTGTGTAATGAATGTAGGAAGACATTTAGCCAGAATGTAGACCTTGCTCAACATCGAAGAATTAATACTGAAGAAAAACCTTATGAATGTAACATTTTTGGAAAAGTCTTTAGCTATTGTGGATCTCTTACTGCACACCCGAGAATTCACACCAGGGAGAACCTGTAAGAATATAACGACTTCATGAAATTGTTCAGGCAGTGTGCACACCTAGCTCATCACGAGAGACTTCACACTATAGAGTCATTCTTTTTTTTTTTAAAAAAAATATTATTCTAATTTTTAATGAAAGTTTACAGAAACTTTGGATTTCCATTCATTCATTATTGCACTTTTCTCCCTGCCCACCCTTCCCCCTAGTACAGTCTTCTCTTTGAAAAGTAAAAGAGAAATTCTTTCATTGTTTCAGAGTCATTCTTGAATCTTTCCTCACCTACACCTTCCACAGACAACCAATTGACAAGACCTGTAGGTTATCTCTTGTAACTAGGTGTAGCATATGATCCCTTTAATGCATTTTCATTCTGTTATCTAAGATACAGTTTATTTGATGAGGACTGTGGAATTAGATTTCTAATTATTTTCCCTGTATCCACCAATCTCCTTCAATTGTCTACATTGTAGCCAAGCTTTTATTGTTTTTTAAAACAGAAATACAGCAATTTCTTTTTCCCCTTTCTGAAACTCTCCACTGTTATCCTACAATTCTTAAGTTGAAAGCACATAATCCTCAAAATGGCCTTAGTGATGGGACCATTCTCAGCCCATACTTTGTTCCAATCTACTTTCTAAAGTCCTATCAGGCCAAAATTGATCTCATTCTCTGGACACTTAAAATTAATAATGTATCTTTAGTATCAAATAGATATGAGTTCTAATTGTTGCTCTCTATTTTTATCCTCTTATTTGGAGGATCATCTTTTTTTAACATTCAGTTTTATTTATATTTCAGTAATAATATGGCATTTCCTCAAAAGTTGAGTGCTTAGTATAAAATAACAATATGCACTGATATAAAACAAACAAAAAGAGAAAATATCATGGTTTGAGTCAGATATACTTAGTCCTAAGAGGACACATAGACTTTAATTTTGAACACTGTAAAAAACACTGATTGAGAGGGTTTTTTAGAATAAGTTGGGCTCAAATTGGTATGCTTTTCCTATTCCACAATTAAGAAAGATTTTACTTATGAAATTGATTGCAATCTCCCAAAATTCACACCATTCTTCCCACTTCCCACATTTTCCATTTTCATCCACTCTTCCTTCCTGTCCCTTGTTACCTTCTGTGTTTATTCTGGGGGAAATTCTTCACTTTTAATCTAATAAGGTAGATTAGTTTAAGGAATATATATCTTCTTGGTATTATTGTTCACTTTATATATGATCACTGTGGATCATTTGTCTGTCTGTGGGTTTAATCAGGGAAGTCAATTCAGTTACAGGGTTGTAGGAGATAAAATGATTGTTTTTGCTGTATTGTCTGGATTATGGTTGATTTCTACTCATGGCTGACCCTCAGGGGGATTTTAGTGGCTATAAATTGCTGAATGAATAACTAATGGCTATCATCTAGCCAGTTTGGTACATAAAGATTAGTATGCCCACACAAATATATTAATATTATCATTAAAACCTCAAAATTAAACACACTGCCATAAATTAATTCTGACTCAGAGAAACTCATGGATTTTCTCATAAAAGTCCAAGATTGCAATGTTTTTCTTCCATGAGTGACTAATGTCTTCTAACCACTGATAATTTTAGTCAGTAGCTAGGTGCTAGACCACTGTATCATTAGAGCTCTTGTATTATCCATATCTTTGTAAAAAATCTACATAAAATTCTGAAAAAGACATCAAGTATGCTTACATTTGTTTGGAAACTTCTTAAATATTGGTATAAGAGAAAACTCCAAGAGGTCTGGAAAACTTAAAGAGAGTAACACAATAAATTTTGTCTCTGACTAAAGAAAGTAAAAGAAAGAAGAACATACACAACCTTTCTAAGTTTCTATTCTATCTAAGATTGCCTAGAAAAGGTATCAGAAAAATCTCTAACAAAGTTTCCTGTGAATGGATTCCTCAGCTTCCAGGAAGGTAGTATCTTAGGATTTCTGTTCACTCAGGGTTAGGTTCTGTGTAATCCAAATTATGAGTGACTAAAGCACAAATATGGTTATAGATTCATAGATATTGTGTACTGTAAATCTATATTCTATCAACTTTCTCTAAAGAAATGGAAAAAATCTTTATATGGAAATTAAAAAATTCCAAATCAGCAAAAATTTTCTGAAAAAGAGTGGGAGGTCTCATAATCTTCCAATTCCAGGCATTCCTTAAAGCCCTGGGAGTCAGTACAAGTTGGTTCTGATACAGTGACAGATAAAAAAACCAGGAAAACAAAATTGAGAACCTTTAAGAAATTTTATCCATTTAGCTGGCATTTAAAGAAGAACAACAATAGTTTTTATAGAGGAAAGACTTAAGCAAATGATAAAAGTGGGAATCCAACTATAGAGAAATGAAAAAAAATCAATTTTTCATACTAGGAACAAAAATTAACTTTAGATGTGCTAAAGAACAACGTATAAAATTTAAAATAAAAAGATTATCAAACTTAGAAATAAATCTCGGGGTCATAATTTGTACCACAGACAGACTAACAAATACAACAAAAATTCATAAAAAGTAGACTGTATTATACACAATAGGACTTTACAAAAAAATAGTCATTTTTATGGGCACATAGATAGGACTATAAATATTTACAGGAGTCTAAGGCAAGCACTGTGGCATCTGCAGACGAGCGATTATGTGGTGAGTGAGACCCACATGGCATCCTTGTGATAATCAGCAGCATCTTGATCATAGAGTGGAAACATTGCAGAATAATGTTAATAGTCCCTGTGGGAAAGAAACGAGAGTCTAGGAATAATCTGTCCAAAAAGCATCCTACTAAAGGATATCACAAGTAATAGATTATGGGACAAGACTCAGTTTTCCCCAGACTTTAAAAATCTCTCCCTGTCAAAGAATCTGTGGTTTAAAATGATTTTTATTCTAAAAATAGACCAACAGTAACTGAATTATGGAGCTCTGGTAGCCTAGTGGGAAGAAGCTGTGCTACAATCCCAAAGACATTTGGTTCAAATACAGCAGTTTCTCTGGGAGAGAAAGATGGACATTCTCTTGTGTGATTTGATGCCTCTGAAAGCCTGCTAGAGGATCAGTATACACATCGGTTCTGAATCAAGTACACACAACAACAACTTAATTAAAAATAAGTAATGTCTCAAACACAAAAGGACAAACACTGCATAGCACCACTGTTATAAAGCAGCTCTGACATGAGAGTTTGGGAGGCAATAGGACAAAAGAGGAAAAATAATGAATATTGCAGTGGAATAGATGAAGGAAAAAAAAAGTTTGAAAGGAATATATGATTAAGCAGCTTATGTATGACAATAGCCCAGAATAAGAGATAAATTGGAAAGAGGACTAGGGTTGAGGAGGGGAGAAGGGAGGCATTTGTGCAACAGTGCAACAATGGATGAATATTTAAAACAACAACAAAAAAACCAAATTAACTGGGGGAGGAGGAAGGAAGAAAGGGAGAAGGGGTAAAAATGTGCAACAATGAATGAATGCGTGAAAATATTTTTTCTGTAAAGTTTTATTAAAATAGCAAATAAAATTGAAAAAATTATTTAAAAAAGTAATGTGTATTCACACATAGTTTTAAGGTTGTTTCAAACTTTTACTTAGAATGCAAGAATTTTCAAACAAAGTATTTTTCAAATTGGAGCATGTAAATATGTATACATATGAATAAAGATATGTGTAAGGAAAAAAAGAGGAAAAATTTCAGGTGAATCTGTCATTACAAATTATTTGCTTTCTAATCATCCATCTAATTTGTTTATCTTATCTATTGCTAACTTGATTGCAGAGTAGTTTAGATTTCATTATTTGTCATGGTGAAAATCAGATAAATTACATGGCTTTAGTGATATAACAATGCTTTGAGTAAGAATAATAGTAAAGAAAATATTTCACTGTGAGATTCTACCACCTTCAATAGGGAGCTCTGTGGGCTTAGTGGTAGCAAACTGCACTTTGAGTAAGAATAATAGTAAAGAAAAGATAGTGTAACATTCTACCACCTTCAATAGGGAGTTCTGGTGGCTTAGTGGTAGCAAACTGCACTGTAATCACAAAGGCACATTGTTTGAATCCAACAGTTGCTCCTTGGGTGAAGGATGGACAGTATTCTTTCTACTGTCTGAAAATCCAACAAAGGGTCAATCACTAGTCAATTCCGAGTCTACAGCACACAACAATAATAACAATATTCATCAAATGCTACAAAGAGACAGGAGAATCACAATGGTGACTTGAAGAGACAGTGTGATAAAATAATAGATCAATAATAATTAATTACATAAAATACGAAGTATACGAGTAATTGTATGAAACACAAAGCACAGGAATTGAACACAATATATATGTTGTTGTTAAGTGCCGTTAAGTCGTAGGTGACTTATAGGGATCCTATGAATAAAAGTCCTCAACACTGTGCCTCCAGAAATCCCATGAACCCAGAGAAAGGATGACAGTCACACAAATGTTGAGGACTTTTATTCATAGGGTTGCTATGAGTCGCTTATGACTCAACAACACAGAGAGAGATTAGTTGGCCTAGTGGAGAGAAAGTGGGTGACTTCTAATCCGCAGCCCTCAGGCCTGTTTTTTATTGTTTTTATTCAAATATTCTTCTAGGTTATACAGCTCTGGTGTGTCCACTTGCCGTACAAAGGTAACTTGTGGTTGCTGTGAAGTCGAACACTGTGACACTGATGTATCACATGAGGAAATGGTTACCGTTGGTAGACAGTGTTTGGTAGAGCTTTCGGATTAAAACAAGCTAGGAAGCAGTAGTGGCATCCACTTCCATAATAGCTTGCCTCTGGAAACCCTATGAATAATATATATGAATGAATGAAATAAAATGCACATCGAAGAAATACACGGCATATAAATTATTGTATGCAGAACATTTTATTTTAAAGCAAAATCCCTGTGTGCATCAAAATGTTGTTTGTTTGCTTTTTTCCAAATGGATGAAAAGAAATACCACACACTGGGAAAAAATATTTGATAATTACATTTCAAACTAGGAGATAAAAATGTGCACATAAATAGTGGAGCCACCAAGGAGCAATCTAACATAAACTTCTTAACCATAACCAAGCAAATGAAATTAAAAGAAGAGTCTCTAATCCCAGTTCCTCAAGGCCATAATCTCTGGAGATTGTCTAGATCTCACATTGGTGAGACTCACACTGGTGAGTCTAACAAGGGTCTTAGAAACTTACTAGTGGTTATCTAGGATATAACTAAAAGCCTCCACCAGCCTGGAACAAAGAGCAGTGAAGAAAATTATTGTTGCAATGAAATTATCAGTCATAGCAATACTAAAGCACACAATAACCCCAAGTACTGTGATCATGAGGTCATAACAAATAGATGGCATTTGTCCATCACTACTGACCCCTATGAAAGGGATCACAATAGAAAATACTGGATATAGTGTGAGATAAATGTGCAACAAAATTAAGAATTGTCAAAATGTTCATATGTAACTGTTTGCTAGATATAGGTGGGTTGTTGGACATACAACACACTCCTCATAGATTTGTGCCTACAGCTGAATTCACCCTTGTGGCTCATATTTCATCCAAACAATATTATCAAGAAAGTACTCACTCAGAATAATCAACCAATAATACAAGATAAAAAACACAGAGCATACTGAAGCATACAATTCAGAAGACAGAAAGGGAGAAGATAGAAGGATGAATAGAATTCAGAACATCAGGGAGGAAGTGGAAAGCATGTAGTTACAGGAAGTTATTTTAATCAATGTCACGAAATGAAATGCACACCAATGTTCATAGCAGTGTTATTCACCATTGCAAGATCATGGAAAGAGCCCAACTGTCCAACTACAACAAAATGGATTAAGAAATTGTGGTAAATTCTCACAATGGAATACTCAATGTGGCACTCAGGAGAAATGCTTTCAAAAAATACTATGTAATTTGGAAGAGATTGGAGAGCATTATGTTGAATAAACTAACTCAGTCTCATAAGGACATATCCTGAATAAGACCATTATTATAAAATTATAAGGATTATTAATAAAACATGTATGGGGAACCAAGGAGTTTGGTAGGTGAAAGGAAGAGGTGAAGAAAATTAAAAGGATCAGGTTCCAATGATGATTGATTTTATAAAGCATAATGCATGGGAATGATTATATAAAACAGTATGAATGAAGAATAGTATGAAACACAATACATATGAACTTTGTGAGAAAGCCAATATAAAGTAAAATAAAATTGTGACTGGAAATCAAATTTGCTCTGTTAACATTAAATGATGATAGATTTTTGAAAGTAAAAAAAAACCAAAACAACAAAACACAAAACAAACCAACCAGTTTTTCTAGATTGTTATCCTTAGTCAACCCCTAGCCCCCAACACCATTAGGAATGTGCTCTGGGGTATGGTCATTTAGTCACGCCACTCCACATTTTGCTAAAATACAGGAAGAGTACATGCAAATAGGGTATTTTCTCCTGTTGATGAAAACCAGCCCAGCTCCAACCCAGCAGCTCTGGGAAAGGAGCCCCAGAATCTCAGGTATCCTCATTCAGGAACCAGTGCTGAACACAAATGAGTTTCACTCAGCTGATTTTCCTTGTTATTTAAAAAGAGTTTTTTTAGACAACAAGTGTATGTGTATGAGCATGACTGAAGCAATGAATATGTCATAGTTTTCCTGACCAGAAAGTCACTGTATCTGCAGGTGTCCACTATGTGAAGTGCAACAAGAGGGAGTGTAGTGGAGACCTGGAGCAGTCTGGGAGTTCTCTGAAGTTCATTTTGCAACTTTAGGTTCACTTTCAGTAGCTATAACATGGACTGGGTTCATCAAGCTCCAGAGAAGGGAGCTACTAGTGGAACTACTACTAGTGGTGGTAGCACAGTCTACCCAGACCCTATGAAGGGCCAGTTCACCATCCAAGAACATGCTATATGTGCAGCTGAACAGTCTGAGAACCGGGAACGCAGCCATGTGTTACTGTGCAAGAGACATAGTGAGAGTAAGTCATTATGAACCCAGAAAGAAACTTCTCTGTGAGAACCAAGAGCACAGGATTCAGTTCAAGGAACAGGTGCAGACATGGTTCAAAGGATGGTTTCCTGTTTTGATCTGAGCATTCTGCATTGACAATTTCCCCAGGGAATATGCTCCTCTCCACCTTGCCCTTCCTCACTTTCCCTTCCCTCTTTTCTCCTCCCCTCCCTTCCTGTCTTCTCTCTCACTTTCTTAATACCTCTTACAGCACCTTTACATAAGAAATATTTGTATACTAACAAGGAAAAAATATATTCTATGCATATTCTATGCATAAAATGTAGAGGAAATGATTCTTCATGGTCTACAACATCAAGGTTCTCTATTTCTTCAGTAACCCCCATCACCCCACTAATCTCTGCTGTCCTACTTGTTTCTTCTTCCTAATCTACACTCATTCTCCCCTTTCACTTTTAAACAATTATATATAGCTAGCTATCCAGTTTCTATTTACCAATTTCAATAGCTCTATTTTCTTTTTTCTCAGTTCTTCCCAGTCTGGTCTTGCCTGTGAGTGAGCTTTAGCTTGGCATAGTTTGACCCTGGGGGGTGTTTGTGATTTACTTGAAAGCTGATAGTAACCTTTTTGGGTGTTTTTAATTGTGTTAGCAATCAAGTGTAAGCTGATTAACTGTATCTGATCTTGTTTATAATCAGCTTGGGTGGGAAGTCTCTTGTTTAGGCATACAGGATTTGGTGGGCAGGCCTTTGTTTTTAAAGTCAGTTGAGAACTCTGGCCTGCAGCCTGTGGGCCTGGTATTGGCTGTGTTTAGAGACAACATTGTTCTTAGTGGGACAGCACTTATCTGTCAGTTTGCTGTACTAAGATTACTTGGGGTTGCTGTGATATTGAAATTTTTGCCCCTGGTGTGTCAAATTTCAAAATGATTTTTCATCATGGATGGGTCTTTGTGAGCTCCCTGATTAAGACAAACTAGCATGCAGGATGGACAAGCTACTTCCTAAATAAAAGGCTTTTAAAAACACTATGAACACTAAACAAAGAATAGTTAAAGTAGTGTAGTGATAGAGCCCAGATTGGAAGTCAGTGGCATACTAGCATTAGTGAGATGCGATGGACCAGCTATGGATGATATTAGTTTTATTTAAACTGGACTTTTGTGCAATGAATCACCATGGTGTAAGGTGGCCATCACCCTCTCTTATAATATTCTCAAGAATCATGGATTAATTGTCAAGAGTAGGCTCAGAATTCTCCAATGTTTCCTTCCATAGATGTAATCTATTGTCAGAGAACTACCAGAAATGCACACTGCGTTTAGAAGAGATTGTAGCATTAGCTACATCGTTGCCAATGTCAAATGGATCTTGGTAAAAAACAAAGAGTACCAGAGGAATAACTATCAGTGTTTCATTAACTATTCAAAGGCATTTGACTGTGCAGATCACAAAAAATTGTGTCTAACCTTGAGAAGATCTGGAATCCCAGAACACTTCATTGTGCTCATACAAAATCTATACTTGGGCCAGGAAGTTGTCCTCAGAACAGAGCAAGGAGTATTAAAACAACAACGACAACAACAACAAAAACAAACAAACAACACAACACAACAACAACAACAACAAAAACAGAACAGAGAAAGAAAACATTGCTTGGTTCAAAATCAAGAAAGGAGTGTGTAAAGGATGAATCCTTTCTCCATGCCTTTTCAACCTATATGCAGAAGAGATCATTCAGGAAGAAGGGCTTTATAAGGACTAATGTAGCATCAGGATTGGAGGAAGACTCACCAACAACCTGCATTATGCAAATAACATAAGTCTTGATTGCTGAAACTGAGGAGGATCTGAAGTGCTTACTACAGAAGGTCAAGGACTTTGGTCTTCAATATGGATTAAAGTTCAAATTCATGAAGACTAAGATTCTCACCACTCAGCCAATTTGCATCATCATGACAGACAGAGAAGAGATTGCAGTTATTTACAATTACAACTGGCTTGGCTCCACATTCAACACTCTTGGCACCAACAGGAAATCAAAAGACAATTGAATTGGGAAAATCTGCTGTCAGGGACCTCTCTAGAGTCCTAAAAAGCAACAGTGTCAGTCTAGAAATTAAGGTACACCTAATCCAGGCCATGGTTTTGCAATTACTTGCTATGCATCAGAGAGTTGGACAAAGACTAAGGATGACAGAAGCAGAATCTAAACCTTCAAATTGTGGTGATGGAGAAGAGTCTTGAAAATACCATGGACTGCTAAGAAAACAACTAGGTCTGTCTTGGAGAGGGTGAGACCAAGTTTCTCCTTGGAGGTTAGGATTTTGAAGCTTCTGTCTCATATACCTTGGGAACGTGACAAGGAGTGATCGGTCCTTGGAGAAGCATATTGTGCTCAGAAGGATGGAGGAACAGTATAGAAAAGGAAGACCCTGGATGAAATGGATTTACAAGGGTTGCTATGAGCTGCAGGGAGCTCAACAGTACATAACAACAACAACAGGCTCAGAATTTGGATGGAAATAGTATCTTGTTTCCTCTGAGAGTGGTTGTACTAGATGAGCTACAATGAGGCCTGACCATTATCACAACAGGGCTTCATTTCTTATTGTAAATGATGGTGCCATGTGTCTGCCATGATTTTCACACAAGTTGAAATTGTCATAACTCATTTTTGCCTCTTTCTTATTATTATAACATTAGGTAGAGGAATTTCTATTGTGATTTTTTTGTTATTTGTTATCACCTGAACCCTCTCCACTGCTCCCTCTACAACATTTCTCAGCATTACTGACAAGTTGTACATGTATTAGAAAATATTCCTGTATGGGATAGTTCCTGAATTCTAGTTAGATTTTCCTGAGCACAGCAAATGTTCTGCATATTATGTGCCTTGTGTTATCAACATAAAAGCCCCTGCTGAATGCTGATAGCGTAGGAAGGAAATAGGAAACTTGCTTCTACATCCTGACTTGTGTCCAATTGTTTTGTCATTTGTACTATGAATTCTCCTCTAGTTCATGAGAGTTATGGCCCCCCATTTTTGTAGACAGTCCCTTGCTAAATTGTCAGCAATTTTGTTCTCAGAATGATCATGTGTAATTGATCTGAGGTATATTCACATATTTAACTGTGTTACAGGGATTCTCTTTCTTACAAGTGTCAACATGCATCTCATCAGAATTTCCTTGCTGTCCATTTGCTGGAATGCAACAGAGGAAGAAGCACCATCCCTAGAAAAGTGTCTCTTTCAACAGAATGTCACAAATTAGATTTCAATGAGCAAATCTTCCACAGAAGACTCACACCTGACAAGTATTTTTCAATCTTGAATGAGTTTTGTGTCTTGGTGATCACAAAGCAATAGGCTCGAGGCACAAACTTTCCTTGGGTGGAGCATAGTGAAAGCCTCCTGATTGAGTACACAATTTTTTCAGGAATAAAAACCAGAACTGACACACAGACATTTGCACACGAGTGTTCATAGCAGCTTTATTCACAGTATCAAGAAAATGGAAACAGTCCAAATGTTCATCAACAAATGAGAAGATTGAAACATTGTAGTACATTCACATAATGGAATAATACTATGCATCACTCAGGAGCAATGACTTGGTAAAATACTGTTTAAAAATTGGAGAGTCTTGACAGCATTATGCTAAATGAACTAAATCAGTTTCTCATAAGAACAAATACTGTATAAAACCATTATTGTAAAAGTAAGAGAACAGCTACAAGATGTGGATAAATGTCCAAAAGGGTAAGGGCGGATAGAAGGGGGAGAAGGGGGGAGAAGGTGGAGAGGGGTAATCCCAGGTTCACAGAGTTTATATGTGGAGGAAGGGTGAAAAAATATGAAAAAAAAAACAGTGGGTAATAAAACAGGATGATAGTGGACATAGATAAATTGTGATTAATTTTATAAAGCACAGTGAGTGAGAATGTTAGTATGTGAAGGGTCTCTGAAGGGTTAATACCAATATTGAGAAACCTGCTGTACAAGGAAATGTTTCAGGAACCCTGAGGCCCTACACACAGGAGAGACCCTTGGGAATGTTAGGGAGGCACAGCGCTCTGACTTTGTTCTAGGAACTGCTCTGTGTTTTCTCTGATATTTAAACCATTTATCCCTAAAGGGTTAAGCACTCTGAGTTAAGTACTGAAGGCTAGTGAATGTTTCTAAGGATGGAATGTTGAGACTGCAAACAGTCTCAGCACATCCTCTGGAACACTTTGAGTCAACAGTTTTTAACTTACTTGACCATTGCATTCTTGAGTAAAGATAAAGTGAAACTGCACAGTCTTGGATATTCATAACTTACTTCAGTGAAAATATTTTCTGTGCCTTGAAAAATGTATATGTGTATGTCTGCATATGCTTCTTCCCTGTGCTATTTTTAGTAACTGTAGCTTTACAATAAGTATGCGGTTTAGCTTTAAGCAAGGGCTATTTGCCTGATAGAGCAGTAGCCCTTCACACTGAATCATCTCTTGTGAGTCTCTGCCTTCTGTGGCCTGCGAACCCAGAACATCAGAAACAACAGTATGAAATACAATGAGTGTGAAGGAATGTTTGAAACACAGTGTACATAAATGAAAACCACTGCATACAGATGTTGCATGCAAACCAATACAAAATTTTTTAAAACATTAATGAAATAAGGCAAGACTAAGAAGTAACAATTGTTAAATCTCTTGTATTTTGGGTAACAGTATATATTAATCCCTCCTTTCTACACTCTATACTGAATTATACCCAGTATTGAGGAATGAATTCTTGATATCTAGCGTCTAATAGGTTGGTGTACTGGATATAAAAATTCAGTAACTTAAGGCACTGTTATTACTCCATGAGTGAATATACACAAACACAGTAAATATGATAAGAGTATTTTGCACTCATGACCCAGTGATATGCCTGTTGATAGAAATTTTAGGATTGTCATTACTTCCTGCCTAGTGTAGTTGGGTTCATTGTCAATAAATGTTAACTTCTTGTGAAATTCCATTGTCTCTCTGAACGGTAAATCTCAAGGTCATGCACCAAGCTGGAAATGTAGGATCTATGTTGTAAGTAATTGTAACTCAACCAACACACCTGTTGACTTTGGATTATATGATGCTTCTTTCTTAGTAAGATAAGATCTTTGTGATGTAAGAATACTCCTCACAGGGCATGAGAAGAGATGATGTAATCAATATAGATTTGTTAATCAAGATTTTAGGGAGCTCTGATGATTCAATGGTAAGGATGTGCACTGCCAACCCAAAACACTAGTTTGAATCCACAAGGTATATTTCTGGAAATCTCCTTTCATGCAATTCACAGTTTCTAAACACAAGCTGAAGGGGTGAGCTATGAGTTGATTCAGACATGATAAAAATTGGGATTTCATTTGGTAAGTGAAACATATTTTAATTGGGATCATTTCAGAAGTCTTTTAAAATATTCTTGCTGTTAGGTGCCATCAAGTCAAGTACAACTCATATCGACCTTATGAACAACAAATCTGAACCCTGTCCTATCCTGTGCCATCATCACACTTCCTGACACATTAGAGACCATTATGGCAGTGACCATGCCAACCACCACCTGGTTGAGTGTCTTCCTCTCCTTCACCAACCTTCTGTCTTTCTAAACATCAAGTCCCTCCCCACAGACTAGCCCCTCCTAGTAGTATGCCCAAAGCATGTGAGGCAAAGCATTATCATCTTTGCCTCTAAAAGGTGTTTTGTATACACGCTTTCTCCAAGACATATTTGTTTGTCCTTTTG
>NW_006399769.1:355537-358563 GCF_000299155.1 Elephantulus edwardii | reverse complement strand
AGTGCGGTTGGCGCAGGATAGAGCAGGGTTTAGGGCTGTTGTGCATAGGGTCGCTATGAGTCGGAAACGACTCGACGGCACATAACAACAACATAACGACAACTGTATCTTTTGCAGAGAAATCTCATTGGCAATTACAGCAAATACTGATTTTTATCTCAACATGAAGAAAACAGAGAGCTGCATGATGGGATCAATAAATAGCATCATGATAGATGGAGAAAGGATTGGATTGGTTAATGATTTCAACTAACTTAGATCCACAATCATTACCCATTGCACAATCATCTTCTACCAGTAATCAGAACATCAAAAGATGAGTTGCGAAGGTGAAAGAATGCTGCCAAGGACCTCTCCAAAGTGTTAAAAAGTAATGATACAAATATAAACACTAAGGTGCACCTGATCTATGTATTTTCATTTCAATTGCTTGCTCTGCATCTGAAAGTTGAACTCTGAGAAAGGATGTCAGAAAAAGATTTGTTGCCTCTGGGTTGTGTTGCTGACTGGAGAAAACTATTGAATGTCTATACTTTTGAATATAAAAATATTGGACTTCCAAGAGAACAATTAGGTCTTTCCTGGGGAATGTGAAACTAGCTTGCTCCTTAAAAAGCAATGGTGGTGAAACTTCATCTCATATACTTTGTGCATGTTATCAGGAGAGGTCAGTCCTTGGAGAAGGACATCAGGCTTGAAAATATGGAGTGCTAGAGCAAGAAGAAAGATGCTTTATGAGGTGGATTGACAGTGACTATAAAAATGGGGTAAGGCATGCCAGAGATGGTAAGGTTAGCTCAGGGTAGGGCAAGATTCAGAACCATTGATCATAGTGTTATGCGTCATAGTCAACTCGATGGCACATAACAACAACAAGCTCAGCCTGCCATATTCACATAGCAATACTATTTTCAATTGTTATCATTGGCACCTATTCTGCTCAGTGACATTAAAAGAAAACAAACAACAGTAACAACAAAACAAATCATGAAACTCATCATCATCGAGTCAGAATAGAGTCATAGCTGAATTTCTGTTGATTTTCTAAAGTTGTAAGTCACATAAGTGGTGGTGGTTGTTAGCAACCTTATGAACAAGTGGAGATTGCCCATATTTTCCACAAGAGGTTTTAGTGAAATCAAAACCCAAGAGAGGTGTGGCCTTTGGGGTAGCAGCACATGTCTCTACAACTGAAACCACTAGGATTTCCTCTCAAATATTTGTTGGGGTGGATAACAGACAGTGATGAATGTGAAGGAACAAATGAGATGGATTGACTCAGTGACTGGGGTGATAAGTGTAGGTATGTTAGAGACAATAAGTTTGCCTCAGGATAGTGTGAGGTTCAGAGCTGTTGTACCTAAAGACATCATGATTTGCAAGTGATACGACAGCATATAACAACATATCTATCAAATGGCTTTTCCATAAGAGCAAATGGAGTCTACATTATAAGGAAAGTATTTGCCAACAACATATCCAATAAGACACGAATATATTAAGTTATAGAAAACTTCAGCACATAATACAAAAAAAAGGGCAAACAATTAAATATAAAAAGTAGTCAGAGGACATAAACAGACTATTTCACCTAACAAGACATTCTGGTATCAAAGGAAAACATTTAAAATTCATAATAAAAATGTAGTGATCAATAGAAATTAGAAGCATGTAGATACAACAGTAAAATATCATTTCATCACAATAGTAATAGCAAAGTTTAAAAAACAGAAGACAAAAATTTTTCCTAAGAGTATTAGAGGATAAGAATTCTCAAACAATGCTAATGGGATTAGAAATGTGGTATACACTGTTGCTATTATTGTGTCTCATTGACTCAGAACTAAATTATTGCTGTCTCTACAAAGAAGTTTCAGAGGCAGTAAATTGGGAGGAAATTGCCTATCTTTCCCCCACAGAGAAACTGGTAGATTTGAACAGCATGTCTTTGGGATTGCAGTGCATCTCTTTACCATTAGAAAAATCATTTGACTCAGTGATCCTGTTTCTATTGTTGTTATTAGGTGCTATCCAGTTGAGAGTGACTCACAGCGCGCCCCTGTGAACAACCAACCTAAACCCAGTCTTATCCTTTGCTATCTTTAGCCTCTCTGACACACTGGAAGCCATCGCTGACAACACCATGTCAGTTTATCTAATTTGGGATTGATCTTTCACGGAATCTCCATCTTTCTAAGCATGATATTCCTTCCCAAGGCATAGTGTCACCTAGCTATATGTCCAAAGTATGAAAGATGAAGCATCACCATCTTTTCCCCAAATGACATGAACATATACGAGCACACTCATGCACTTCATTTGTTTTTTCTATAGCATTGTGCATAGCCAAAACAGGGAAACATCCATACTGCCCAGGAACAGATAAATAGGTATACAGCTATGACACATATACTATGCAGTATTAAACAATAATTCTAGAATAGTGAAACATTCACAACATGGATTAATCTAGAGGAATAATATTTAGTTAAATTGTCACAAAATGACCTATGTGAGTCCACAACCATGAAATGTCAAGGGAAGGAGTGCACACAGAATTAAACATTTTGATGGTTACTAGGAATGTGAGGGGAGGGAAAAGGAAGAGATAAATGGGTAATTAGATAGTAATCCACTCTCCTTAAGGTAATTCCAACTCCTGTCTACTCTCTTAGGTTTCAAAGCTCTAAGTTTTGCAGGAGGACATGGCTTCATCTTTCTCCTGGTGAATTCTTACCACCAATGTTTCAGTTAGCATCATAGTGTGCTACACATTATACATAACCAACTTAATTAGATGATAAACACTTACTAAGTTGGATCAAGTGAAAGAAGCATTGCTCAATTATAGAAAAGAAGAAAAACATAATTTAACCACAGAGTACCAACAAGATTCCATGTTATTAATATTTATTAATATTTATCTCTATAAGAAGGTGAAAGGAATTAAACTGATCATCGTACATATGTTTGGCTGTTATTATTTTCTGTGTATTAGAGGAGTCACTAGAGGACCACATAAATGT
>NW_006399769.1:345699-354202 GCF_000299155.1 Elephantulus edwardii | reverse complement strand
AAAAAAAAAAATCTCTGGAGATTTCCTAGGTCTTACAGTATAACAGGAGACTTAGATACTTGCTAGTGCTAGTGATTATGTAAGGTGTAACAAATGGCCTCTACCTGTCTGGAACAAAGAACATTGAAAACAAAATATTGTTGCAATGAAGCAATGAACCAATGAACCAATATTCTCTATGGTCTTTACTAAGCTTATTGAATAGATATTCTCTTATTCTTCATTATGCCTAAAAAGTTTTCTTCCAGTAATTCTTCCACAACTTTCTTTGTGTTTTTACATCTTTCTTTCTGTTCTGAGATTCCAAGTATGCCCATGTTATTCCACTTGTTGGTGTCCCACATTATTCTTAGGCTTTCTTCTTTTACCTTCCTCTTTGTTTTTTTTTTTAATTAAAAAAATCATACTTTTTTATATACAAATTTCTCACAAATCAGTGGTGACAATTCTATCTTCTATTTCCTTCATTCTGTGTTCCATCTCTTCAACTTTGTTCATATGTCTCTCCAACACGTTGACAGCATCTGAAACATTGATCCTCCTATTCTGGATTGTAGTTTCTTATTTTTCCAGGGCCTCAAATGGATGTTTGTTTTATCTGCATTGTCCTGGACTGTTGTTAGATTTTAGTTTTCTTTAAAGTTCCTCTTAATTTTTGCTTGCAGAGCCCTGTAATTCTTCAAGTTTGTTTTTCACTTGTTAAAAATATTCAATAATTATTCTTCTTCTGTGTCAGAAAGTTGTATAAACTATAGATGGATAGATAGATGATGATAGATAGAAAGATAGATAGATGGTATATATCTTTATGAACAGATATGTAAACACACATATAGATAGAAATACTTACTTGGACATATACACAAAATACCCTATGCAGATTGCACTAGCCCTTTTGAAAGATGGGTTTACACAACATTCATAATATTTAATGGAGCAAGATGAACATAATGTTATATTCAGTAATGGAGTAATAAATAATTATTAGTAAGGAAAAACACAGACTTGCACTAAGTTTTTAGACAATATTCTATGTTATCAGCATTTATCTACATGAGTAGGTGGGGGAAATGAGGGATTTGAGAAGGGAAGGTGAAAGGGATTAAATGCATGATAGATAGTACATATGTTGTTTGGTTGTCCATGTATCTGTAGTGTTTGTAGATCATGTAACTATATGGACATATACACTAAAGCCTCCAGGGGGCAATATGTTGTGAACATCTTAACCATCACATTAATCTCTGCTTCCAGGTCCTCAAGAATATAGTCTCTGTAGATTTTGTAGATCTTACACTAGTAGACCTTAATAAGGGTTTTAGAAACTTGCTAGTGATTATATAGAGCGTGACTAATGGTCTCTGCCTGTATAGAACAAAGAACAATGAAGAAAATGTTGCAATGAAACCATTATCTCACAATAGTAATGTATCACACAGTAACCTCAAGTTCTGTGATTATTATGCCAGAACAAATAGAAGGTGTCTGTTCACCACTGCTAATCACTATGAAAGGAGTCACATTAGAACATCCTGGCAGAGTGTAAGATAAATGTGGAACTAAAGTCAAAATGACGAAAATAACCAGAATTCTTTATCTCATAGAGACAAGTGGAGCATGGACATCAAATGACCTAATAGTGATCCTTTGCACCTACAACTGAATTCACCTTTGCAGCTCAACTTTCAACCAAATATCTGGGTCATACTCATTCTTTGAACAGAACTTGCTGAGGTATAAAGCTCAGAAGGCAAGAAAGGAGAGGCTAGAAGGATGAGCAGAATTCAGAAGCAGAGAGAAAGTGGGAAGTATGTAGTTACAAGGAGGTTGTTTTCATCAATCTCACAAAACAATATGTAGAGAAATTGTGACCTAATCTGCTCTGTAAACTTTCACTCAAATGGTAATAAAAAGAATTAAACATCGATAGAGAAGTTGTGGTACATGCACACAGTGGAATACTCTGCAACAATTTTGAAAAATACTGCAGTTTGGGAAAGACTGGAGAGCATTATGTTGAGTGAAGTAGCTCATTCTCATAAGGACAAATATCGTATAAGACCATTTATGTGGCAATAGAAGGATAACTAGTAAAACATGCAGGGATGTCTGTGGGGAACAGGGTTGGGAGCAGAGGGGTGAAAGTGGGCAGGCAGAAAATCATAGAGTCACAAAACCTGGTGGTAAAGAGGGGTAAAGACAGAAAAATCTGGCTAGAATCTGAAAAATGGGGTAATGATGGGCATAGTTCAACAGTGATTAATATTAAAGAACACAATTTATGGAAATGATTGTATAAAACACAATGTAAATGAAGGATGGCGTAAAAAGCACTGTATAAGAATTTTGTATATGAACCAATAGAAGTTATTTTTTTTTAAATTAAAAATAAAAATACTTTTTTTTTCTTTTTTCCATATTGTTATCTTTAGCCATCACCAACATACCCAGGATACTCTTGTCTCTTGTTTGGGTATGGTCACACAGAGTCATGCTGCTCCACATCTTGCTAAAATACTGGGTGAGCACATGCAAATAGGACCCTTTCTCCAGTTGATAAAAACCAGCCCAACTTGAAACCTGCAGATTTGGCAGAGAAGCCCCAGAATCTCAAGAGTCCTCATTCAGGAACCAGGGCTGAGTACAGTTGATTCACTATGTCTCCACTTAGCTGGGTTTTCCTTTTTGCTATTTTAAAAGGTAATTTCATAGAGAAAATTGTATATGAATGGGCATGATTGAATGGACATGTCATGGTTTTCCTAACCATAACGTCTGTGTTTGCAATTGTTCAATCTGAGGTACAACTAGTGGAGTCTGGGGGAGACCTAAGGCAACCTGGGGGGTCTCTGAAGCTCTGCTGTGCAGCCTCTGATTCACCTTCAGGAGCTACAGCATCTACTGGATTCACTGAACTCCAGGGAAGGGCCTGCAGTGGGTCTCACATATTACTTCTAGTGGTGCTACCACAGTCTATGCAGACTCTGCGAAGGGCCGGTTCACCATTTCCAAAGACAATGCCAAAAGCATGCTTTATTTGCAGATGAACAGTCTGAGAACTGAAGAAACAGCCACATATTACTGTGCTAGAGACACAGTGCGAGAAGTCAGTGTGAGTAAAGACAGAAACCTCTGTGGGAGCTGAGAGTAAATGATTCAGAACCAGGAACAGGTGTAGAGATGGGCTGAAGATTGGTTTCTAGTTTTGGGGGAGTTTTTTATGTGGGTTTTTTTTGTTGTTTGTTTGTTTCTAGTTTTTATACCCTCCTTCTCCATTTGACATTTTCCCTAGGGAATATGTTTCTCTTCTCCACTACACTCTTCCCCACCCTTCTCTTTCCCTTCCTGTCCTCTCGTGTCTTGCTTTCTTGATACCTCCTACAATACTTTAATACAATAAAAGTTGTATATTTACAAGAAAAAACATATTACATGCAGAAAATATCTCTGTCCTTTATGAGGAATAAATAGCCATGCATGGTTGACAACGTCAGACTTCTGATGAAGCTCAGGAAAGTCTTGGAAGTCATTGTCTGTTGGACTCCTGGAGCCTTATTTTTCACTATTATCTTCAGTGTGACTTGTACTTCTTTCTTCAGTCCCATTTGTTCTTGATCACATGCTACTTCTTTCAATTTCCCTCATCCCCTGGACCCATCAAATTGTACAACCCAATAATTAATCCTCTCTTCTCCCTGTACATACACATCCCTCTGCTTCTAGCCTCATCTACCCCTCCTGTATCCTTATACTCCTTCTACAATAATGGTCTTATTCAATACTTGTCCTTGTGGGGCTGAGCACTTGGGTTGTTTCCAACTCTTTTCTATTGTAAGTAAAGCAGATATAAACATAAGTGTCCATATATTTGCAGTTATGGTTTCTATAGGGTAAATTCCTATTAGTGGAATTGCTGGGTCAAGTGGTATCTCTATTTGCAACCTTTTGAGAAAATGCCATGTAGCCTTCTGTAGTGGCTGCATCATTTTACACTCCCACCAACAGTGAATAAGGGTTCCAGTTTCTCCACAACCTCACCAGCGTTTGATGCTTGCTGTTCTGCTAAATTTTGCTATTCTTAATGGGGCGAGATGATATCTCACAGTTGCTTTGATTTGCATTTCTCTTAGAGCTAGGGATTTTGAACATTTCTTCATGTGTTTGTTTGTCATCTGAATGTCTTCTTTGATGAAGTGTCTGTTCATATCCTGTGCCCATTTTTTTAATTTGGTTATTTACCTTTATCTTTTTGTGGTGCTTTCACTGTGGTTTTGACTTGCATCTCTCTTATTGCCAGTGATTTGGAGCATTTCTTCATGTGTCTGTTGGCTATTCAAATATCTTCCCCTGTGAAAATTATATCCATATCTTTTGACCTTTTTGTAATTGGGTTATGTCTTTTCCTTGTGGAGGTCCAGGAGTATTCTGTAAACTTTCATTATGAGACTCTTTTCTGAGATGGTATTGCCAAATGTTTATTTCCGGTTGGTAGGTTTTCCTTTCACCCTGTTGGAAAAAGGTTTTGATGCACACATGAATTTAATCTTTAGAAGGCCCTATTCATCAATTTTGTCATCTTCAGATTGTGCATTTCAGATTCTATTTGGCAGTCTCTTTATACTGCAGAGTAGGCCTTCTTATTTTGTTCTCAGTTTGTAACTTATGAATTTTATGGTTTTGGACTTTACTCCCAGGTCTCTAATACACCTTAGCTGAGTTTTGTATGTGGTATGAGATGTGGATGCTGGTTTAGCTTTCTGCAGGTAGCAGTCCTATTCATGGATAGGAAGACTCAATATTGTGAAAATGACAGTCTTAGTAAAATCAATTTACATGTTCAATACAATCTCAATACAGTTACAAAATTAGTTTTCAAGGAGACAGAAAGGGAAATTATCATGTTTGTTTGGAGAGGAAAGAGACCCCAAATAAGCAAAGCATTTCAGAAAAAGAAAAATGAAGTGGGAGGCATAGCACTCCCTCACCTCAAAACCTGCTACATAGTAGTAGTAACCAAAACAGGATGGCACTGGTGCAATGACAGGCACATTGACCAATGGAACAGAATTGAGAACATAGAAATAGACTCAGCTACTTATGGTCAACTGATAGTTGACAAGAAAGCAAATCTATCAAATGGGGAAATGACAACCACCTCTTCAATAAGTGGCAAAGAACAGAATATTTTATAGACAAATAGGAGTTTTGAAAAAGATAATTTTTTTTAAAAATTGTTTTAAAATTTTTATGAGTTTGTGTGGATCTGACTGGTACAGGAAGAGATTGCCCCAAAAAAATAATTCTTATAGGTATCAAATGACTTCAACAGCACACAAGAATCTACAAGATGAGGAAAATATTTCACAACATTGTTTTCAATAAAACAAAAATCTGTTACATTACGGAAAACTTCAACACCCAATAACATAAAAACAAGCAATTCAATATAAAATTGGTCAGAGGACATAAACAGATATTTCACCTAATAAGGCACACTAATGATGAAGACAAGCATTTAAAAAAATTGTGATCATTTGCAATTATCCCTATAACCAATCTCACTGTTTCTGATATGGCTGCCTCCATTTCCCTAGCCATTGTGTCAATCCATCTCATCTAAGGTCTTCCTCTCTTGAGTTATTCCACCACCCTTCCAAGCATCATGTCCTCCAAGGACAGGTCCCTCTATACAACTTGTCAAAGTATGTGAGCGAGAGCTTCAAAATCCTTGCCTTCAAGTAGCAACTTGGGTTTAGCTTCTTCAGAATGGACCTGTTTGTTCTCTGGGCAGTCCATGACATACGTGCACACTGTTCTTCTCCCACATCACAACTCAAAGGCACCAATTCTTCTTCTGTCATCCTTAATCATTCTCCAGCTGTCTGACATAACAAGTAATTGTGAAGACACTGGCCTGAACCAGGCCCACCTTAGTCTCCAGTATGACATCCTTATCTTCCAGCACTCTGGAGTGATCCCTGACAGCAGATACTCCAAATGCAATTGGTCTTTTGATATCCTAACTGCTAGTGCCAAGAGTGTTGTTTGTGGAACCAAGCAAGTTGAAATTGTTAACAATCTCAATCACTTTTCCTCCTATCATGGTGCCACTCATTTGCCAGGGGTGAAAAATCTTTGTTTTCTTGATTTTGAGCTTCATTCCATATTGGAGACTGTAGCCCTTGAACTTCTGTAGTGAACACTTCAGATCTTTCTCAGTTTCAACAAGCAAGATTGTGTCATCTGCATAACACAGGTAATTGATGAATCTTCTTCCAATTCTGATTCTACATTCTTCCTCTTAAAGTCCAGCCTCCCAATTGATCTGTTTCACATTTAGATTGAAAAGATATGGAGTTACAATGCATTCCTGACACACTCCTTTCCTAATTTTGAGCCATGCAGTGTTTCCTTACCCTGTTCTGAAGACTGTTTGCTGGGCCAAGAAGAGGTTTTGCAAGAGAACAATCAGGAATTATGGAATTCCCATTCTTCTCAATGTTAGCCACAATTTGTTGTTATACATGTAGTCAAATGTTTTTGCATAGTCAAAGAAATATGGATAGATATTCCTCTGATACTCTCTGCTTTCAGCCAAGATACATCTGACATTGGCTATAATGTCCCTAGTGCCATAGCAGTTTCTAAACCCAGTTTGCATTTCTGGTTGTTCACTATCAATGTATTGTTCTAGTCGTTTTATAATAATCTTCACTAAGATTTTGCTTGTGGGGTATATCAGTGATATTGTAAAATAATTCCCACACTCTGTTGAATCACTTCTTTTCTTGTGATTTTTATGAAAGTTTATATAAAAAGTTGGACTTTTCATTCATTGTTGCATATTTTGTTCCCTAGCATGCCCCCTCCACTTCATTAAAAAAAAAAATTCTTTTTTGCATAATTAAATTGTAAAACTTAGGACAGAAAAAAAACCAGACAAGAAGAAATACTCAAAACCACCAACAATAAGAGAGAAGTAGTCAAAACCAAAATGAGATACCATCTCATTTAACAGGGCAGAAAGTAATAAATGTTGGAAAGGGTGTGAAGAAATAAGAACTCTCATACACTGTTGGTGGGATTGTAAAATGGTACAACCACCCTGGAAGGCAGTTTAGTATTTCCTAAAAACAAAACAAAAGAAAAAAACAACTGAACACAGAAATTTAATATGACTTGATTATTCCACCCCTTGGAATATGTTGTTGGTGGTGGTAGGTTCGTTGAATTGAGCACGACTCATAGTGATCCTATGAACAAAAAATCTGAACTCTGTTCTATCCTGCACCATACCCACACTTCCTGGCATACAAAACCCCATTAAAGCAGTCATCATGTCAATACACCTGGTTGAGGGTCTTCCTCTCCTTTGTCAATCCTTCACTTTTTCCAGCATCATGTCCAATATATATGTTGAGTAAATTATCTGAGAAGCTGGATTCTGTGAGGAAGAGTGTGGCATCAGGTTTGGAGGGAGACTCATTTCAATAACCTGAATTATGCACATGTGGCATCAGGTTTGGAGGGAGACTCATTTCAATAACCTGAATTATGCACACGACACAACCTTGCCTGCTGAAAGTGTGGAGAACTTGAAACCTTTGTTGCAGAAGATTAAGGAATGCTGGCTTCAGTATGGTTTGCATGTCAATGTCAGGAAAACAAAGATTCTCATCACTAGACTGATTGACAAGGTCATGATGGATGGAGAGGAGATTGAAATCATCAACAATATCATCTTGCTTAAATCCACCCTTGGTATGAGTAGTCAGAAAATAAGGAGATGCATTGCACTGGGAAGATCTGCAGTGGTGTTGGAAGACAGTACTGAACAGCCCATGGATAGCCAAGAGAATGAGCAGCTATGCCCTGTAGAGAGTGCAGTCAGAGTGCTCTTTGGAGGCAAGAATGCTGAAGCTTCACCTCTCTTACACTGAACATGTTGCTTTCATGTGCTATTCCTTGGAGAAGAACATGATGCTTGGAATATACTCTGAGAAAAAGTAGAACTGCTACGCAAACAGATTTGTACACCAATGTTCATAGCAGTGTTATTCACCATTGCAAGAACATGGAAATAGTCCAAATGTCCAACCACAATCAAATGGATTGAGAAATTGTGGTACATTCACACAATGGAATACTACACAGTATGCAGGAGCAATGATTTTTGAAAATCAGTACATAACTTGAGAGGGATTTTAGAGCATTATGCTAAGTGAACTAACTTAGTTCACTAAGGACAAATACTCTATAAGATCCTTATTGTAGAAATAGAAAGATAATTAGTAAAACATGTATGAGGATTCAAAGTGGGGAGGGTAGGAGCAGAGGGTGAGAATAGGCAGGGAGGTAATCACAGAGCTGCCCAATTTGGAGAATAGAGAGAGGAGTGGTTAAAAGGAATGGGAAAGATCCAGTGTAAAAAAGCAATGTACACAAATTTTGTAAGCAAACCAGTAAAAATAATAATTTTATTTAAAAAATAAATTTTATTTTA
>NW_006399769.1:344960-345599 GCF_000299155.1 Elephantulus edwardii | reverse complement strand
TATGATCCACACAGTCAAATGCCTTTGCATAATCAATGAAACACAGACAGACATTCTTCTGGTATTCTCTGCTTTCAGCTAAGATCCTTCTAACATCAGCTGACAGTATCCCTAGTACCACAACCCCTTCTAACCCCAGCCTGGACTTCTGGCAGTTCTCTACTGATGTACTGTTCCAGTGGTTTTTGCATAATCTTCAGTAGAATCTTGCTTGCATGTGAAATCAATGATATTGCTCTGTAGTTTCCACACTCAGTTGGGTCGCCCTTCTTTGGGATGGCAACAAATATAGACCTCTTCCAATTAGTTAACGGCCAAGTGGTTGTTCTACAGATTTCTTGGCACAACTTAGTGAGCACATCCATGGCTGCATCTGTTAGCTGAAATATGTCAATTGGTATACCATCTATTTCGGGGGCCTTTTTTTTTTTTTTTTTTTTTTTCTATTTCCTTCCAAGCAGCTTGAACTTCTGCCTTCATCACCATAGGCTCTGGATCAAATGCTATTTTATTGAATTCTTCTGTATCTGCCAATTCCTTTCGATACAATGACTCAGTGTATTCCTTCCATCTTCTTTTGATACCTCCTGGATCGTTTAACATTCTGCCTAAATCATCCTTGATTGTAGCAACTCGAGG
>NW_006399769.1:340784-342715 GCF_000299155.1 Elephantulus edwardii | reverse complement strand
TGGGAAATAAGTGGGTCAAGGCACTGGGCTAAGGGCAGGGACTACACTGTAACTAATGGTCAACTCCAAAATGAGGGATTTATCTTCCACCACTCCGCAAATTGCTGTCAGATACTCCTCTAAATCTAAACAGTCAGATTAAGACAGACTAGGAAGAAGAATTGGCCATCTACTTCTGAAATGGCAGGCCTCTGAAAACCCTAACCTTTGATAGAATTAACCTTTTCATTTTCTAACTACTGGTGCCAAGAGTGCTTATTATGGAACTGAGCAAGCTAAAATTGTTAACAACCTCAATCTCTTCATCTATCATATTGCTGACAGTTGGTCCAGTGGTGAGAAACTTCATGTTCTATATGCTGAACTTCAATATATATTGAAGACTGCAGTCCTTTAGCTTATGTAGCAGAGGGTCATGTCCTCCTCAGTTTCAGCAAGCAACGTTGTGTGATCTGCATAAAACAGGTTATCAGTCTTCCTCCAATCCCGATGCCCTGTTCCTCCTCATAAAGTCCAGCCTGCTGAATGATCTATTCTTTATATAGATTGAAAACTTCTTGTGTGTTTTACTACATCTGAAAAACCACTGGAGAGTCTTCTATCAGTTATTTCTGATTTGACAGTACATAACAATGTAAATATTTTATATAAGATGTTATAAACTTTTATTTACTCCTTTAGTCAATATATTACTATAAAATAAGTATCATATAACTAGTTGCTGTTATTTTGAATTGCCGTCCAATGGTGCATGAATCATAGTGACCATATGAACCAAAGACATTAAATCTTTCTGTAACACTCGTTGTTTCTCCAGGTTCATAGAAAACTGGTAAGATGTGTATAAAAATCCAAAAGAGGAATGAAAAGAGGCACGAAGTGGTAAGTGGGGGGGAAATCATTGATTTGCAGCGTTTTAAGGTTGGGGGTGTGAAGGTAGTAGGGAAAATTCGGTGGGAATATGAAAAATAGGATTAACAGTGTGTACAGATCTATGGTGATTACTGTTATAAACACAGTGTTTTGAAATGATACTGTGAAACACAATGTGAATGAACAGGAGTAAAACAAAAATGTTTATGAATGAAGCACAGTTTATATGAATTTTGTATAAAAACTGTTAAAAAATAAATATTTTTTTCTCCATTTTAAATTGAATTTTAATCAAAGTTTGTCCAGAACTTGAATTTCCATTCATTTATTGTTGCACCTTTTCTTTCCAGTCCAACCCCCTAGTTTGCTTTTATCTTTGAAAAAAAAATCTTTCATTGTCATACAATCCTCCTGCACCAACCCAGTCCACTTTACCCTGCAGCTCTTATTCTGAACTGCTGTCTTACAAATAATATCTAATCATATATTGCTTTTAAGAAGTTCTATTTCTCATCTATTTCAATGTGGTATACATTATTTATACTATCTTTTTTTTTTAGTTTTCCCTAGCCCCCATGTCAGTCCTGTTTTATAACAGTGGCATTATGAAGTATTTTTCATTTTGTGATTAAGATATTTTATTCAGCAAAATATCCTCCAGGATCATTCATTTTGTATAATATTTCATGAGTTCCTTGTTCTTTTCAGTGCTGCATGGTATTGCATTGTGTGATTATACCACAATTTCTCTATCTTTTCCTTTCTTGATGGGCACTTGGGTTGTTTCTAACTCTTTGCTATTGTGAGCAACATATCAGTAAACACCAGTGTGCATATATCTGTTTGGGTGGCAGTTCTGATTTCTTTAGGGTATATTCCCAGTCGTGGAATTGCTGGGTTACGTGGTATTTCTATTAGCATCTTTTGAGAAAGCGCCATACAGCCTTCCATCGTGGCTACAACATTTTACACTCTGACCAACAGTAAATAAGGGTTCCAGTTTCTCCACAACCTCACCAGCATTTGTTGCTTGCTGTTCTGTTAAATTTTGCTATTCT
>NW_006399769.1:335003-340684 GCF_000299155.1 Elephantulus edwardii | reverse complement strand
TCCACAGAACAACTGGTGTGGATTCAAAACACATGCCTTCGGGTTGACAGCATAATTCCTCACCTCTAGACAACTAATATGGGCAATATCCAATGGGAATAATTGTATGAAACACAGTGTGAGTAAAGATTAATGTGGAACAAAGACGGCAAATTGGGTGCAACTTTCTAAGTGTCATAATAAAATTAACAAACTGATGACAACTTTTAAAAAATAGTAATCAAGAATAACATCACTGAAGAAAAGAAAAACGTGGTCATTTGTACGAATATTATAAATAAAATTCCATAATATCCATAACTATAAATATTTCACATATAGAGAGATAAAAAGTGAGCTGTATTTGAAGGTGAAAGTGATTAAACTCTTGATATATTTGGTTGTCAGCATTTCTACTGTGTATTTGTACGTGCTGTAAGTCTATCCATGCATAGACAGTATAGCTACCAGGGGACCATCTAAGGAAAACTTCTTAACCAAACACCTTAATGGAGTGAGCTTCTGGTCACAAATCTTCAGGGTCAGAGTCTCTGGAGATTTTCTATATCCTCCCTTGGTAGGTTTTAACAGGGATCTTGGAATCTTTCTAATGGCTAGTTAAGATGTAACTGAGGGTCTATATCTATCTAGAATAAAGAGTGGTGAAGAAAATGATTTTTGCAATAAACCAGTTAGTCTACAATAGTAATAAAGCACACAATCACCCCAAGTTCCATGGTATTGTCTTCAGAACACATAGATGGCACCTGTCTACCAGTATTACCACTATGAAGGGATCACATTAGTACATATTGGACAGAGTGTGAGACGTGTGTGTGTGTGTGTGTGTGTGTCTGAAATCTCAAAATTGGCCAGAATTACTTGTCTGATAGGGAAAGGAATATCATGGACATCCAGTGGCCTTATCATAGTCCTCTGTATCTATAACCAAACTCATCTTCATAGCTCAACCTTCAGACAAACAATAATATCAAGGAAGTAGTGCAGCCTACAATATGGATTGAGGCTCAATGTCAAGAAGACAAAGATTCTCACCACTGGACCAATTGGCAGCATCAGGATGGATGGTGAAGAGATTGAGATTGTACACAGCTTTAGTTTGCTTGGCTCCATAGTCAACAGTCTTGGCACCAGCAGCCAGGAAATTAAAAGGCGCATTGCCATGGGAAAGTCTGCTGTTAGGGACCTCTCCAAAGTACTGAAGAACAATGGTGTCTCTCTGGAGACTAAGGTGCTTCTGATACAGGTCATGGTCTTCGCAATCACTTGTTATGCATCAGAGAGTTGGACAATGACCAGGGAGGATAGAAGGAAAATTGATGCCTTTGAGCTGTGGTGCTGGAGAAGAGTATTGAGAATGCCATGGACTGCTAGGAAAACAAACAGATTTGTCCTGGAAAGGGTTAAACCCGGTGGTTCCTTGGAGGCAATGATTCTGAGGCTCCGTCTAACATACTTTGGACGTGTTGTGAGGAGAGACCGGTCCTTAGAGAGGAACATCATGCTTGGGAGGGTGGAGGGATGGCACAGGAGAGGAAGGCCCTCTATGAGGTGGATTGATTCAGTGACTGGGATAATTGGGGTGGGAGTGTCGGAGACAGTGCGATTGGCACAGGACAGAGCAGAGTTTAGGGCTGTTGTACATAGGGTCGCCATGAGTCACAGGCGACTGGACAGCACATAACAACAACATTGGCCTTAGAATGCCAATTGGCCTTAGAATAATCAACCATGCATTATGTTTTAAAAAAAAAGACAGAACTTGCTGGGATATAAAGTTCAGAAAAAATAAAGGGAGAGTGAGGAAGGATAAATAGAATCTAGAACCATAGTAATAAAATGGGCAACAGTGAGAAAGTGGGAAGTGTGCAGTTACAAGGAGGAAATTTAACCAATAGCATACAACAAAATGTATAAAAATTATTGATTGAAAAATAAATATGCTATGTAAAATTAGACTAAAATAGTAATGAAAAAATATGAAATAAATTTTCCAGAATGATATGCTCAGTTCTCCCAATGCCCCTAGGATATTCCTGTCTGCTCTGGGATATGGTTACAAAGAGACATGCCATTCCACATCTTGCAGGAGAAGCACATCCAAATAGGACCCTGTCTCCTGCTGAGGAAAACCAGCCCAGCCCCAACTTGCACCTCTGGGTTAGGAGACCCCAAATCTCAGATATCCTCATTCAGGAACCAGGACTGAACACAGACAAGTCACCATGTCTCCACTTTGCTAGGTTTTCTTGTCGCTATTTTAAAAGGTAACTTGTAGAGAAGAAATGTATGTGAGTGTGAATGAATGAAGAAGTGGACATGTACAGTGGCTGTCATGACCAGAATATCACTGTGTTTGCAGTTGTTTAGTGTGAAGTAAAACTAGTGGAGCCTAAGGGTTTTCTGAAGCTCGACTGTGCAGACTCTGGGTTCACCTATGACACGGACTGGACTCACCAGGCTCCAAGGAAGGAGCTGCAGTGGGTCCCAGATATCACTGCTAGTGGTAATAGCACATAATATGGCAGACTACATTACATACAATTTACCACCTCCAGAGACAATGGCAAGAATATACTGTATCTGCAGATGAACAGTCTGAGAACGGATGTCACAGACATGAATTATTGTGTCGAAGACGTAATAAATGGAAGTTAGTGCAAACCCAGACAGAAACCTCTCTGTGAGAGCTGAAAGCACATGATTCAGATTCAGAAGCAGGCTAGTTTTTGTGTAGTGATCTGGGCGTCCTCCATCTGATAATTGGTTCAGGGAATATTTCACATGTGGCTTAGTGGTAAGGTTTTGCACTTGCAACACAAAGGCATGTGGTCCATTTTCACCTGTTGCTCAATAAGAAAGATTGGTAATCTTCTCATGGGGCCTTTTCCTGCCTCTGGAAACCTGCTAAAGGGTCAAATGTGAGTTTATTACAGTTTAACAGTGAACTGCAACACCACCAACTGGCACGCTCTCTTTCTTACTTCTCTCTCCCACTTGAGACTTACTTGTAAAACTTTTATTGGTTTGCATACAATAATTCATTTATATTGTGTTTCACTCATATACGTTCTATTTTATGTCATTATAATACACATGGTGCCTTATATGATTCATTATTACTGATCCATGCCTATATCTCTTCTACTGTAAAAATTTCCCTTTTTTATTTTCCCTATTCCTCCACCCTTACATCAGCCCACTCAACTCTGCTATCCATTCTCTCTTTTTCACATCTATTTCTCTCACCTTCCCCTTTCGCATTTGAACATTTATACATGTCTTGCTCAGTTATACTCCTATTTTCAAAATTCTGATCTTATGCAGTATTATTCCTTTGGTGACTGAATTATTTCACTCAGCATAACATTCTTTAGACTTTTTCATGTTGTATCATATCTATGAACATTTTCTTGTTTTTAGTGCTTCATCATATTCCATTCTTTGAATATACCACAGTTTCTCTATCCATTCATTTTTTTATGGGCATTTTTTTAATGGACATTTTGGACTTCATTCTGTTTTTCTTAGAAAACAGACAGGTGTTTGAGATGTGTTGTTTGGGTACACTTCCTCAAGCAAGTGACAGGCTCACTTATTTCAAACTTTGTTTCTTACAAATATCTGCTCCTCTTCCTGGAACTCCCATTATATATCATAAAGTCATGTTGTTTACCCTCTGTATTTCTTAAGCTTGTCACTGTTCTTTTCATTTTGTTTTCCCTTATGATGGTGAAATGGGATTCTATATTCTAAAGCACAATATACATATTTCACTTTTCAATACATTGTAAAATTAATATCTTCATTCAAGTTTTGAAGAAGTAGATACTATCCTTTATAACAGTACCATAATTAATTGTTGTTGTTGTTGTTGTTGTTGATTGCCATTGAGTTGATCACAATTCATAGCAACCCTATAAACAAAAGACCTAAAGCCTTTCTATAACTATCATTGTTTCTAACAGTTAATATAATTTCCAGAAACATTGTTTAGGAAGTGGATGACACTCCTTCTTCCAAACCTGTCTTAAACTGGGAGCTCCACTAAACACTTTCCAAAATGGGTAACCATTATGCCATTTGACACCTCAGTGGCACAAGATTCAGAATCACAGTAACACTAGGTTACCTTAGTACAGCATATTGACAGAAGAGTTCTATACCACTTAGAAGAATGCTAATCCAAATTATAATAACAACCAACGTTTAAATACAAAGGCTCTCCCTGAAGTCTTGTTGACACTAAGCAAAATAGAGACCCTGTGTTACAGCAGCTCTGAACCTTTTCCTGTCCTGAGGTAGTCTCACTAATTCTGACACCCTCATTCCCATTGCCCCAGACACCGTATTAATCCATTTCATCTGAGGTCTTATACTCCTTTGCTGTTCGTCCTCCTTTCTGAGTATGATGTCCTTGTCCAAGGAATAATCTCTCCTGGCCACATGCCCAAAGTAATTAAGATGGAACTTCAAAATGCCAGCATCTAATGAGAGACTTGGTTTCATCCTCTTCAAGACAGACCTATTTGTTTTCTTGGCAGTCCACTGTATGTTCAATACTTTTCTTGAGCACCATGACTCCAAGGTAATGATTTTTCTTCTGATATTTTTATTCATTGTCCAGCTCTCTGAGGCCTGCCAAGTAATTGTAAAGATGATGGCCTGATTCAAGCATACCTTCATCTCTAGGCTGACTTTGTTTCTCTTTAGCACCTTGACAATGTTGTTGTTAAGTGCCATCGAGTTTTAGACGACTCACAGTGACTGTATGAATGAAATATCTGAACTTGTATAACTTTCATCGTTTCTCCAGGTTCTTAGGGTTTCCAGAGGCAAACTATTTTGGGAGTGGATTTCCTTGATATAATTGTTGTTGTTGTTATTTGCCATCAAGTCTTTGCTCTATCCTGTGCCAATCTCATTGCCTCCAACACACCCATCTCGTTTACCCCAGTCACTGAATCAATCCACCTCATAGAGGGTCTTCCCCTCCTGTGCTGTCTCTCTGCTCTACCCAGCATGATGTCCCTCTCTAAAGAACTATCTCTCCTTACAACATGTCCAAAGTATGTCAGACGAAGCCCCAGAATCCTTGCCTCTAAGGAGCAGCCTGGTTTAACCCTCTGTAGGATGAATCTGTTTGTTTTCTTGGCAGTCTATGGTACATTCAGTACTCTTATCCAGCACCACAGCTCAAAGGAGTCAATTCTCCTTCTATCTTCCCTAGTCATTGTCCAACTCTCTGATGCATAACAAGTGATTGCAGAAACCATGGCCTGTATCAGGTGCACCTTAGTCTCCAGAGAGACACCGCTGCTCTTGGGTACTTTAGAGAGGCCCGTAACTGCAGACTTTCCCATCGCAATACGTTTTTTTTTATTTCCTGGCTACTGGTGCCAAGCGGTTCTTTCCACATATGTAATCGATCTGATTCCTATGCATGCCATCAGGTGAAATCCAGGTATATAACCTGCGTTTATGCCTCTTAAAAAAGGTATTTGCTATGAATAAGTCATTGATTGTGCAAAACTCGATCATTCTCTCTCCAGCTCCATTTCTGTCACCGAGTCCATGTTTTCCAACTACTGAATCTTCCTCTTTGTCCCGACTTTTGCATTCCAGTCACCCATTATTATCAATGCATCTTGGTTGCATGTTCGATCAATCTCCGATTGTAA
>NW_006399769.1:320988-326948 GCF_000299155.1 Elephantulus edwardii | reverse complement strand
ACACACACACACACACACACACACACACACACATCATTTCTCTTTAGCGCTTTTCTTTTCTCCCCATTTCCTGACTTACTTTCATTCATTTCATAATGCATATCCTCTGTTTGTCAACTGTAAGACACATAATGTGTGATAATACATTTTAGATTGACTTTCCCTTCACTTATCCCAACACAGAGTTCTTTATCCAAACATTCCCTTTGTGTGCTTCTCAATACCCTTCCCACAATCATCGTCATCATCATATTGCCATAACAGTAGTCTTTTACAGTTATTGTCCTTTTCATACTGAACTATTTCACTCAGAAATATGCTTCCAGACGCATCCATCTTGTGTATGTAGTGTTTCAAAGGTTCCTAGTTTTTCAGTGTTGTATACACTCCTTTGAGTGAATGTGCTATAAGTTCTCTGTCTAGTCATTTGTTAATGGAAATTTAAGTTGCTCCAATTTCTTTTCAATTGTGAATAATGTTGCAATAAACATGCAGGTGCACACATCTCTTTGTGTCACAGCTCTGGTTTCTTTAGGGTGTATTTCCAGTAGTGGGATAACTGGATCAAATGTTGTGGTTTTTGGTTGTGGTGTTTTGGGTTTTTTTTTTCAACATTTTGAGGAAGTACCCAACTGCCTTGCATAATGCCATACCATTTTACATTTCTACCAGTAGTACAAGAGAGTTCCAACCATCTTGCATTAATCTTCACCAGTATTTGTTGTTTGCTGCCCTGTAGAACTTTGCTCTTGTTGATGGGGGAATGATATCTCTTTGTTGTTTTGATTTGCATTTCTCTTAATGGTAACCTGAGAGTCATACTTGAGTTGTTACGAATCAACAGCAACAACAATAACTTTCAAGTTAGAACTGACTCATAGCTGACCCTTTATTCTGTTTCCAAGTCAATAAATCACACAGATCGATCATCTTCCTCCTTCAGATCAGCTGGTGGATTCCAAATGTCAAAGAGGTACAAACTTTGGGTTAGCAGGCAACTATCTACTGACTAGAACATGTGAGCTGTCTATTCACCATTATTCATTATATAAGCTAATTAAAAATATAAAATATGAAAACATATTACTCATAGCTTATGCTTCAGCTTTTCATCTATTTATAGGAAACAAACCAAAACTTAAACCCCAAAGAAAATAGTGCCATAAAATTGAGTCCTATACACAATTACCTATGGAACAGAACAGCACTATCCCAGGAGGTTTGTAAGGTTATAAATCTTTACACAAACAGAGTGCTACATCATTTTATCATGCAACAACTTGTTAATTTATAATGCAGATGATTCAGTGAGTTGTTAAACTCTTAATAATTTCATTATCATTTCACCATCACATTCATTAAAGAAAACCAATAAAGGAGATAACCAAAACTGGAAGCTGAGGATATTGATGAAGATCTGTTGCAACTTGCAATAAACGACATTCTATTCTTCAAAAATGAATATTTCTTAACCTGCAAACATGACACAATAAATACATTTACTACTTCCTGTATGGTGAAATGGAGCAGAGATTGAGGTTTTTAAAAATTTCAGAGTAATTGTCACCACATTCAACCCTTTTGGAACCAGCCAAGGCAATGACAAAGAATGACAGATGAATTGATGCCTTTGAACTGTGACGCTGGAGAAGAGTATTGAACATACCATGGTCTTGCAAGAGAACAAACAGGTTTGTCCTAGAAACGGCAAGACCAAGTTGCTCTTTGAAGGAAAGGCTTTTGAAGCTCCATCTGACATACTTTGCACATGTTGACACATACAAAGGAGATACAGTGTTAAAGAATATTGAAAAAATTTTTTAAAAAGAATGTTGAAGGATTTGCAAACATCCACAACATAGATTAATTTAGAGAAAAATATTTAGCTATTTAAATGAATATAAAAATGCTGTATTTTATGTGAGTCTATAACTATGAGAAGTTAAGGGAAGATTAACACACAGAAGGGAACATTTTTTCAGGACCACCAGGGATAAAGAGAGGAGGGAGAAGGAAGATAAAAAATGAGAGAGCAATCCACTTCCCTCAAGGTGATTACAACTCACGATATTTTCTTGGGTTTCTGAGGCTTTAATTTTGCAGGAGGAGATAGCCTCAGTTTTCCCATTGTGAATTCTTACCCTCAACATTTCAGTTTACATCTCAGTGTGCTACACATTAGACAACCAGTGTTCCTTAGTTGCATCATAAACACTTATGAAATAATCAGCATTACTCCGTTATTGGAAAGAAAAACACAGAGGTTACAAAGGTTATTACAGACAAGATTCCATGTTATCAATATTTACAATTATCAACACAATAAACTGTGGCAGACTCAGAAGAATAGGAACCCCAGAACACTTGATTGTGCTTATATGAAACCTGTGCTTGGAGCAAGAGGCAATCATCAGAACATAGCAAGGAAACCCTGTATGGTTCAAAATTGAGAAACAATTTTGTGAGACAAGGATGTGTCCTGTCTTCATATCTTTTCTATTTATGTGTGGTACAGGTTACCCGGGGGGCTGGGCTCTATGAGGAGGAATGTAGCATTAGAATTTGAGGTAGACTCATCAATAATCTGTGTTATGTAGATGACACAACCTTGCTTGCTGGAACTGAGGAAGACCTGAAGCACTTGTTGCAGATGGTTAAGAAGTGCAGTCTTCAATGTGGATTGAAGCTCAACATCAACAAAACAATGATTCTCACAATTGGGCCAATTAGCAGGATCCTGATGAACGGTGAAGAGATTGAAATTGTTAACAGTTTCAGTTTGCTTGGCTATACAATAAACACTCTTGGTACTGGCAGCTAGGGATTTAAAAGATGAAATGCACTGGGAAAGTCATCTGTCAGAGACCTCTCCACAGTACTGAAGAGCAACCGATGTCAGTCTGGAGACTAAGGTGGGCCTGATACAGGCCCTAGTCTTCATGATTGCTTGCTATTCATCAGAAAGCTGGACAATGGCTAGGGATGATAGAAGGAGAATTGATGCCTTTGAGCTGTGGTGATGGAGAAGGGTATTGAATATACCATGGGCTGCTAGGAGAACAAACAAGTTTGTCCTAGAGAGGGTGAAACCAGGCTGCTCCTTGGCAGCAAGAATTCTGAAGCTTTGTCTGACCTACTTTGGACATGTTGCAAGGCAGCATCAGTTTTTGCAGACGGACGTCATGCCTGGAAGGGTGAAGGGATATTGCACGAGAGGAAGACCCTCTCTGAGGTGGTTTGATTCAGGACTGGAGTAATGGGGATAGGTGTGACAGAGACAATAAGATTGGCACAGGATAGAACAGGGCTTAGGGCTGTTGTACATAAGGTGGGTATGAGTCACAGGCAACTCAATGGCACATAACAATAACAACAACAAGGAACACATAAGCAGATGGGAAAATGAGCTATTTGGGAAGGTGAATGGGAGTAAACTCATGATCCTACATATGTTTGGTCGGCAGCATTTCTACGTGGTGTTTGTATATGCTATAATTATATGGATGTAAATAATGGAGCCAACAGGGGGCACCCTAATTAAACTTCTTCACCATAACCAGGCACCCTAAGGGAATGAGTCTCTGGTCCAAGTCCTCAGGCTATAGTGTCTGGAGATTTGCTAGATCTCACATCCGCAGAAATTTACAGGGTTTGCAGAAACTTGTATAGTGAGTACCTAGAAAATTATTAATGACATTTACCTACCTAGAACAAAACAACAGTGAAGAAAATAATTGTTTCAATGAAACTACTTCATAATAGTAAGAGAGGGCAAAATAATCCCAAATTCTGTGACCCCAAGGCCAGAACAAATAGATGGTACATGGCCATTACTACAGACTAGTCTGAAACAGGTCACATTATAACATTCTGTACAGAGACTGAGACAAAAGTGGAACAAAACTCAAAATCACACAAGTGGTCAATATTACCATCTGACAGAGACAGGTAGATCACAAACATCCGATGACTCATTGTAATCCCTTCCACCTGCAGTTCAATTTACTCTTGTGGCTCAACTTTCAATGAAACACTAAAGTCTAAGACATATTCATTCTTTGAATAATCAACCACAAAAGATAAGGAAGATAGAACTTGCTGAAATCTAAAATTCAGAAATCAATGAGGAAGAGGATAGAAGGATGGATCTTATTTAGAACCACAGGGAGAAAGTACAAAGTGAGCCTTTAAAAAGAGGGATTTTAATCAATGTTACAAAATAATGTATATTAAAATTGTTGACTGGAAAACACATTTGTCTGTAAACTTTTACTTAAATAGTAATAAAAATTTTAAAATAAGAAACAATATTCCCAGAATGTTACCCTTAGTCCTCTCAAAACCTCAAGGACACCGATGTCTGTTCTGGGGTATGGTCACACAGAGTCATGCCCTTTCATACCTTACTAATATATAGGAGGGGCACATGCAAATAGAGTTACTTCTTCTGCTGATGAAAGCCAGCCCAACCTCAACCCTGCATCTCAGGGAGAGAAGCCTGAGAATCTCAGGCAGTCTCACTCAGGCTCCAAGACCGAACACAGACGAGTCACTATGTATCTACTTAGCTGAATTTTCCTTGTCGCTATTTTAAAAGATAATTTTGTAGAGAACAATTGTATATGATTGAAACAATGGATAGTGTAATGGTTTTCCTGACCAGAATGTCATTGTGTTTGCAGGTGTCCAGTGTGAGGTGCAACTGGTGGAGTCTGGAGGAGACCTGAGGCAGCCTGGGGGTTCTCTGAAGCTCTCCTGTGCAGCCTCTGGGTTCACCTTCAGTAGCTACAACAGGGACTGGTTTCGTCAAGCTCCAGGAAAGGGGTGCAGTGAGTATCAGTTATTAGTGGTAATGGTAACACTATATACTACACAGACTCTGTAAAAGGCCGATTCACTGTCTCTAGAGAAAACGCCAAGAACATGCTGTATCTGCAGATGAATAATCTGAGAACAGAGGACATAGCCATGTATTACTGTGCAAGAGACACAGTGAGGGGAAGACAGCGTAAACCCAGACAAAAACTTCTCTGTGGGGCCCAAGAACACATGATTCAGATCTAGGAGCAGGTACAGATGTGGGTAAAGGGTTGGTTTCCTGTAGTGACCAGGGAATTCTCCATCTGACAATTTCTCCAGGAAATATCTTACATACTGGTAAGGATCTATGCTGCCATCCCAAAGTCATGAAGTTTGAATGCACCAGCTGCTCTCCGACATAGATAGGTCTTTGAAAACTTGCTGGAGGGCCAGCTACAATTTGATTCTGAGTCAAAAGTACACAACATGTACAGTAAATTATCTTTCTCTTTTCCTCTTGATCTCTTAATTGAAAACGTTTCATATTAACAGGAAAGACTACATCAACATGCAGAAAATATATTCATACTTTATGGAGAGGAAATTAATCTGCATAGTCTACATAAGGGTTCTTATGAAGCTTAGGAGAATCTTGGAGTTCAATTGCCTGACTGCTGGAGCATCACACTTCGCTAGTGCCTTCAGTGTCACTTGAACTTCTTTCTTCAGTACCATTGGGTTTTGATCATAAGCTACTTCTTGATATGATTCAGTGTCAGTCAATTCTTTCTGGTACAGTGATTCTATGTATTCTTCCCACCTTTTTTGATGCTTTCTGCATTATCTAATATTTTCCCCATAGCATCTTTCAGTATTGTATCTCCTCATTGCACAGTTCATTATAATACTTGATTTTTCTTCTCAACGTGCCCTTTGAAATCTTCTGTTCATGTCTCTTTATAATTTTTTTCATTTGAATTGTCTACATTGAAGAGTCCAGTGAGGCTCCATCTAACATACTTTGGACATGTTGTGAGGAGAGACCGGTCCTTGGAGAGGGACATCATGCTTGGGAGGGTGGAGGGGACAGCACAGGATAGGAAGGCCCTCTATGAGATGGATTGATTCAGTGACTGGGATAATTGGGATGGGAGTGTCAG
>NW_006399769.1:319217-320558 GCF_000299155.1 Elephantulus edwardii | reverse complement strand
AGACAAGAAAAAATACTCAAAATCACCTACAATAAGAGAGATGTAATCAAAACCAAAGTGAGATATCATCTTCCCCCAGTAGAGGTGGAAAAGTTTAACAGGACAGAAAGTAATAAATGTTGGAGAGGATATGAAGAAATAAGAACTCTCAGACACGGTTGGTGGGATTGTAAAATGGTACAACCGTTTTGGAAGGCAGTTTTGTATTTCCTCAAAAAACTGAACATAGACATTTCATACGACTCAATTATTCCACCCCTTGGAATATGTTGATGTTGTTATTGGTAGGCGCCATCAAATTGAGCACAACTCATAGTGATCCTATAAGCAAAAGATCTGAACCATGTTCTACCCTGCCCCATCCACACACTTCCTGGCATACAAGAGCCCACTGAAGCAGGCACCATGTCAATACTCCTGGTTGGGGGTCTTGCTCTCCTTTGTCAATCCTTCACATTTTCCAGCATCATGTCCAATATGTATGCTGAGCAAATTTTCTAGAAGTTGGACTCTGAGAGGAGGAGTGTGGCATTAGGTTTGGAGGGAGACTTATTAATAACCCGAATTATGCAGATGACACAACCTTGCCTGCTGAAAATGAGGAGGACCTGAAACCCTTGTTACAGAAGATTAAGGAATGGTGGCTTCAGTAGGGTTTGCATGTCAATGTCAGGAAAACAAAGATTCTTATCACTAGACTGATAGACCAGGTCATGATGGATGGAGAGGAGAGTGAAATTTTTAATCTTGCTTAAATCCACCCTTGGTATGAGTAGTCAGAAAATAAGGAGATGCATTGCACTGGGAAGATCTACAGTGGTGTTGGAAGACAGTACTGAACAGCCCATGGATAGCCAAGAGAATGAGCAGCTATGCCCTGTAAAGAGTGTAGCCAGAGTGCTCTTTGGAGGTGAGAATGCTGAAGTTTCACCTCACTTACATTGAACATGTTGCTTCCATGTGCTATTCCTTGGAGAAGAACATGATGCTTGGAATATACTCTGAGAAAAAGTAGAACTGCTACACAAACAGATTTGTACACCAATGTTCATAGCAGTGTTATTCGCCATTGCAAGAACATGGAAATAGTCCAAATGTCCAACCACAATCAAATGGATTGAGAAATTGTGGTACATTCTCACAATGAAATACTACACAGTATGCAGGAGCAATGATTTTTGAAAATCAGTACATAACTTGAGAGGGATTTTAGAGCATTATGCTAAGTGAACTAACTAAGGACAAATACTGTATAAGATCATTATTGTAGAAATAAAAAGATAATTAGTAAAACATGTATGAGGATTCAAAGTGGGGAGGGTAGGAGCAGAGAGGGTGAGA
>NW_006399769.1:297281-301224 GCF_000299155.1 Elephantulus edwardii | reverse complement strand
TGAAGAAAAATCAAAGAGTAAAGAAAATGAAGAAAGCGTTAGAATTATGTTGAATGACATCAAACAAAATAACATACATATGATTGGAATTACAGAAGATGCGAGAGACAGAGAAATCACTGAGAAGATTGGGAAAGAAGTAATGGAAGAAAACTTCTCAGGTTTTGAAAAATTGGGGAAATCCATATACAAGAAGTATGGAGACCACCAAATAGACTAGACCTACAAAGAAAAACACCAAGACATATCATAGTCAAATTCTCCAAATTAAATGATAAGGGTAGAATTCTAAAGAAGCACAAGAAAGAAAGGAAAAAAAAGGACACTGCAAAATTGGAATAGAAGGGAATTTCTAAAACATAGTCAAAAGTACATATGCAAAACCAAGAGCAAACATCATTCTCAGTGGTGAAAGAATAAAATCATGTTCCTTGCAAACTAGGACCAGTCAAGGATGCCCACTGTCACCACTTCTTTTCAGTATTGTATTGGAAGTGTTTGCTAGGCCATTATGACAATAGAAGGAAATAAAAGACTTCCACATGGGCAAAAAATGGTTAAACTGTCACTATATGCAGATAATATGATAGTGTACACAAAATTCCAAAGACTCAAAAAAAATCTGATAGAGTTAATAATTCATTTTAGTAGAGTGAAAGTATTTAAGATCAATACCCAAAAATCAATAGGATTCCTCTATAGTAATAAAGAAGTCAGAGAAAGAAATCAAGAAAACAATACCATTTACAATAACCAATCACAAATTGAGATAGCTGGGAGTAAACCTAACTACAGATACAAAAGACATATACAAAGAAACTAAAGAAGATTTCTGCAAGACACAATAAAAGACCTAAAGAAATGGAAAAAAGTGCCCTGTTCATGGATAGGAAGACTCAATATTGTGAAAATGACACCCCTTCCAAAAAACAAGCTACATATTCAGTGCAACCCCAATCCAGATACTAAATTCATTTTTCAAAGAAACTGAAAGAGAAATTATCAGTTTATTTGGAGAGGCAAGAGACTCTGAATAAGCAAAACACTTCTGAGAAACAAAAATGAGGTTGGAGGCATAGCACCCCCTGACCTCAATACCTACTACACAGCAGTGGTAATCTGTGTCACAGAGTTTAGCATCATAGCAACCACAAGTTACCTCTCTCTGTACAGCAAATGGACAGACCAGTGCTGCAACACTTAGAAGAAGTTTGACCAAAAACAATTAAAACCATGCCTGAGGGCCACAGTTTAAAATGACCCACCTTTGGTTTTATACCATCACTTTCTGTCAACTAGGTCAACAGAGCTCTCTCTCTGTTGTTGTTAAGTGCCGTCCAGTTGTTGACCACTCATAATGACCCTATGAACAAAAGACCTGAACATTCCTGCCATCCAAATGCTCCATCGGCAGCCCCAGCCTGAACCAAGAGACAAAGCAAAGGCTCAGCTCTTTGAGGCCACCTGACACTGCAAAGCCCCTAGGTGAATTTTCATACAAACCAGACTTGCATTCTGGGCTCTCATGGGTCAGAAAAATGGCCGCTTGCTAACCAATCACTCAGAGAATAGTGAGAATGGTTACCCAAGGTAGACAGTGTTTGGTGGAGCTCCCCGATTAAAACAAGCTTGGAAGTAGGTGTGGCATCCACTTCCATAATAGCTTGCTTCTGGAAAACCTATGAGCTTGGAGAAAGAAAGAAAGTTATACGGGTATCCAGGACTTTCACTCATAGGGTCACTATGAGTTACCTGCAAGTCGACAGCACTAAATAACAACACCAACAACAGGAGAGAGAGAGAGAGAGAATTTGGCCTAGTAGACAGAAAGTCATGCTCCCAAGCCAAAGTTTGGTGACTCTACTCCGCTGCCCCCAGGCCTACCTCCTTCAGTTGTTTTTGGTGAAACATTCTTCTAGGTCCTGTAACACTGGTATGTCCAACTCGCTGAACAGAGATTACTCATGGTTGCTGTGAAGCCTAACATTGAGACACTGAGGAGTCTAGTATAAGAAAGGTTACCCATGGTGGACACAATTTGGTGAAGGTCCTGATTCAAACAAGCTTGGAAGCAGGAGTGGCATCCACTTCCAAAGTAGTTTGCCTCTGGAAACCTTATGAACCTGGAGAAAGGATGAAAGTTATACAGGTGTCCTGGACTTTCATTCATAGGGTTGTCATGAGTCACCTACAACTCAACAGCACTTAACAATAACAACATCACGGTGTTGCCTATTGGTCCAGTGGTAAGAATCTGTTTGCTTGACATTGAGCTGCAATATCTACTGAAGTCTGTATTCTTTGATCCTCTGTCAAAAGTCTTTCAAGTCCTCCTCACTTTCCAAGGAATAACCTCTAGCAACATGTCCAAAGTATGTGAGACAAAGCTATCATCTTTGCCTTCAATTACTTACTTAATATGCAATAAATGATATTGAGATTTTCCGTATTCTGTTCGATGACCTAATACCATTGCCGAAGTTATCTTTTCAATCTATCTCATCAGGGACTCTGTCCCTTTACCCTTCCAAGCATAATGTCCTTCTCCAAGAATTGGTACATCCTGGCCATGTGTTCCCATAGTATTTGAGATGGAGTTTCAAAATCCTTGCCTCCAAAGAGAAACTTGGATTCACCCTCTCCAATACAGAACTATGTGTTCTCTTGGCAGTCTTTGGTACAGTCAATACTCTTCTCCACACAATAGTTCAAAGGCATCAAATCTTCTATCATCCTTAGCCATTGTCCAGCTCTCTGATGCATAGCAAGTAATTGTAAAGACCATGGGCTGTATTAGGCGAACCTTAACCTCCAGACTGCCATCATTGACCCTCAGTACTCTGGATAGGTGCGTGACAAACGACTTGACCAATGCAATTTGTCGTTTGATTTCCTGGCTGCTTGTTCTAATACTGTGATTATGGAGCAGAGCAAGCTGTAATTGTTAACATGGTCAATCACCTCTTCATCTGTCACAGTACTGTCAATTGGCCCAGTAGTGAGAATCTTTGCCTTCTTGATGTTAAGCTTCAATTCCTGTTGAAGCTGACAGTCCTTGACCTTCTCATCCAATGCTTCTGGTCCTCCACAGTTTCAGCAAGCAAGGCTGAATCATCTTCATAAAGAAGGTTGTTGATAAGTTTTCATCCAATCTTGATGCTACACTTCTCCTCACAAAGTCCAGCCTCAGAATCCAGCTTGACTTCACCCTCTCCAGGACAAACCTGATTTTTCTCCTAGCAGCCCATGGTATATTCAACCCTCTTCTCTAGCACCATGGCTCAAAGGCATCAATTACCTTTCTATTATCCCTAGTCACTGTTCAGCTCTCCGATGCATAGCACACAAATGCAAAGACTATAGTCCAGATCAGGCACACCTCAGTCTCCAGCCTGATGTTGTTGCTCTTCAGTACTTTGGAGAGGCCCATGACATCTGATTTCCCAATGCAATTAGTCTCTTGATTTCCTGGCTGCTGGTACCAAGAGTGTTGACTGTGGAGCCAAATAAACTAAAACTGCTAACAATCTCCATCTCTTCACCATCGGTACTGATGCTGCCAATTGGTCCAGTGGTAAGAATCTTTGTCATCTTGATGTTGAACTTGAATTCCTATTGAAGCAGCAGTCCTTGACCTTTTGCAGCAAGCACTTCAGGTCCTCCTCAGTTTAAGAAAGCAAGGTTGTGTCATCTGCATAACAGATTATTGATGAATCTTCCTCCAAACCTGATGTCACATTCCTCCTCATACAGCCCAGCATCCTGGATGCAGATTGAAAAGCCAGGGAGACAGAATACATCCCTGGCAGACCTCTTTCCCAATTTTGAACCATGCAGTGTCTCCTTGTTCGGTTCTGACAACTGCCTCTTTGTCTAAGTATAGGTTTCGCATAAACACAATCAAATGTTCTGGGATTCCCATTCTTCTCAGAGTTGGCCACAG
>NW_006399769.1:294945-295926 GCF_000299155.1 Elephantulus edwardii | reverse complement strand
CTTTGTTGAATTTTGTTATTGGTACTAGGGTGAGATGATATCTCATTGTTATTTTGATTTGCATCTCTCTTACAACTACGGATTTTGAACATTTCTTCATGTGTTTGTTCACCATATATTACAGGAAATTTCAACATTGTATCAACAAATAGGCAAAACATTAATCTTTAAAAAATCTTTAGAATACATGAAAAGGCATTTCACAAAAGAAGACATTCTATTGGCAAACATTTAAAAAATCACTATTATTAGCAACTAGAGGTATGTATATGGAAACAATAGTGAGATATTACTTCACTCCACAAGTGATAGCAAAGTTTAAGAAAACAAAAGACAAGTAATACTGGAGAGTGGAAAGAAATAGGAATTCTCAAACTCTGCTGATGAGTTTATGAAATGTTATAACCAATGGTGCTTCTTAAAATGTGAAAATAGGAAAAATAATTTCATGCAATAATATTTTTGGTCTTAGGTGTCTTCATGTCAAGGATGATTCATAATGACTCTGTGAACAACGGAGCTGACCCTGTTCTATTCTGTACCATACTCATAATTTCTGACATACTTAAGCCCATTACAACAATCACTGTGTGTCAATTCGTCTGGTTAACTTCTTACTCTTTTGCTGTCCCTCCTCACCTTTCCAAGCCTGATTTCCCTCTCCTAACAATATTTCTAAAGACATGAGACAAAGTTTTATTACTTCTTTGCCTCCAAGGAGCACTTTTATTATACCTTATCCAAGACATGTCTGTTTGTTTATTTGGTTTTTTTTTTATATTTGTTTGTTTTTAACTATTGACGGTCCTTAGGATATTCAGTACCTTTCTCCAACATCACAGCTCAAAGGCATCAATTCTTCTTGTATCGTATTTATTCATTGTTTGACTCTCAGATATATAGCAAGTGATTGAAACGATTGTGGCTTAAATCAGGTGTACTAAATCAGGCACACCTTAGTCTTCAAACTGACATCTTTGC
>NW_006399769.1:291218-292684 GCF_000299155.1 Elephantulus edwardii | reverse complement strand
CCCATGGTGGACAGTGTTTGGTGGAGCTCCCTGATGAAATCAAGCTTGGAAGCAGTTGTGGAATCCAGTTCTGCAATAGCTTGACTCTGGAAACCCTATGAACCTGGAGAAACGATGAAAGTTATACAGGTGTCCTGGACTTTAGTTCATAGGTTCGCTATGAGTCGCCTTTGCCTTGACTGTACTTAACAGTAACAACTTTTTTTTAGTCTAAGAACACAGGAGAAAGATGAAAAATCTCATCCCGCTTGATCACTGCATCGGAAAACCCGCTGGAGGGTCAGCTATGGGTCGGTTCTGACGCTGCAGATATCTTCACAGACACATGAACAAACAGCAATAAGAGAGATGATAAATCAAAACGACAAGGAGATATCTTCATCTAGCATTATTCATAATAATGGAAACAAGGAAACAGCCCAAATGTTCATCAGCAAATGACAGGATTGAGAAACTGTGGTAAGTTTACACTGTGGACTACGATGCAGCACTCAGGAAGAATTATTTGAAAATTATCATAGAACATGGGACAGGCTAGAGAGCATTATGTTGAGTGAACCAACTCAGGGGTACAGGAACAAATACTGACTAAGATCATTGTAAAAACAGAAGGATAATCTGTGAGATGTGTATGGCTGTACAATGAGGAAAGGGGAAGGGGCGGGGTTTGGCATAAAAATGGAAAGGGGGAGAAATTTCAAGGTCACAGAGTTTTGTGAGTTGAGGAAAGGAGAGAAAACAACAACCAAAAAAAATGCACAAGAATGAAACTCAAAAACAAATACATATATATTTTAACAGAGATCTTAGAATCTTACTAGTAATCTATGGCTGATGACTTCTAATGTCTAGAGCAAAACAATCAAACAAACAAAAATAGCATTTCAATGAAACAACTAGTCCATAATAGTAATAGATAACACAAGCCCCCGTGTTCTGTGATCATAAGGCCAGACTATAGAGAAGGTACCTGCCTGCTACTGCAGACAACTATGCCCATGGCCCTAGGACACTCCTGTCTGCTCTGGGAGATGGTCACACAGAGTCCTGCCAGTCCACATTTTGCTAATATACAGGTGGAGCACATGCAAATAAGGCCCAGTCTTCTGCTGATGAAAACCAGCCCAGACTCAACCCTGCAGCTCTGGGAGAGAAGACCCAGAATCTCAGGTGTCCTCACTCAGAAACTAGGGCTGAACACAGAAGAGTCACTATGTCTCTAGTGAGCTGGATTTTCCTTGTTGCTATTTTAAAAGGTAATGTTGTAGAGGTCAAGTGTATGTGAGTGGAGATGATTTAAACAAATGGACATGTGTAATGGTTTTCCTGACCACAATGTCTCTGTGTTTGCAGGTGTCCAGTGTGAGGTGCAATTGGTGGAGTCTGGGGGAGACCTGAGGCAGCCTGGGGGTTCTCTTAAGCTCTCTTGTGCAGCCTCTGGGTTCACCTTCAGCAGCTATGCTATG
>NW_006399769.1:289697-290972 GCF_000299155.1 Elephantulus edwardii | reverse complement strand
TAATGATTTGTGTGCATTCTGCATCTGACAATTTCTTCAGGGAATATTTTACATAGGAAGCTATGATAGCTTAGTGACAAGTATTCTCACTGTCAACCCAAAGGTATGTGGTTTGGATCCACTATCTGCCTCTCCCCATGTGGGTAGGCAACCTTCTCTAATTCAATTTACTGCCTATGAAAACCCACTGGCGGTTCGCATTTGAACTGGTTTTGAAGTGGCAGCATGCAGCACCAACTCTAAATTCTGTCTCTCCCTCCATGCTTCTTAATTTAAAAGTTGCATATAATAAAGTGAAAACATTCTACCATATAGAAAATACCATTGACATTTATTTAGCAGAAATGACCTCCATGGTCTATGTATCAGGGTTCTAATGAAGCTCAGGGGAATCTTGAGGTGAATTACCTGTTGGACACCTGGAACCTTATTTTTCACTACTGCCTTCATTGTAATTTGGACTTCTTTCTTCAATACCTTTGGTTCTTGATCACATGCAACTTCTAAAAATGGATTTGTGTTGGTCAATTCTTTCTGGTACAGTGAAACGGCATAATCCTTACATCTTCTTTTGATGTTTTTAACAGCATTCAATATTTTGCTCATAGAGTTTTTTTAATACTATTGATTAAAGAACAATTGACTCAAGGTAGTTAGGCTTTGTACAGTTCATTATAATACTTTGATTTTTTTTACTAATTTATTGGTTTTTATTAATTTTAATAAACATTTACAGAGATTTTGGAGTTCCATTCATTCATTGCCTCACTTTTGTCCCTGCCCACCCCTCCCCACCAGTTCGCTCCCCTCTCTGAAAAGAAAAAGAAAAAAAAATAAATGAAAATAAAAATCCCTTCATTGGTATACAATTCCCCCATCCCTTCCTCCCCACACCCCACCCTGAGTACACTTCTCTATGCAACCTTACTTCTGGATGCCTGTGCTAACCATAATACTCAATCATATATCACCTCTAATCTGTTCTTTCCCTCATCTGTTTCAATACAGTATGAATAATTTATTCAGTTTTTCTCAGTCTTACATCAACCCTAATGTCAGACCCATTCTACAATAGTGGCACCATGCAGTATTTGTCCCTTTTTGACTGAGATATTTCACTCAGCATAATGTCCTCCAGGGTCACCCATTTTGAATAATATTGCATGAGTTCCTTGTTCTTCAATGCAGCATAGTATTCCATTGTGTGAATATACCACAGCTTTATCCATTCGTTTGTTGATGGACACTTAGGTTGCTTCCAAGTATTTGTTATTG
>NW_006399769.1:278733-284247 GCF_000299155.1 Elephantulus edwardii | reverse complement strand
CCAAGCTACTCCTTGGATGCAAAGATTCTGGGGCTTCGTCTGACATACTTTGGACATGTTGCCATGAGGGACGGGTCCTTGGGAAGGTTGAGGGACAACGCAGGAGGGGAAGACCCTCTGTGAGATGGATTGATTCGGTGACTGGGGTAATAGGGATGGGTGTGTCAGAGGCGGTGCGGGTGGCGCAGGATAGAGCAGGGTTTAGGGCTGTTGTGCATATGGTCGCTATGACTCTGAAAGGACTCGACGGCACATAACAAACAACAACAACAGTATTAAGGAGATATTTATATAAATGGCCAGCCACTTAATTTAGCAGGCTAGAATCTAAAAAGTTAATAATGCCCACACACACAGAAAGGAGATAGTAAGATATTATTCATAGTAGCAGTGAGCAGGAAAAGTACAATAGTACATAAGTTCAGAAGAGACAAACTGGGATCAACTTAGAATCCCAAGTGTAAAGAGATTGCCAGATACAGCTAGAAATGTACAATCTGAAGAGGATAAAATTGAGGAATGTGACCTAAAGATTACATCTTTATGTTCATAAAAAGGCTTTTCCCAACACGGTGGGGGAAAAAAACCCTACTGATTGGGAACAAATGGTTGGCAATACCATCTCAGACCGGAGTCTCAAAACAAAAGTTTATAGAATACTCCTGGGCCTCCACAAGAAAAAGACTGACAACCCCATTTCAAAATGGGCAAAATACATGGAAAGAATTTTTACAGAGGGAGATATTCAAATGGCCCAGAGACACATGAAGAAATGTTCTAAATCACTGGCAATAAGAAAGATGCAAATAAAAATCACAAAGAGATTCCATCTTACTCCAGTAACAGTGACAATGTTTAACAGGAGAACAAGTAATAAATGTTGGAGAGGTGGTGATGAGATAGGAACTCTTTTACATTGTTGGTGGGATTTTACAAAGGTACAACCATTCTGGAAGGCAGTTTGGCGTGTCCTCTCACTATTGGGCCAATTAGCAACATCCTGATGAATGGTGAAGAGATTGAGATTGTTAACAGTTTCCACTTGCTTGGCTATACAATAAACACTCTTGGTTACAGCAGCTAGGAAATTAAAAGATGAAATGCACTGGTAAAGTCATCTGTCAGAGACCTCTCCAGAGTACTGAAGAGCAACCGATGTCAGTCTGGAGATTAAGGTGCATCTAATACAGGCTATGGTCTTTGTGATCTCTTGTTATACAGGAGAGAGTTGGACAATGACTAAAGAAGATAGAAGGAGAATTGATGCCTTTGAGCTGTGGTGCTGGAGAAGAGTATTGAGAGTACCATGGACTGCCAAGAAAACAAACAAGTTTGCCCTGGAGAGGGTGAAACAAGTCTGCTCCTTGGTGGCAAGAATTCTGAAGCTTTGTCTGACCTACTTCGGACATATTGCAAGGCAGCATAAATTTTTGGAGGTGCACATCATGCATGCCTGGGAGGATGGAGGGACATTGCAGGAGAGGAAGATCCTCTCTGAGGTGGATTGATTCAGTGACTGGAGTAATGGGGAAAGATGTGTTGGAGACAACAATATTGGCACAGGATAGAACAGGGCTTCGGGCTGTTGTACATAGGGTCGCTACGAGTCACAGGCAACTGAACGGCACATAACAAAAACAACAACACCTTTATCTTGTTTTGATTCTCGAGTATTTTATAAATTCTAGGTATAAGTCCCTTTTCTGACATTTCTTACCGAATATTTTCCCCCCCAATCCGTGGCTTCCCTATTTACCCTGTTGGAGAAGTTTTTGGATGTGCTTAGTGATTTGATTCTTAGTAGGTCCCATTCATCTTTTTTTTATCCTCTCCTTTATATAGGTTTTTCAGATGCTTCATGCATCAGGACAGTTCATGTTGTGAATTAGAATTTCTAGAGTTCTTCCAAGTTTTTTTCTGGTGAAGTTTATAGTCCTTGGTTTTAGTGTAGGTTCAATAACTAGACTACTTTGAGTTAGCTTTTGTGTATGGTGTGAGCTGTGGATCTTCCTTGAGTTTTCTGCAGGTAGTTCTTCAATTCTGCCAACACCATTTGTTTAAAAAGGCCATAGTTACCCCACTTAACTGTTTTCATCTTCTTGAAAAAAAAGAATAAATCTTTATTTCATATCTTGAAAGCATGTATTTATTTCAATATTCAAAATTTTGTTATTTCAAGGTATTCATATACCACAATTTGTTCAATTTTTTTCTTCTTAGTCACATTATAGATTTAGTTATCATGAAAAGTCACTATCAGATTGAATATATAGAGATCTGAAACAAAAGGCATTCATTTCTTTATGATGACACCACCAAAACTGGGAAAACCACAAACTGGCAAATTTATGTCACCACAACAGGGTGGGATGTTTTGTGTTGTTTGTTGTTTATTCATTTGTACAGAGATACTTGATGAAAACATTTACACACACACACACACACACACACACACACACACACACACACACAATTGCTCTTTAGCGCTTTTCTTTTCTCCCCATTTCCTGACTTACTTTCATTCATTTCATAATGCATATCCTCTGTTTGTCAACTGTAAGACACATAATGTGTGATAATACATTTTAGATTGACTTCCCCTTCACTTATCTCAGCACATAGTTCCTTATCTATCTATTCCCTTTGTGTGCTTCTCATCACCCTTCCCACAATCATCGTCATCATAATGTTGTCATTACAGTAGTCTTTTACAGTTTTTTTTTCCTTTTCGTACTGAACCATTTCACTCAGAAATATGCTTCCAGACTTATCTCTCTTGTGTATGTAGTGTTTCAAATGTTCCTAGTTTTTCAGTGTTGTATACACTCCTTTGAGTGGATGTGCTATAAATTCTCTGTCCAGTCATTTGTTATTGGGAATTTGAGTTGCTCCAATTTCTTTTCAATTGTGAATAAGGTTGTAATAAACATGCAGGTGCACGCATCTGTTTGTGTCACAGCTCTGGTTTCTTTAGGGTGTATTTCCAGTAGTGGGATAACTGGATCAAATGTTGTGGTTTTTGGTTGTGGTGTTTTGGGGTTTTTTTCAACATTTTGAGGAAGCACCCAACTGCCTTCCATAGTGCTATATCATTTTACATTTCCACCAGTAGTACAAGAGAGTTTCAACAATCTTGCATTAATCTTCACCAGTATTTGTTGTTTGCTGCCCTGTTGAACTTTGCTCTTGTTAAAGGAGGGATAGGATATCTCTTTGTTGTTTTGATTTGCATTTCTCTTAATAGTAACCTGAATTATGAAAATGCTACAATTTTCCTTATTAAAAAGAAGAAGGACCTGATGCCTTTATTGCAGACGATCAAAACCTACAGTAGTCTTTTTCCTTGTTCTTGCTTCTCTTCATTTTAATGCAAGTTTCTGACCTCAATTTTTTTTTACTCTTTCTTCCATGTATTTGTACTAAAATTTTGCAGAAAGTGAAGAACATTTTTAGTACTTAGTGCAGAAAATCAAAGATTGCAATCTTCGATATGTGTTACATCTCAGGATCAAGAAAACAAAATACTCATCATGGGCCAATAGGCAAAATCACAAAAATGAAGAAAAAGTTGAAGCTGTCAATGATTTCAAATTACATGGATTCACAACCAATACTCAGGGTGGCAGCAGTGAAAAGGCAAAAGATGTATTGCATTTGAAGAAATCTGATGTTAAGAATCTATCCAAAATTCAAAAGAATAAGGAAGTTAATTTAAAAACAAAAGGTTTCTTGATCCAAGCCATGCTATTTCCAACTGCTTTTTATACATGTGAAAGCTGAATAAAAATAAGGATGAAGGAAGAACTGATAACTTGGAACTGTAGTTGTACTATAAACTGCCAAAAGAACAAACAAATCTGCCTTGAAGAAAATGCAACTAGAGTGTCTTAGAGGCAGGGAGGGTGACATTGCATCTCATTTAATGCAAATTTTCAGGAGCAACAAGTCCTTGGAAAGAGACATCATGCTGGGAAAAGACACCCCTCCCCACCCACTCCAGACAGAATGGCACAGTGACTGCCTTAAAGGACTTAAGCCTAGCAGAGACTGTGAGGATAAGGCAAGGTTCATATCTTTTGTTCATAAGATAAGTATGAGTCATAGATGACTTATTGGTACCTAACAACAAGAACAACATAATGCGTCATTAAAATAGTATTATAAGAAACCATAAGGCTAGAAATTATTCTGAGGTGTTCTCATGGATAGCTATGAATCATCATTAACACCATGAAACCTCACAACAACAGCAAACTTCAGGTGATACTAGAAGTACAATTCTGTGTCACTCATTGAAATATTGGTCTGAGAATTAAGATTCTTTTTAGTGCATAGCCTGCAGTCTCAAGGCACCCACACCAGGATTTGTTGAAATTTTATTGGGATGAGAAGTACATTTCATAGCTTCCCAGAACCCTGCCAGAATCCAAAATGGGACAACAGAAGTACTTCTCTTAGAGTTACTCATCATCTTTGGACCTGAGGAGACCTGGATGAAATCCTTACACTTTCTGAATAGCACAATCAGTGATAGGCTCTAGAGCACATCTAGATGGTCTCTCCACCAAGCAGAGTGGACAAGCAAACTGGTGGTGTTGTGTTAAGATCGTTGTCTTCAGAGAGTTTTGGGACAATGCAAAAAAGGCGTACAACTTTAACAATCTAGAGTCATGCATTCTCTGTTCCTTTCTTGTTTTTCTCAGGATAGAAGCTTCTTGAGTTTTTTAATAGTCAGCTGTTTAAATATGCAAATCACATAAGTTCTATTGAGCTACATAATAATAGATCTGTGCTCATCTCATTATCAACCTTCCCTCTAGAGTCCACTAAGAATACATACTCTTCATCATGGACTGCAAAGGGACAATCTTCATTTTGATGGCCATGACCACAGGTAAGATGCTTTTCAGATCCAGGACAGAGGATATGAAGGTGCTTATTCAAGGTGCATTTCATTCATTCTGTCTCCTTTCAGTTGGTATTCATTCTGAGGTCCAACTAGTGCAGTCTGGGCCTGAGTTGAAGAAGCCTGGCACAATAGTTCAGATCTCCTGCAAGGCTTCAGGATATATTTTCACCAACTATTACATGAACTGGTTGAGACAGATTCCTGGACAAGGACTTGAATGGATCGGAAATAATAAAGGCTACTCAAAGAAATTCCAGGACTGAGTCACCGTGACTAGTGACACCTCCAGGGAAACAGCCTACATGGAGTTGAGAAATCTAAGATCTGAGGACATGGCCATATATTACTGAGCAAGAGGCACAGTAAGTTAACCACATCCTGAGTGTGGTAAAACCAAGAAAAAAGTAGGAATCTTTATCACAGTTAGGGGGAGCAAACAATCCAGGTGCCAATTTCCTTAAACAATTGAGGAAATAATCCACTTTAAATTTGCAATAACTATTAATTAAATGAGGAGAAAATGGAACCTGACATATGCTTAACATGTAAATTAATATTAATTATTTTAAAACTACTAGAGCAATACATTTTCTGAGAATTGTCAA
>NW_006399769.1:274058-274628 GCF_000299155.1 Elephantulus edwardii | reverse complement strand
TCTGCATGCCTACAGTCAAGTGAGTCATTCCCCTGATGGATATGAGTCTCTGGGAGACCTTCCACCAAATCGTCATACCCAAGGTATAAAGAGGAGTTGAGGAACCGAATGAAGGAGTATCTGTTAATGTTGCAAACCATGGAGTTGCATGCTAGTCAAACATTGGGGACACTTGTCTCTGTACATTTTGTAACTGAACTGCTACTAATATTTGTTGTTTTGTGTGGTTGAGTCATGAGCAACTCCTAGCAACCATATTTACAACAGATATGAAGCTTGCCGTATCCTAAGCCAGTCTCACTAATTCCAACACACCTTCCCCTGTTACTCTAGTTACTGTGCCAATCTGTCGCATCCAGGATCATCTTCTATGCTATCCCTCCACCCATTTAGTAATGGAAGACAACTTCTCAGGTTCTTGAAGATTGGGGAGATCTACATACAAGAAGCACAGAGACCACCAAATAGATTAGACCTACAGAGAAAAACAGCAAGACATATAATATTCAAATTCTCCAAACTAAAAGATAAGGATAGAATTCTAAAGCAGCTCAAGAAAAGAAAAAAAAA
>NW_006399769.1:256036-273408 GCF_000299155.1 Elephantulus edwardii | reverse complement strand
GGCCTGTATCAGGCGCACCTTAGTCTCCAGAGAGACACCGTTGCTCTTGAATACTTTAGAGAGGTCCCTAACAGCAGACTTTCCCATCACAATACATCTTTTGATTTCCTGACTGCTGGTACCAAGAGTTTTGGCTGTGGAGCCAAGCAAACTGAAGCTGTGAACAATCTCAATCTCTTTGCCATCCATCCTGATACGACCAATTGGTCCAGTGGTGAGAATCTTTGTCTTCCTGACATTGAGCCTCAGTCCATACTGAAGGCTGCAGTCCTTGACACTCTGCAGCAAGGGCATGATGTCCTCCTCGGTTTCAGCAAGCTGGGTTGTGTCATCCGCATAACGCAGATTGTTAATAGATCTTCCACCAATCCTCATGCCACAATTCTCGTTATAGAGCCCAGCCTCCCGGATAATCTGCTTTCCATACAGGTTGAAAAGGTATGGAGACAGGACACATCCCTAGTGTATACACCCTTCCCAATTTTGAATCATGCAGTGTTACCCTGCTCTGTTCTGACGACTGCTTCTTGGTCCAAGTATAGGTTTCACATTAGCATGATTAAATGTTCTCAGATCAGCCACAGTTTGCTATGATCCACACAGTCAAATGCCTTTGCATAATCAATGAAAAACAGATAGACATTCTTCTGGTATTCCCTGCTTTCAGCTAAGATCCAACTAACATTAGCTACAATATCCCTAGTAGCATGGCCCCTTCTAAACCCAACCTGGACTTCTGGCAATTCTCTGCTGATGTGCTGTTCCAGTCGGTTTTGGATAATCTTCAGTAGAGTCTTGCTTGCATGTGAAATTAGTGAGATTGTTCTGTAGTTTCCACACTCAGCTGGGTCACCCCTCTTTGTAATGGGAACAAATATAGACCTCTTCCAGTCAGTTGCCCAAGTGGTTGTTCTCCAGATTTCCTGGCACAACTTGGTGCGTACATCCACTGCAGCATCTGTTAGCTGAAATACATCGATTGGTAGGTACATGATAGTGTACAAAAAATCCCAACGCCTCATTAAAAAATCTTATAGAGTTAATAATCAATTTTATTTGTGTGGCAGTATATAAGATCAATACCCAAAAATCACTAGGATTCCTCTATAGTAACAAAGAACTCAGAGAAGGAAATAAAGAAAAAATACCATTTACACTAGCCAACCACAAATTGAGATACTTGGGAGTAAACCTAACTAGAGATACAAAAGACATACACAAAGAAAACTACAAAGGAATTCTGCAAGACACAACAAAAGACCTAAAAAAATGGAAAAAATGTGCCCTGTTCATGGGTAGGAAGACTCGATAAGGTGAAAATGACAGTCCTTCAAAAAACAAACTACGTATTCAGTGAAACCCCAATCCAGATACCAAATTCATTTTTCAAAGAGACTGAAAGAGAAATTATCAGTTTATTTGGAGACGCAAGAGACTCTAAATAAGCAAAACATTTCTAAGAAACAAAAATGAGTTTGGAGACATTGCACCCCCTGACCTCAATAACTACTACACAGCAGTGGTAATCTGTGTCACAGAGTTTAGCATCACAGCAACCATGAGTTACCTCTGTACAGCAAATGGACAGACCAGTGCTATAACACTTAGAAGAAAGTTTGACCAAAAACAATTAAAACCATGCCTGAGGGCTGCAGATTAAAATGACCAACCTTTGGCTTTATAGCGTCACTTTCTGTCCACTAGGTCAACAGAGCTCTCTCTCTGTTGTTGTTGTTAAGTGCTGTCCAGTTGTTGACCGCTCATAATGACCCTATGAACAAAAGACCTGAACATTCCTGCCATCCAAATACTGCATAGGCAGCCCCAAGCCTAAACCAAGAGACAAAGCCAAGGCTCAGCTCTTTGAGGCCACCTGACACTGCAAAGCCCCTAGGTGAATTTTCATACAAACCAGACTTGCATTCTGGGCTCTCATGGGTCAGAAAAATGGCCGCTTGCTAACCAATCACTCAGAGAATAGTGAGAATGGTTACCCAAGGTAGACAGTGTTTGGTGGAGCTCCCCGATTAAAACAAGCTTGGAAGTAGGTGTGGCATCCACTTCCATAATAGCTTGCTTCTGGAAAACCTATGAGCTTGGAGAAAGAAAGAAAGTTATACGGGTATCCAGGACTTTCACTCATAGGGTCACTATGAGTTACCTGCAAGTCGACAGCACTAAATAACAACACCAACAACAGGAGAGAGAGAGAGAGAGAATTTGGCCTAGTAGACAGAAAGTCATGCTCCCAAGCCAAAGTTTGGTGACTCTACTCCGCTGCCCCCAGGCCTACCTCCTTCAGTTGTTTTTGGTGAAACATTCTTCTAGGTCCTGTAACACTGGTATGTCCAACTCGCTGAACAGAGATTACTCATGGTTGCTGTGAAGCCTAACATTGAGACACTGAGGAGTCTAGTATAAGAAAGGTTACCCATGGTGGACACAATTTGGTGAAGGTCCTGATTCAAACAAGCTTGGAAGCAGGAGTGGCATCCACTTCCAAAGTAGTTTGCCTCTGGAAACCTTATGAACCTGGAGAAAGGATGAAAGTTATACAGGTGTCCTGGACTTTCATTCATAGGGTTGTCATGAGTCACCTACAACTCAACAGCACTTAACAATAACAACATCACGGTGTTGCCTATTGGTCCAGTGGTAAGAATCTGTTTGCTTGACATTGAGCTGCAATATCTACTGAAGTCTGTATTCTTTGATCCTCTGTCAAAAGTCTTTCAAGTCCTCCTCACTTTCCAAGGAATAACCTCTAGCAACATGTCCAAAGTATGTGAGACAAAGCTATCATCTTTGCCTTCAATTACTTACTTAATATACAATAAATGATATTGTTAGAGATTTTCCATATTTTATTCGATGACCTAATCTCATTGCCCCAGTTATCTTGTCTATCTCATCCAGAACTCTGGCCCTTTACCCTTCCAAGCATAATGTCCTTCTCCAAGAATCGGTATATCCTGGCCATGTGTTCCCATAGTATTTGAGATGGAGCTTCAAAATCCTTGCCTCCAAAGAGAAACTTGGATTCACCCTCTACAATACAGAACTATGTGTTTTGTTGGCAGTCTTTGGTACAGTAAATACTCTTCTCCACACAATAGTTCAAAGGTATCAAATCTTCTTCTATCATGCTTAGCCATTGTCCACTCTCTGATGCATAGCAAGTAATTGTAAAGACCATGAGGTATATCAGGTGAACCTTAACCTCCAGACTGCCATCATTGTCCCTCAGTACTCTGGATAGGTCCCTGACAAATGACTTGACCAATGCAACTTGTCTTTTGATTTCCTGACTGCTTGTTCTAAAACTGTGATTATGGAGCAGAGCAAGCTGTAATTGTTAACATGGTCAATCACTTCTTCATCTGTCACAGTACTGTCAATTGGCCCAGTAGTGAGAATCTTTGCCTTCTTGATGTTAAGCTTCAATTCCTGCTGAAGATGACAGTCCTTGACCTTCTCAGCCAGTGCTTCTGGTCCTCCACAGTTTCAGCAAGCAAAGTTGTATCATCTTCATAAAGAAGGTTGTTGATAAGTTTTCATCCAATCTTGATGCCACATTTCTCCTCACCAAGTCCAGCCCCAGAATCCAGCTTGGCTTCACCCTATTAAAGACACACCTGATTTTTCTCCCAGCAGTCCATGGTATATTCAACCCTCTTCTCTAGCACCACAGCTCAAAGGCATCAATTACCTTTCTATTATCCCTAGTCACTGTCCAGCTCTCCAATGCATAGCACACAAATGCAAAGACTATAGTCCAGATCAGGTACACCTTAGTCTCCAGCCTGATGTTGTTGCTCTTCAGTAATTTGGAGAGGCCCATGACATCTGATTTCCCAATGCAATTATTCTCTTGATTTCCTGGCTGCTGGTACCAAGAGTGTTGACTGTGGAGCCAAATAAGCTAAAACTGCTAACAATCTCAAACTCTTCTCCATCCGTACTGATGCTGCCGATTGGTCCAGTGGTAAGAATCTTTGTCGTCTTGATGTTGATCTCGAATTCCTATTGAAGCAGCAGTCCTTGACCTTTTGCAGCAAGCACTTCAGGTCCTCAGTTTCAGAAAGCAAGGTTGTGTCATCTGGATAACAGATCATTGATGAATCTTCCTCCAAACCTGATGCCACATTCCTCCTCATACAGCCCAGAATCCTGGATGATCTGATCTGCATACAGATTGAAAAGGTATGGAGACAGAATACATCTCTGGCAGACCTCCTTCCTAATTTTGAACCATGCAGTGTCTCCTTGCTCAGTTCTGACAACTGCCTCTTGGTCCAAGTATAGATTTCGCATAAGCACAATCAAATGTTCTGGGATATCCATTCTTCTCAGAGTTGGCCACAGCTTGTTGTGATCCACACAGTCAAAAGCAGTTGCATAGTCAATGAAGCACAGACAGACATTCTTCTGGTATTCTCTACTTTCTGCCAAGGTCAATCTAACATTAGCTATAATATGCCTAGTACCGTGACTTTTTCTGAATCCAGCCTTCACGTCTGACAGTTCGCTGTTAATGTCTTGCTCATCGTTTTTGGAAAGTTTTCAACAGAGTCTTCCTAGTGTGTGATATTAATGGTATTTTTCGATAACTTTTGCACTCTGTCAGGTCACCCTTCCTTGGAATGGAAGTAAATAACTATCTCTTCCAGTCATTTGGCCTGCTGGCTGTCCTCCAGATTTCTTGGCACAATTTAGTAAGCCCATCTAGGACAGTGTTTGTTTGTTGAAATATGTCAATTATATTACATTACAGGAAATTTCATTCTTGGGTGGTTGGGTTTGGTTTGTTGGATTTTTTTTTTTGTTGTTGTTGTTGTTGTTTTTTATAGTAGCATGAATAATCTTATGTGCCCTCACAACTGTTTTTCAGTCAGGCAGTAGAGTGATCTGTGTCTCACTTTTTTTTAAGTTGAGATTTTTATAAAAGTTTATAGAGAACTTGGATTTCCAGTCATTCATTTTTGCATATTTTCCTTCACACCCCCCCTCAGAACAGTTCACTTGTCTCTTTGAAAAAAAAAATCTTTCATTGGTATACAATCCCCGCCACATCCAGTACACTTTATTATGCAGCTCTCATTCTGGACTCTTGTCATGCAAATAATACCTAACCATATAGTCCTTTTAAACAGTGTTCTCCCCCTCATCTGTTTCAATGCAGTATATATTATTTATCCTCTATTTTCTTATTTCCCCTTAAGCAATGTATTAGTCCTGTTTTATAACAGTGGCACCATGCGGTACTTGTCTTTTTGTGATTAAGGTATTTCACTCAGCATAATGTCTTCTAGGGTTGCCTATTTTGTATATTGCATGAGTTCCTTGTTTTTCAATGCAGCATAGTATTCCATTGTGTGAATAAACCACAACTTCTCTATCTATTTGTTTGTTGAAGGGGACTTGTGTGTTTCCAAATCTTTGCTATTGTGAACAAAGCCACAATAAACATAGGTGTGCATATATCTGCTTGGGTGGCAGTTATTGTCTTTTGGGGATATATTCCCAGTAGTGCAATTTCTGGGTTAAACGGTATTTCTATTTCCAACTTTTTGAGAAAGTGGCACACCACCTTGTATAGTGGTTGCACCATTTTACACTCCCACCAGCAGTGAATAAGTGTTCTAGTTTCTCCACAACCTCTTCAGCTTTTGTTCTTTGCTGCTTTGTTGAATTTTGTTATTGGTACTAGGGTGAGATGATATCTCATTGTTGTTTTGATTTGCATCTCTCTTACAACTATGGATTTTGAACATTTCTCCATGTGTTTGTTCACCATACATTACAGGAAATTTCAACATCGTATCAAAAAAAAAAGTAAAACATAAATCTTTAAAAAAATCTTTAGAGTACATGAAAAGACATTTCAGAAAAGGAAACATTCTATTGGCAAACATTTTAAAAGTCACTATTATTAGCAACTAGAGGTATGTATATGTAAACAATAGTGAGATACCACTTCACTCCACAAGTGATAGCAAAGTTTAAGACAAAAAAGACAAGAAATGCTGGAGAGTGGAAAGAAATAGGAATTCTCAAACTGTGTTGATGAGATTATGAAACGTTATAACCAATGGTGCTTCTTAAAATGTGAAAATAGGAAAAATAATTTCATGCAATAATATTTTTGGTCTTCGGTGTCTCCATGTCAAGGATGACTCATAATGACTCTGTGAACAACGGAGCTGACCCTGTTCTATTCTATACCATATTCATAATTTCTGACATACGTGAGTCCATTACAACAATCCCTGTGTGTTGATTCGTCTGGTTAACTTCTTACTCTTTTGTTCTCCCTCCTCACCTTTCCAAGCCTGATTTCCCTCTCCTAACAATATCCCTAAAGACATGAGACAAAGTTTTATTACCTCTTTGCCTCCAAGGAACACTTTGATTATACCTTATCCAAGATATGTCTGTTTGATTATTTGTTTGTTTTTAACTATTGGCAGTCCTTAGGATATTCAGTACCTTTCTCCAACATCAGAGCTCAAAGGCATCAATTCTTGTATCGTATTTATTCATTGTTTGACTCTCAGATATATAGCAAGTGATTGAAACGATTGTGGCTCAAATCAGGTGTACTAAATCAGGCACACCTTAGTCTTCAAACTGACATCTTTGCCCTTCAGAGTCCCATATATCAAATGTTGTTGTGGTTGTTGTTAAGTGCCATCAAGTCGCAGGCAACTCATAGCGACTCTATGAAGGAGAGTCCTCAACACTTGTGTGTCTCTCATCTGGTCTCAAGGTTCATAGGGTTTCTGGAGTCAAGCTATTAAGGCAGTGGATGTCACTCCTGCTTCCACCTTGTTTTAATACAAGAGTTTCACCCAACACCCCAAGAAGCCAGAGGCCATGTGCAGCTGACACTAAGCCTCTCCCATAATGGGAAAATAATCATTAAATCACTAATGAAAAGAAAAAAAACACATGGATATTTGCACTTAAGTGACTGACATTTGATCTAGGAAGCTTTTCAAGTCCTCCTCACTGTCATCAAGAGAGATTATGCCATCTCTATAAACCAGGTTGGTGATGAGTCATCCTGAGGTCCTGATGCCACATTCTTCTTCAGCTTCTTGGAATGACTAGCACAGCATACAGATGGAATAGGTATAGAGACAGGATACAACCCTGTTGCACAGTTTTCTCGTAGTCCTCCTCCTCCTTCTCCTCCTCTGCCCCCTTTTCCTCTCCCCTTCCCTCCCCTTTCTTCTCCCCTCCCATTTACCCTTCTCCTTCCTCTTCATTTCCTCTTCCCCTTCCTTTTCCCCTCTTCCTCCTCCTCCTCATTGTCATCTTCCACCTCCTTTCTTATCCTCCTCCTTCTTCTTTTTAAATCAAGTAGCATTCCCTTGCTTTGTTTGGGCAATTGTCTCTTGAGAGGTAAAAGACTCACATGAGCACATTTAAGTGTTCTGTGATTTCTATTTTTCTCAATATTAGCCATAATTTGTTATGACCTACACAGTCAAGTGCATGGTAAATAAAGCACAAATAGACATTATTTTTTTATATTGTCTGCTTTCAGGCCAGATCCATCTGACATAAACAATGATATCCCTGATGCCAGAGCCTCTTATATACCCAGCTTGAACTTTAGGCAGTAATGAACAGGACCATCAGATTCAGATTATATTATCAGACCATTGTCTTTTTCAATCACTTGTTATGCTGATGAAATCTGGACAATTAATGTGGAAAAAGAAGGAAAAAATGATGTTTTTGGAGAAGAGTACTCACTATATTTTGAACTACCAAAAAGCAGACATGTATGTCTTAGAGAAGGTACAGCCAGGGCAGTTTTTGGAGGCAAGAATGGGGAAACTTTGTCTTGCATATTTTGGGCATTCGGAATAACTGTTCCTCAGAGGAGGACATCATCAGTCTGGGAAGGTGAGGGGATGGCATAAGAGAGGAAGACTCTAAGCCAGGTTGTTTAACACGGTGACTACATCATGGGCTTGAGTGTGTCAGAGATAGTGAGGGTGGTACAGGATAAGATGGGGTACAGATTTGCTGTTCATAGGGTCACTGTAAGTTGTACTCAATTCTAACAACAATAGACAAAGGAAGAGAAGGAGAAAGGAGGGGGAAATGGGTAATTAGAGAATAATCCACTCCCTCCAAATTGATTCCAACTCATGGGTACTCTCTTGTGGTTTTGTGAAACCATAATGTGATTGGGAGAAACAGCTTTATTTTTCTCCATGTGAATTATTACCACTCATATTTCAGTCATCAATTCAGCATAGTACACACTATGCAATCTATTTTTCTGAATTAGATAAACATGTATTAAATTGGGTGGTAGCAATATTATGTTCAATAATGGGGTAATCAGCATGGCGTCACTAATGAAAAGAAAAATACGAGTGTTATTTACACTCAAGTTACAGACACCATACTGTTAACAGTGTTCATTAACATCTGTCTACATAATCAGATAGAAAGATGAGCAATTTGTGAAGGTGAAAGGAATTAACACATGATCGTACATTTTTGGTTGTCAGTATTTCTACCTGTGTATGTGCTGTAAGTTAGATGGATCTTGGCTGAAAGCAGGGAATACCAGAAGAATGTCTATCTGTGTTTCATTGATTATGCAAAGGCATTTGACTGTGTGGATCATAACAAACTGTGGCTGACTCTGAGAAGAATGGGAATCCCAGAACATTTAATTGTGCTAATACGAAACCTATACTTGGACCAAGAGGCAGTTGTCAGAACAGAGCAGGGTAACACTGCATGGTTCAAAATTGGGAAGGGTGTACGCCAGGGATGCATCCTGTCTCCATGCCTTTTCAACATGTATGCAGAGCAGATTATCCGAGAGGCTGGGCTCTATGAGGAGAATTGTGGCATCAGGATTGGTGGAAGATCTATTAGCAATCTCCGTTATGCAGATGACACAACCTTGCTTGCTGAAACTGAGGAGGACCTCATGCACTTGCTGTGAAGGGTCAAGGACTGCAGCCTTCAGTATGGACTAAGGCTCAATGTCAAGAAGACAGAGATTCTCGCCACTGGACCAATTAGCAGCGTCAGGATGGATGACGGAGAGATTGAGAGTGTTCACAGCTTCAGTTTGCTCGGCTCCACAGTCAACACTCTTGGTACCAGGAGTCAGGAAATCAAAAAGTGTATCGCGATGGGAAAGTCTGCTGTTAGGGACCTCTCAAAGGTACTCAGGAGCAACAGTGTCTCTCTGGAAACTAAGGTGCTCCTGATACAGGTCATGTTATTTGCAATCGCTTGTTATACATCAGAGAGTTGGACAATGACTAGGGAGGACAGAAGGAGAGTGGATGCTTTTGAGCTGTGGTGCTGGATAAGGGTACTGAATGTACCATGGACTGCCAGGAAAACAAAGAGATTCATCTTGGAGAGGATTAAACCAAGCTACTCCTTGGAGGCAAGGATTCTGGGGCTTTGTCTGACATACTTTGGACATGTTGCCAGGAGGGACGGGTCCTTGGAGAGGGACATCATGCTTGGGAGGGTGGAGGGACAGCGCAGGAGGGGAAGACCCTCTATGAGATGGATTGATTCGGTGACTGGGGTAATCGGGATGGGTGTGTAAGAGGCGGTGCGGTTGGCGCAGGATAGAGCAGGGTTTAGAGCTGTTGTGCATAGGGTCCCTATGAGTCGGAAAGGACTCGATGGCACCTAACAACAACATGTGCTGTAAGTACCTGCACATAAACAGTGGAGCCACGAGGGGGCAGCCTAATGTGAACTTCTTCATAACCAGGCATCTAGGGAACGTGTGGCAAGTCCTTGGGCCGTAGTCTCTGAAGATTTTGTAAATCCTGCATTGCTGTGAAGCCCAATACTGTGACACTGATGTGTCAAACGCGAGAATGGTTCCCCATGGTGTACAGTGTTTGATGGAGCTCCCCGATGAAAACAAGCTTGGAAGCAGCAGAGGCATCCACTTCCACAATAACTTGCCTCTGGAAACCCTATGAACCTGGATTGAGGACGAATGTTACACAGGAGGTGTCCAGGACTTTAGTTCATATAGTTGCTATGAGTTTCCAGCCACTCAATGGCAGTTAACAACAACAACAACAACAACAACAACACAACAACAACATTTTTTAGTCTAAGAACACAGGAGAAAGATGAAAAATCTCATCCCACTTGATCACTGCCTCTGAAAACCCGCAGAAGGGTCGGCTATGGGTCGGTTCTGACTCTACAGTATACAACAACAAGAACACATATAGATAGCTTCATAGACACATGAACAAACAGAAATAAGAGAGAAGATAAATCAAAACTACAAAGAGAGATCATCATCTAGCATTATTCACAATAACGGAAACATGGAAACAACTCAAATGTTCATCAACAAATGACAGGATTGAGAAACTGTGGTATCTTTACATTATGGACTACGATGCAGCACTCAGAAACAATTATTTTGAAAAATATTATATAACATGGGACAGGCTAGAGAGCATTATGCTGAGTGAAGCAACTCACTGGTACACGAACAAAGATCGTACTAAGATCATTGTTTTAAAAACAGAAGGATAATCAGTGAGATGTGTATGGCTGTACAACGAAGAAAGGGGAAGGGGGTGTGGCATAAGAAGGAAAAGGGGGTGAAATTTTGAGGTCACAGAATTTTGTGGCTGGAGGAATGGAGAGAAAACAACAACAACAAAAATGCACAAGAATAAAACTCTATAAACTGAATACATATATATTTTAACAGAGATCTTAGAATCTTGCTAGTAATCTATGGCTGATGACCTCTAATGTCTAGAGCAAAACAATCAAACAAACAAAAATAGCATTTCAATGAAACAACTAGTCCATAATTGTAATAGATAACACAAGCCCCCGTGTTCTGTGATCATAAGGCCAGACTATAGAGAAGGTACCTGCCTGCTACTGCAGACAACTATGCCCATGGCCCTAGGACACTCCTGTCTGCTCTGGGAGATGGTCACACAGAGTCCTGCCAGTCCACATTTTGCTAATATACAGGAGAAGCATATGCAAATAAGGCCCATTCTTCTGCTAATGAAAACCAGCCCAAGCCCCAAACCTGCAGCTCTGGGAGAGGAGCCCCAGAATCTCAGGTGTCCTCACTCAGGAACTAGGGCTGAACACAGAAGAGTCACTATGTCTCCACTGAGCTGGATTTTCCTTGTTGCTATTTTAAAAAGTAATGTTGTAGAGGTCAAGTGTATGTGAGTGGAGATGATTTAAAAAAATGGACATGTGTAACAGTGTTCCTGACCACAATGTCCCTGTGTTTGCAGGTGTCCAGTGTGAGGTGCAATTGGTGGAGTCTGGGGGAGACCTGAGGCAGCCTGGGGGTTCTCTTAAGCTCTCTTGTGCAGCCTCTGGGTTCACCTTCAGCAGCTATGCTATGCACTGGGTTTGCCAAGCTCCAGAGAAGAGGCTCCAGTGGGTCTCAGCTATTAGTGGTAATGGCGGTAGTACAAGCTATGCAGATTCCGTGAAGGGCTGATTCACCATGTCCAGAGACAACGCAACGAACATGCTTTACCTGCAGATGAACAGTTTGAGAACAGAGGACACAGCCATGTATTAACGTGCAAGAGACACAGTGAGGGGAAGTCAGCACAACCCAGACAAAAACCTCTCTGGGAGTCAAGAGCACATGATTCTGATCCAGGAGCAGGTGCAGATGGGGGTTAAAGACTGACTTCCCTTAATGATTTGTGTGCATTCTGCATCTGACAATTTCTTCAGGGAATATTTTACATAGGAAGCTATGATAGTTTAGTGACAAGTATTCTTATTGTCAACCCAAAGGTATGTGGTTTGGATCCACTATCTGCCTCTCCCCATGTGGATAGGTAATCTTCTCCAATTCAATTTACTCCCTGTGAAAACTCGCTGTGTGTTCAGATATGAACTGGCTTCACATTGATAGTACACAGCACCAACTATAACATCTCTCTCTGTCTCCCCATCCATGCTTCTTAATTCAAAAGTTGCATATAATTAAGTGAAAACATTCTATCACACAGAAAATATGATTGACCTTTATTTACTGGAAATGGGATATATAACATCGGGGTTCTGATGAAGCTCAGGGGAATCTTGAGGTGAATTGTCTGTTGCGCTCCTGGAACCTTGTTTATCACTACTGCCTTCATTGTAATTTGGCCTTTCTTCAAGATCTTTGGTTCTTGATCACATGCAACTTCTAGAAATGGTTCTGTGTTGGTCAATTCATTCTGGTACAGTGAAACTGCATAATCCTTACATCTTCTTTTGATGTTTTTGACATCATTCAACATATTGCTCATAGAGTTTTTAAAATATTGTTGACTAAAGTACAGTTAAGTCAAGTATAGTTAGGTTTTGCACAGTTCATTATAATACTTTGATATTTTATTCCTCAAGTTGTCCTTTCAAATCTGTTCATATCTCTTCATCATTTCTTCTCTTCATTTTTGGTATCTTGTAGTGTTAAGGAGATACTTATATGAGTGACTACTTAATTTAGCAGGCTAGACTCTGAAAAGTTATTAATGCCCCCCCCCACGCACACACAGAGGAGATAGTAAGATATTATGCATAGTGTCAGTGGGGGGAAAAAGTATAATAGTACCTAAGTTCATAAGGGACAAACTGGGCTCAAGCTTACAAGCCCTAGTTTAAAGAGATTGCTAGATACAGCCAGAAATGTACAATCTAAAGAGGATAAAATTGAGGAATGGGACCTTCTGAAGATGAAATCTTTATGTTCATAAAAAGGGTTTTTCCAACATGCTGGAAAGAAAACCTACTGACTGGGAACAAATGTTTGGCAATACCATCTCAGACAGGAGTATCATAACCAAAGTTTATTGAATACTCCTGGGCCTCCACAAGGAAAAGACTGATAACCCAATTACAAAAGGGGCAAAAGACATCAAAAGAATTTTCACAGAGGAAGATATTCAAGTGGCCAACAGACATATAAAGAAATGCTCAAAATCACTGGCAATAAGAGAGATGCAAATCTAAACCGCAATGAAATACCATCTCACTCCAGTAACAGTGGCAAAGTTTAACAGGACAGCAAATAATAAGTGTTGGAGAGGCTGTTGTGAGATAGGAACTCTTTTTCATGGTTGGTGGGATTGTACAATGGTATAACCACTCTGGAACGCAGTTTGGCACTTCCTCGAAAAGATGAACATAGAAATTCCATATGACCCAGTTACTCCATTGCTTGGAATATATACCAACGAAATGAGAACTGAGTCTCAAATGGAAACTTGTACACCAATGTTCATCTCAGAATTATCCACCATCACAAGAACATGGAAAGAGCCCAGATGTTCAACCACAAATGAATGGATTGAGAAGTTGTGGTACATTCATACAATGGAATACTACACAGCACACAGTAACAATGATTTTGTACTTTACTACCTAACTTGGGGGGATTGGAGAGCATTTTGCTGAATTAACTAATTCAGTCTCATAAGGACAAATACTGTATAAAACCATTATTGTAGAATGAGTAAGAGGATCAAAGGCAGGAGGGAAGGTGGAAATAGAGGGGTGAGGAAAGGGGATAGTGTGTTAATCATAGGGTTGCACAAGTCCATGGGTAGGTGGGGTGAAGGAAATGGGAAGGATCTTTTGTGGAAAACAATGTATTCAAACTTTGTGAATAAATCAGAAGAAAATATTTTTTAAAAAATTTTTCAAAATACAAATAAATTTAAAAAGTACATCATCACTCATAGAAACACCAACCGTGATAGATCTTCATGGGAAAACCCAGGTGTCTCCGGCTAGAGTTGCAGGGGCAGGGACAGATAGCATCTAGAAGTTTAAAATTATGTGACACTCTGAGGCAACAATGTGAAGTGGCCCCATGAAGCAGCAGCTTCAGCTGTGGAATACTTCCCTTGTTTTCCTTACGATGAAACATCCTTGTGTGACTATTATGAATCCAGATTGGTCATGATGTGGCCTTTTATACGTTCTTGGATTCTATCACCTAGGATTTTGTTACAACTTTTGTGTCTATGTTTTCTATTTTGGTGATATCATTACCTGACTTGGTATCAAGAATATGTTTGCTTTATAGAATTAATCTTTTTTGCTTTTTCTATTTCTGAAATGCTTTACGTAGAGTTGATGACAGCTCTTCTCAGAATATTTGGTGTAATTTATTAGTACAGTCCCTAAAGGGATTTTATTATTTTTGTTGGTGAAGACTTTCATGACTTGTTCAATTTCTTCTTCAGTGATAGGTCTCTTCAGGTTTTCTATTTCAGTTTGTGTAAATTTGGTAATTGTGATTTTTTAGTGTCTGCTCATTTTCTCTAGGTTTTTATATTTGTTTGAGTATAGTTTTTTCTTAAAATTCCTTTATTATCCCTTTTATTTCAGTTGGTTCAATTGATACTGCCTCTTTCATTTACTATTTGAATTTTTTTTGTTGTTTTTTCTTTCTCTTTCTTTTTAGCATTGCAAGTCATTTACAGGTTTTATTGACCTTTTATTCTTTTTTTTTATTAATTTCACTGAACATCTACAGAGATTTTGGTTTTGCATCCGTCCATTATTGCACTTTTCTCTCCTCCCACCCCACCCCCACACCCAGTTCGCTCTTCTCCTTGAAGAGCAAAAGAAAAACTCCTTCATTGGTACACAATCTCCTCCCCCACCCCTGGCGTCCTCACTCCCACCCCGAGTATACTCCACTCTGCAACCCTCATTCTGGACTCTTATGATAATCATATTGCCCTAAAATATATTCCTTTTAAACTATTCTCTCCCTCATCGGCTTCAATGCAGTAAACATAATTTATCCAGTTTTGCTCAGCCTTATCCCCACCCTGATGCCACTCTTATTTTACAGCAGTGGCACCATATAGTATTTGTCCTTTTGTGACTGAGATATTTCACTCAGCATAATGTCCTCTAGGGAGGGTCACCGATTTTGAATAATATTGCCTGAGTTCCTTGTTTTTCAGTACTGCATAGTATACCATTTTGTGAATATACCACAGCTTCTCTATTCATTTGTTGAGGGGCACTTGGGTTGTTTCCAACTCCTTGCTATTTTAAACATGGGTGTGCATATATCTGCTTGGATGGTGGTTATGGTCTCTTTAGGGTACGTTTCCAGTAGTGGAATTGCTGGGTCAAATGGTATCTCTATTTGCAACTTTTTGAGAAAGCACCACACCTCTTTCCACAGTGGCTACACCATTTTACACTTCCACCAACAGTGAATAAGGGTTCCAGTCTCTCCCCAACCTCACCAGCATTTGTTGCTTGCTGTTCTGTTAAACTTTGCTAATCTTACTGGGGTGAGACGATATCTCATAGTTGTCTTGATTTGCATCTCTCTTAGAGGTAAGGATTTTGAACATTTCTTCATGTGCTTGTTGGCCATCTGAATGTCTTCTTTGGTGGTCTGCTCATATCCTGTGCCCATTTTTCTACTGGATTATTTACCTTTATCGTGTTGTGGTCCTTAAGTATTTTATAAATTCTAGATATAAGTTCCTTATCTGACATGTCATCACCAAACACTTTTTCCAGGTCTGTGTCTTCCCTTTTTAGCCTGTTGAAGAAGTTTTTGGATGTGCATAGGGATTTGACCTTTTTTAAAAAATAAAATAAAATAAAAAGTCTTTGTTTTGATGATTGCTTTTTGGTTTGTTTTTTTTTTTCTCTTTCCCGTTTTCTACTTATTTCTATCCTAATTTTAAAAATTTCCTTTCCGTTAGAGGTTCTTGTGCTTTCTTTTTATTCTTTTTCCACTTGTTGGAGCTAGTGGGTTAAAAGTAATTTTTTGTTCTTTGTTCTCATTTGATGTATTTGCTTCCTTCTGAAACTAGAGATTTTGTAAAGTTGTGTGTTCGTTCTAATTTGTTTTAAGAAACTTTTTTGTATATTTTCATTCTTTTATTACTCCCTCATGTCCTACAGGGTGTGGTTTAACTTACAGGTGCATTTTTTTTTTAATCTTTGGTTTCCTTATTGCTGATTCTAATTTTATAGCATTGTGCTCTCAGGAAATACTATGTTATTTTGATATGTTTAAGTTATTGAGTCTGAGTTTGTGATTTAAAATGTAATTTATTCTGGAGAAAGCTTTGTGGGCACTGAAGAATAATGTATACTGAGCTTTTTAAGGATATATTACACTGTATATATCTGTGAGATGGAGTTGATTAATTTTGTAGTTTAAGTCTTCAATTCTATGTTGACTTTTTTCCTGATTGTCCTATCTTTTTAGAGAGCAATGTATTGAAGTCTCATGTTCCTCTCATTGGAGCTCTGGTAGCCGAATTTTAAGAAATTGCATTGCAATCTTAAAGACATATGGTTTGAATTCTCCAGATGTTTTGCAGCAGAAGGATGGCCAATCTCATGAACGCTGGAGGCTATGAGTGGTTCTGACTGAATGGCAAACAACAACTACTGCCATGGTGTCTATTCCTTTTATTTTTTGTTCTGTTAGTATCTGCTTTGTGTATTTTACACCTCTGTCATTTGGTGCACAGACATTTATTATGTACATATTCTCTTGTCCTATTAACCCTTTAAGGATTATATAGTGTAGTCTCTTGTTGTTTACGATGATTTTCCCCCTGAAGGTTATTTTATTGGAGATTAATATTGCTACTCCTGCTTTTTTCTGGTTGCCATTTACTTGGTATGTTTTCCCCATCCTTTTATTTTTAGTCAATCTTTATCTTTGTTTTTCAATTGTGTCTGTTGAAGACAGTGTATTTATGACTTTGCTTTTTTAATGCAACCCATCACTCTTTTCCTTTTCCCTGGCATATTTAAATCACTCACATTCAGTGTAATTATTTATAGGCAAGATTTTATTGTTATCTTCTTATTAGGTTCTTGTTTGTGTTGTTGCTGGTAACTTTATTCCATCCACTTTTCTGTGGTGTCTGTGTGAGAAGGACTTCCTTTCTTATTTCTTTCAACATTGGTTTTGTTTTCACAAACTCCCTTAGTTTTTGCTTTTGTGAGAATGTCTTGATCTGTCCCTTACATTTATGGACAGTTTTCCTGGGTACAGCATTCTTGGTTGATGGTTGTGTTCTTTGAATGTTTGATATCTGTTATTACACTATCATCTTGCTTGTATGATTTCTGATGAAAATTTGACACTTAATCTTATTTCCTCTCCTTTATATGTTATTCTTCTTTTCCTCTACCTGCTTCCAGAATTCTCTCCTTGTCTTTGATTCTGATCAATTTGACTATGATATGCCTTGATGTTTGTCTTTTGTGGTCTATTCTATTTGGGAATACTCAGATCTTTGGATATATATTCTCTCATTCTTCATGATACCTGGAAAATATTCTTCTAATATTTTCAC